>NC_087219.1:21742713-21763339 GCF_015104395.2 Macrobrachium nipponense
CACGCCGCAAAGGTGGATACATACCGGGTTAAAACCATTGTGGTCACTATCTAAGAAAGATTAATGTGATCTTTTTTCAGTGACTTTTTTACCTGTGACTTTTTTTACCTGGATTCATGTAAACATACCTCAGTTACTATTCTTTCTGTGTGTGTGTGTGTGTGTGTGGTGTACATATCCTTTAATAAAATATGAATTACTATACATTACATGCCCAACCCATCCCAACCATAGAAACTGCTGTCCAACTTCACCCACCTACCAGAACAACACCTCTGTCTTTCTCTACCTACCCTTACTGGCCCCACTGCCTGGTGGCGGCAGACATCGAACCATTCCCCCCTCCATATACGTTGCCATTCCAACTGAAAGCAGGGCGTGCTTGCGGGCGCGCAAAACTCCGTGTGTCATTCCATTCCTTGTTCTGGGATCATTAAGAGAAGCAGGACCGACCATGTTTCAAAGTCATGAAGGTATTTCAAACATGAAATTTATAGCTCAGAATGTTTAATTCCTTTAAGCTCTACCGAAAAGCATAGACAAAGAAGTAGGCTACGTAAATAATAATCAATACTATTAAATTAATATCGGTTTTTTGAATAAAAAAAAACACCCTTATGAAGATAGGAAAGACACTTATTAGTGGTGAAAATGTACTTGAAACATTAATCTCCAGGCAGCCAATATATTGGGAAGGAAGGAACAAGGTACTCATTCGATCGGAGGACGTTCTTTGAAACACTGACTGCACTACCAGATCTTCAGTGGGAGTAGGTATACTACTTTGCAGCGACTCTCCATTTAAGATGACCCAGGCAAATTTACGTCGGCGATCATTATTTCCTTCCAGTGGGATTCTTACATTCTATTACTATTATTATTGTTATTCGAAAGATGGACCCTATTCACGTGGAAAAAACCCACAGGGACCATTGACTCGAAATTCAAGCTTCCAAAGATTATGGTGTTCAATGGAAAGAGGAAACAGAAGATAATTCGGAATACAGAAAGACAGTTATTTGAAGAGAAAAAAAATTAATAAATAAATAAATCGATAAATGGAAAGTAAATGGTAAAATACAAGGAAAATTGCTCTGGGGTAGTAATGCATTGTTTCTTTGCAGGAACTTTGGTGGTTTCAGTTGCACAATACCCTCAGGGAGATTGTTTTGCAGTTGTCGATGTGATGAATGAAGGAGCACCTGAACTAAGAAGTTTCACCAGAGAGGCACATCTACTGCACATAAAAGGCTAGATGAAAATAAGCTCTCCAAAACATGGCAGAGTCTAAGAGATAGGAATGAGTGAGTTTAGAATCGAAACGCAGAGATTGGCAGTAGTGGTCAAGAGAGTCGGTGAGTGTATGAGAAAGATTGGATGCCAGAGATTGGAAATATGACAGACAATGTGAGGTTGCACGATTTCCTCCGATCTAGAGGAGCAAGAGACTCAATGGTATTGTGTGTGTGTGTGTGTGTGTGTGTTTTATTTATTTATTTGTTTTTTTTACGCTGCATGGAACCACGGTTATTCAGCAACGGGACCAACGGCTTTACGTGACTTCCGAACCACGTCCAGGGTGAATTTCTATCACCAGAAATACACATCTCTCACAACTCACTGGAATGCCCGAGAATCGAACTCGCGTCCATCGTGGTGGCAAATCAAGACCATACCGATCACGCCACTGAGGCGCTCTCAATGATATTGTCTGTGATTCCCATTTCTTCATTATAGGAAGTATTCCCACGTGCGACGAGGATGAATGCGTCAACAATTAAATTGAGAGGTTATACATTTTTCAGTTATGAGTTGAATATAAAATTTTGGCCAAAGGCCAAGCACTGGAACCTAAGAGGTCATTCAGCGTTGAAATGGAAATTGACAGTAAAAGGTTTGAAAGGTATAACAGGAGGAAAACCTCAAAGCAGTTGCACTATGAATCAAGTGTTAGGAGAGGGTGGAAAGTAAGATGAAGAAAGAGAATATGAAAGGAGGTACAGTAAAGGATCGAAAGTGGTTGCAGCTAGGGGCGGAAGGCACGCTGCAAAGAACCTTAGGTAATGCCTACAGTGCATCGCATGAGATGCACTGAAGGCACTATCCCCCTACGAGGATTTTTTAGTTATGATGCGTAAAACGTTTCATAATATGGTATTACCTGGATACTTTATCTACTCAATTACTATCATTCAGATTTTATTTTACCTCTCTCTCCCCTGAACTTATTCGTTTGCCAGACTCTGTTCACGGTGGAACAGCCAGGTGTATGAGATCTTATAAAAAAGTTTTTTGTACATCATTTAAGTAATTAACGATAATTATTTTTCAGGTCTGCCAACACTAGTCGCCAGGGGCTTCTTCGCTGTGCCAGGAGCGCTGCAAAAACTCCCCTAGCTCAAGACAAACTGACTGACGAGCAAAAACTCCCCTAGCTGAAGACAAACTGACTGACAAGCAAAAACTCCCCTAGCTCAAGACAAACTGACTGACAAGCAAAAACTCCCCTAGCTCAAGACAAACTGACTGATGAGCAAAAACTCCCCTAGCTCAAGACAGACTGACTAACGAGCAAAAACTCCCCTAGCTCAAGACAAACTGACTGACGAGCAAAAACTCCCCTAGCTCAAGACAAACTGACTGATGAGCAAAAAACTCCCCTACCTCAAGACAAACTGACCTGATGTGCAAAAACTCTCCTAGCTCAAGACAAACTCACTGACGAACTGATGATGATTCTTGGCATCCTCCTCTGTGGCTTCATTGAAGCCATGACAATGGTTTCGGCGCAAGCAAACTCGACGTACTACCTACTCCCTGATGAACCGAAGGCCCTCATAGCCAGCTATAAATCTGACTTGACAACCGCCCTGCAACTTAACTCATCCACTCTCAGTTCCATCCAAGCCAACAACCTACTCCTCCTTCGGTGCTCTTCTGAGGCGTGGAGAGCAAAGGCTGTCGGGTTTGCAACTGGAGTTAAGTATATATCTTATGCTTTCTGCCTCATCTCAAAACAAAATGTTTCTATCACTTTCCCACTTGCAGTACATGGAATGAATGGTGTAATCATAGACTTGTTTGTCCGTAGAATGAAAAGCTAGTCTTCAGAGCTTTGAACTCTCCTGCTATGGCCCCATGGCAGTACACTTTAGTTATTCATTGTATACATGTTACAATAAGACTGTGAAACCAGCGATTTCACGATATCCATGAAGTTTTCAGGCAATTCGTGAAATCACCAATTCACTTGGGGACATTTGTGTAGTAGATTAATTACTATTTCGCTGTGTTTAGTACTCGCCCCTCGGGGATCAAATGTCTAAGTGAATTGGTGATTTCACGGATGCCCTGAAAATTTCAGAGATTTTCTGAAATCCCTGCTTTCACAATCTTATTGTAATATGAATATATATTTTACTTCATCATTATATACCGTAAAATACGCATACCACGATTGATTGTGTTTTTTCCTTAACGTTTTGTAGTTCATATTCAAGTTGGAATTTTCATGGATACTTGTCTTTAGACTTACCTTGATCTTGTGATGGCTGTTTTTAATTTAATATTCCAGTGGCAGTTTACGTTTAAAAGCAAAATTGTGACAAAACTCCTTTTTCCCTTTGATGATGTGTATATGTGGCGTAGATCTCAGGCCACTAAAGTTTCACCATGAAAAATCCCTGATTTAGGTTACAGACTCACAATGCCAGGTATCTCGATCACTATGGGAGAGAACTGGAACAAAAGCATAGAGTCAACCACCCAATGAACAGAAGCAACTGAAGAACAAATGCTGAATCATTGGCAGTTACTGCCAACTGCAATCACAGTTTCGAAATCATCTAGACTACACATATCTCTGATCAGCCGATAGTCCTGGTACTGTTTTGCAAAGCACCACAGGCCTCTTTGATTAACATGAGTTCCCTCTGATCAACAGGAATGAATTTTCATAATAATGCCCAGAGGTGATCTCTTGCTTTGTTTTAGAGACAATAATGGTGAAACATAAAGTGATGTGTGTTTAACCTTCATCAGCTTCCATTTTAGTAGATATAATTATAATCATAAAGTTTCCAAGGACAAAAATTACAAAATTACTTTACTGTACCATTCGCACAGTCATTACAAACCACAATCCCAAATTTCGTCTGCTAACAAACCAAGAAAGTGCAAGAATCGAGAATGTTGCTCCTTTCAATATCTACAATAACCATAATTTGTTATGACTTACAGATGGCACCTGTTCTTTGCTCAATCCTGGAAGCGCAATTATGAGTGACGTTGCTATTTATCAGCCGATAGTCTTCCCAACAAACGACAATCTTGAGGAAGTGGCACGTAACAAGCCTGCAACTAGTACAGCACCATTTAATTCGTTGTAAGTATGTTACCCTTTCGTCTTGTATGTCAGCATGATTAATTCCTTATTTTCTCAGGCCCAACAATCTAGCTGGAAGTGTCTGCAATATCTGGCACTTCATTGGATGGCAAAACAAGTCCGATATTTTGCTGATTTAAGACTAATAAAAGGTTGGTCGAGTGAAGGTTGCCACAAAATAGCTCGAAGGATGAAGAGATGTTATTGTCTTGCTAGTAAAGATATGTATACTTAGAAACAAGTTCAAAACCATCGCATAGCCTACTTTCAAAACTGGACCATTTTGTTTGTAAAACGTGAATAAAATACAAATGAAAGGGAGTCTTTAAACTTCGTAACAATAGAATTATTTGTGCAAGATAATTCAATGTGGGCCAATCCAGAAACCTAAGTTTTTTCATAATAACCTAGATGAATTAGTACCTTTAGTTTTCATTTGAATCCATTTCCTCATATTTAATCATGATAGAATATTACATTCGACACCAGGTTTTCCTAAACATGCAGGTAAACAGCGACAGAATTCGTAGATATGGTAACAATCCCCTTTCAGATGTGGTCCCGGAAAGGTAGTCGACGGTGACCTGGGTGATGATGGAATGTTCCACTCGGTTTTGGCTGTCAGGCCATGGTGGCAAGTGGATCTACTGGAGGAGAGGCGGATTTACCAAATCCAGATCTATCCTAGGCAACATGGATCATATTACATGAGGTTTCACAATGTTGAGGTATGACTTAGTGTTGCAACCGCGTTCTTGCTGAATTTTTTCATAACCGTGATTTTCACTAAATCAAAATCAGTTTTTCTCTTTAGTTAAGATTTAAGAGTTGTCGTTGCTGTTGCTATTGCTGTTGCTTTTGATTAAGCTGGCATTACGACCGCACGGACTCTTGCTCATAGAGCAACCGGTAAGTCATTTAGGATGGTTTTCTTTATTGTGATTTATGATCGTGGCAGTGAAATGGTACGAAATAAAATGTTAATAGGCCAAATTACGAACCTCTTTGAGCCCTAATGCACCTGTGAGTAGGAGAGAAAGAGCGATGGTAGCGAGTCCTGGCGAGTGGAAGATAGTTAGAAGTGAAATATTTACAGTCGTAAACCACTCTACGGATATTTCATACCATATTTAGCTTACTTGGAAAAGAAATAAAAAATATACAAAAGTTTTAAAATAAAGACTTTATTAAAATGCAATCAAAAGTGGAAAATAAACTTTTGAGACATACCAGGATTTTCTAACAACTAATCATGTCTAAAACAATAGAATCGTGGGCGCCAACTATAGAAGGAAACGTTACAAGAAAATAAATATATTATTCATCTCTTGTAGCATTTCCATAAATGTTTAGCGGCCATGCTTTTATTTTTGTAGACGTAATTACCTACTTGTAAAAAAATCTGGTGTTTCTAAAAAAAATAAAAAAAATTATTTTTTCGCTTTTTAGTGCATCTTAATAAAAGTTCTTTTTTAAACTCTTTTTCATATTTTTAATTTTATACTTTTTTAGTTTTGAAAGAAACTGTAATCGATTTATGATTGCAGCTAACGGAGTTGATATCCTATAGAGGCAAAGAAGGTTACTGACAGAGTCAAAGAACTTTGAAAAAACCGGAGAGGTTTTCCTACAAATCCTCAAATACGGGAGAGGTATTATAGGGTCATAGGTCTGCGACCTGCGATCATCAAGGGGTTTTTTTGCCCCCAGGGATTCAGTAAACCATACAAAAACATCTCTAACGACGGACCGGTCGAAAACCTGAGAGTGGGAGAGGTCATGTAGGGTCTACAGGTCATGTGACATCGACCAGTAAGGTTACTGACAGAGTCAAAGAAATTGTGAAAAATCCGGAGAGTTTCCTACAAATCCTCAATACTGGGTGGGAGAGGTCAGTATAGGTCCTAAGAGGTCCTGCTGACCTGCAGATCGTCTAAGGTTGTATTGCCCCAGGGATTCAGTAACCATACAAAAACATGTCATCTAACGACGGGACCAGGTCGAAAACCTGAGAGTGGGAGAGGTCACTGTAGGGTCACTATAGGTCACTGCTGACATACTGACCATGTAACGGTTGTATTGCCCCCCCCCCTCCCTCCCCAACCCCGCCACTGAGTAGCCATGCAAAATGTCAAGTCCATCGGACGAAGGGACCAAGTAAAAAACCGGAGATACTGGGAGAGGTCACTGTAAGGTCACTGTTGGTCACTAGAGGTCACTGCTGATCTACTGATCATGTAAGGTTGTATTGACCCCGGGATTGAGTAACTGCAAAATTTCAAGTCCATTGGACAAAAGGATCAGGTCGAAAATTGAGTTACAAGATCTGACCAAGATAAACAAACAAACATACACGAAAGCAAGCTAACTAAAACCTTAAAAAATAAAAGAAATGAGCAACGATCTTTTAAGTAAGAGGGATCGATAGAGAAGGAACAATTTATTCAGTTCCAGAAACATTTTTCCCTCCGAAACTGAGGGGAAGACATGGCTGCGTTCGTCTCTCAAGGAGAACCCTGTGCTGTCAGAATATTTAATGGCATTTGGCCTGTATTTGCCCCACTATCGTGGACTATTAAAATTTATAATTAGTTTGGTTTTGTCTCCCATCAACCAGCAGTTACATGCAGAGGTAGCAGTTTAAGTGGAAGATAGAGCAATAGTTGAATATTTCCGTCGTGAGACGTGAGGCTGCCGAAAATAGGGAAGGGAAAGGCTTTATTGGTAGAAACAGGATAGTTGCCGATCAAATGATTAACTAATATCAGAGTAATTATCACAGAGCCACTGTCTGAGGATATTGTCAAGGAAGGAAAATGACATATTAGTCATAGATTTCATGTATCAGACTGCACAATAATTCTCAATAATTTTCAGGTTTTCTTCTTGACATGTTAACAGATTTACTTAGGACCTCATAGAGGTCTGGTGTAGTAAAAAGTAACTTTGGCTGATTATTTTCCAGGATGAAATGTGACCTTGAAGTTTGGGATTCAATGATAGGTTTGGGAGTAGGTTGAGGAGGAAGGGAAAGAGGTTTGAGGTTCAGGCTAATGGGGAGATTGAGGGGTAGTGGGTGTGTACTGCTCAGTTTGAGTCCCTTTCTCGTGGCACAAAACAGGTGCTGCTTCCACCACTTGTTTGGTTGTTCCCACCCGTGGCTCTAGGGGTGTTGGTCTGGGTGCTGGTGCTGCTATAGGAGGTGGTCTTGACAGGTTGGTTCTTGCTTTTAACTCTGTAATGTGGGATAATCGGTACTGCGTTGTTTGATCTTTGAACTACGCATGATGACGTTCAGAACAGTTGGGGTATTTGGGTGTTGTAGGTTCCACATTTTCAGTAGTTTTGAGACAACTTTATTTCATGATTCTTGCTACAAATAGATGGGGATTACAGGGCCTCTGCAACGGTCCTGATGATGACTATAACACTGGCATCCTGTAGCACCTGAGAAGCTCTGGCGTGTATTCCTCTGTCCGTGAATATGCTTTATATTTGATGAAGTACTATCGCGCACAATAGTTCGTTCCCTCCACTGATCCAGAGTGAACACGAATCTGCGAGTATGAAACCCCGAAGCAGTTGAACAAGTAACTAATTAAGCACCCAACAGATGTCGCACTGTCAGGCCAAGGAAGGAAGAGTGGGAAGCAGGTATTTTTCTTGAACACAGAGTAAGGTCTCCATAACTCTAATAATCGTTAATAAGGTAGTGAGCGTAAAGTTTTTGTTGTTGACGATACTGGGTTTACGTTTGTAAAATATGCAATTAAGGAAATATTCGAAGTAATATGATAACGTGCTTTGGAAAGTCAGAGTATCATGATTTTTTTAAAATATTTCCTAAAAAAATTATCGTATCCTATGAACAGACACGACTGTTCACAAGTTTTTGTTTGTATGGTGTTTTCACGCTGCATGAACCAGTGGTTATTCAGCAACGGGACCAATGGCTTTACGTGACTTCCGAACCACGTCGAGAGTGAACTTCTATCACCAGAAATACACATCTCTCACTCCTCAATGGAATGGCCAAGAATCGACAACCCACGACCACCGAGGTGGGACGCCAGCACCATACCAACCACGGGCAGCCACGCACTGAGCGCAACTGTTCACAAGATCGATACTAACCTTTCAACCAACCAGTGTTATTGGTGGTGTTCTGTAATCTGCAAGACGCCCCTTATAATAAAAAAAACTAACATCTATAGCAGCAAATTAGCAAAATTTTCAGTTCACTTACGAACTTACGTATTGAGGTAGCAAACAAACAAACTGAATATTATATAGATATATATATATATATATATATATATATATATATATATATATATATATATATATATTTTATATATAATTTGCAAGTGAACTGAAAATTTTGCTAATTTGCTGCCATAGATACTGGGTTTTGTGTGCAAAATGTGCAACTAAGGAAATGTGTGAAATGAATATGAGAATAAAAGTGCTTAGGAAGTCAGTATTTAGAATTAGCATTTCCTATAGATTATCGTATTCTATCAACAGACGCGACTGTCCGCAAGATCGATACAAAGCTTTCACCAACAGTGTTAATGGTGGTGTCTGCTGAAAGAAATACGATAATCTATAGGAAATATCAAAAAAAAAAAATCATGAATACTGACTTCCTAGGCACTATTTTATCTTATTTATTTCGCTAATTTCCTTAATTGCATATTTTACACGCAAACCCAGTATCGTCAACAACAAAAATTTTACGCTCACTACCTAAATTAACGATATTAGATTATGGAGACTTTACTCTTTGTTTCAAGAAAATACCTGCTGCCTACTCTCCTTCCTGGCGTGACAGCGCGACATCTATTGGGCGCTCCATTAGTTACTTATTCAACTGCTTCGGGGTTTCATACTCGCGACTCGTGTTCACTCTGAATCAGAGGGAGGGGGGGGGGGGGAGGGGGGGGGGGGGCAACTAATGCGCGATAGTAGTAGTACTCTTCGACATTCACAATATGAGGGAGCTCCAGTAGACGGTCAAAGGAAGCTCTATTGGGTAGTTAGTACTAATGATAGCCTTGTTTAGCTCCTCATTAGGATTCAGTAACTGGAATGCAGTGATGGTATTCAGGAGGTCGCATGTAACGAGGTCTTTCGGAGTGAGCAGAGATGTTGATACCCGGGTTATACTTCTGAGGGCCCTAACCACAGCGTATGAGGTCCGTCCTTCATCAGGGAGAACTTGAAACTTCCGCAATGAAGGGTAATTCTTTGCGTCAGAGACTGCCGAAGGTAGGGGTTAGGGCTGAGGGGGTGGGATGAGGAGGAAGAGGAGGAAGCCAAGGGTCCAAGGACGTCGTAGGACTAAGAGGAGGCGCAGGATGAAGGGGGAGATGGATGGTATGGTTGGTTCAGGGTGGTTGCCTGGTCGCTACCCAAAAACTCTTCTTTTAAAGTACCCAGAAGGACAGCAAGTCATTTCTTCTTATGTTGAATCATGGTATCTACTTCACTCTCACTACGATAACACTTCTAACCGTCGATGATAATAATAATGGTAATAAAAAACAGCTACTAAGGGAGAGTGATAATGCCGTGAAACTACCAAAACAGGATATGAATGAGCACTAACCAGCTGGGGGTCTTAATTACATAAAACCAGGATTTAAGAGTTCGCTCTCTCCTGTTTTCATGAATCTATAAGCGTTCTTGTTTTAGGGGGATGTTCACTTCCTTCCATTTTAAGCCCACCTTTCATCTTCCCTTTACTAATTGTTTACTACCATTAATGAAACTCTGCACCAAGTAGTCAACAATTTGTCTATTTTCATGAAAAGTCGAGATAATGCGATATCATTTGCATATATCAGGTGATCTAGACCATGGGTGAGTTCAATTTTGCAGTGGTATAGAGGAAACTTTTTAACTATTTGGTGCAAAATTTAGCGGAAAAAAAAATTCACACACAAAAAAGGGCTACTGTAACTATGAGTTAAGCTAATCCTGGGTCAGTCCAAACTTTAGCTTCTGATTAGCTATGGTGCAGTGTGCTGCTAGGTATTGGAAATACCAAGGGTCTGCTTTAAAGGGGTCAAACAATGTTCAAGCAATGCATTCGGTTTTTTATAGATTTCATTCTGTTTCATATTCTTCCACATGAAGGTATGAATACTAATAATAACAAATTTTGTTCATTTCTTTCCATGATTAGGAACCGTCTTGTTTCTAATTTATTCTGTCTTGTTCCATATGGAAGTGTGCATATTAATACCCCAATTAAAAGTAATATATTTCATAAGTTTTCCAATTTGTGAAAAAAATTCCTTTATAACTTCAGGTTCGAATTGGGACAACATACGTAGGTAGTGGGAATCTCTCCTCTTACAGCCTCTTATGCAGCTATACAAAGACTTACACCTTAGGGGAAGGCTATCTGTTGTGCTCAAGATATGAGGGCGTTGTTGGAAGGTACATCAGCGTTCAGATAACAGCTGCGGCCAGGGAATACCTACAAATCATCGAAGTCAACATATTTGCTTTCAATACGAGTGCTCTAATTCCCAAACCCTAAAATTGGTATGACAGTGCATTTCCTTTAAACAATTTGACCAGAGATATTAAACAGTAAAATTTGTATGCCTCTGCTGACATTCTATACCCAACAACAATTTATTCATCTTGTGGTAATGTTGTTAGGAGGACTGGATAAACATAAGCAATCATATGCTGGCTCTTCTTCTTCATTCTTGTCTGGCTGACAAGGTACATCTATGCTAGCACTCCTAAACTGCTGCCCAGTCCATTCTTTCTTATTACCTACAGGGAAGGAGCAAGAAAATAGGAGTGAAGCCTGGTTCCAATATCTAGCAGTGGGTCTTGGGTTCTGTCTTCATTTGGGCATTCCCTACCTACCCTTCTATTAGTGGTTGGAGAACAGTCTTTATTCTTTGCAGGTTTAATGTTGATTATTGCTGTCTTAAATTCACAAGTACTAACAAACAGAGGCATTTCGAAGCTTACAGTAACCAGGGCACTGCATTTCAGCATAATGTGGAAGCCCATTATTATAAAGCACATTACCATAATCTTCAACTTAATCTAGGTACTGCTACAAGGCATATAAATATCTGACAGCTAATATTGCATCTATTGTTTAAAAACACCGAAGGCTGCCATCATTCACTCACAACAGCAAACACTAAATGTGAAAATGAAAGCAATGTTACCGCACCAGCACCTAAATCAGCACCTAAATCACTGGCAGTGATAGCAGTACTATTCTGCCAACGTGTTTTTATTACCAACTAGAACGGCATGATTAGAGACCTCTACTGTGATGAGGCTGTTTCTTACAAATTGGCAGTTTCTAGTTCTTGATACTGTTCGAGAAAGTGAAGTGTGACTAGATTTTAAAACTGATTCTTGAGCTCTTCTTTCATGGGCCTGTCACATTGTACCTCTGCTTGCTAGTTTCTTTGCATAGAACCTCCACTAAATTGTTCTTTATAGGCTTAGATGGTCGAAAGTGGGACCCATTAACAACTTCCTTTTTGTAAGGGTTTGGATTGAGCGTTGAAAATTCATTTCTTTAGGTCTGGACACTTCTATCTTGAGAGGGTGTGATAATGCAATGACTTTCCAACAGAATATAAAAAAAATGATCTTTATTCATTGTTATTTAATCTTCATTTAAATTTTCAAATAATGGCAGCTTTAATTTAAATTCTATGAGGATAAGGTCTGGCAACAGAAAATGACTATATGAGCGCATGGATTCTCTTAAACCAAATTTTGACAGAATTCTAAATAGAAGGCAGCAAATTCACTGACCAACTTGAAATGTCTTGTCTCAGACATAATGTATTTTATAAAGCTCAAAACATACAGACCATTAACATCAACGACGTCAGGGTAACAGTAATGCTAAGAATAAATGCTGATTCTCGGAAAATATTCCTTAAACTGAGATCACCTAGATGTATTCGGTCATTATTCTTTGTTAATTTCAACATATTTTTAAATCATCAGTTTTCTCTTGCACAACTACATCGGTCATTGTATAAGTATTGTAATTTCTTTGTAAACACATTACTACACTGATGTTTGATATGATGTTTGTGAATAAATAAATGGAATAGCACAACAATAGTCTTTTGCTTTCCCTTAGAGTTTTAGCCTTGAAGATAAGGAAAGACAGCACCAATGTATGAGCATGTCATATGTATTACCTGTCATACATCCCTTCATGAGTCTCACTGGGGCTACAGATCAGATTTATATGTTAATTTGAATAGCTTAAGTCTTATCACTACTTTTAATCTAATTTTTGCTTGTGTGACTGTACTGCCCATTGCATTATGATTGTAGTTTCTTTGTAGTAACTACCATCCTGATGACAGCCATGAGTTAACGGGAACAAAACCCCCTCAAGAAGTAAAATCATATATGATAACGATATCTACTTTACAAAAATCTAGTCTATTCCTCTGTTGGGTTGAAACGTGACCGCCAAGAGAGATAGGAAGTAGTTTCAATGTCAAATTCAGGTTCTGTGCTTAGAATCAAAATTAATACACCTAAACTAAGAGTGTGGAGTACTAAGTTGGTCAAAAGTGGATCATTGTATATATATAGGCTATGCTTGTTGGTCAATGAGCAAGGGACAGGAATGTCCGAATACAGACATCAAACGTTCCATAATCCATGATCACATCATCAGGAGTTCTAGAATTTAAAAAAAAAATACTGACAATAAAAACTACAGCAAAGATACACAAAGACAAAGTAAGAACATAAAAAACGACAATTGACTTAAAAAGGAAAATGTTACCCAAAGGACACAGAGGAACACGCAAAATACTGAGAAATCAATTAAAACTAACAAAGCCTATGAAAGACAAGTAAAAATACTTATATATTTAAGATTTGTAATTTAAAACACTAAAAATTTAAAATCATATCAAGAAAATAAATGAATTAATAAGCAAAAATGATGAAGGGTTTGAAGCCAAAATGTCAGTACGACACAAATACAGAAAACGAGTTTTTAAAAAAATAAATAAATAAAAATAAGAAGAGCATTATAAAGGAACAGCCGAACCTTGTTCAATGTCGAAACAGGCTGTTTTATCATCAACGACTTAAGTATTGGTAGTTCTAGTTGGCTTGAAGTTCGTCCAATTATGCAGAAATCTTTTGCTTCCAATGGCATGTTACAAAATTTCATGTGACTTCTTATGCTGGATTGTTTGGGGTTGGAGATTTGTACCCCGCACAAAAGCTTACACCCCGCCCCCGACAATGACAATCGATTCGTACTTTAAGAAGCCCCAACGTGGATCCCACTTAAATCCCCGAGTTACACTTGGGCCACGAATACTTATACACCACTACATCTAAAAATAGAGGGTTGATAGGGATAATTTTAACATGCAATGCACCAAAATGTTTCTGAATAATGCTCGTAAATTTTGTGCAAAAATGGACATCACAACAGTATGGAAACTTAGTGTAAAAGTGTAGTTTTGGTACCGTAAGAGTATAACAATCAGTGAGAAACTCTTGTTTAGTATTCTATTGAGTCTATTGAAAACTATCTTTGAAGGAAAACCATTGTGTTTAAAATATTCTAAGAGAAAGGTAACTTGATCGTGAAGAGCTTTCCAACTAGAGGTGAGGGAAAAGGCCCTATGAAAGAGTCACAACAAAATAAATCTTAATATTATAAAAGCAATATTAACTGCAAAAATTGGCACCTAATCCTGTAAGTCTTTTTTCTCAAAATCGTGGTAGCAAATTTACAGTTGTCTGGTGACCAGAATGTCATGAAACAGCAGTCGATTGTCCTCTTTCTTTCAAGAGTAAATTTGAGGCTGGGTGACAAGAGGTAGCAAATTTCAAACAGGAATCCGAGTCGTACTCTCTTCTGAAGAGGGCAAAGGTGTCGTCAACATACAGGTCATAAATAAGAGGATGGTAACTGAGAGGCATTCGTCCAGCAAGCACTCCTCCAGGGAGCACATAAAAGTATTGGAGAAAGTAGCTGCTTTTATACTTTATTATTGAAAATAATGGACAAAATTTAATACGTCTACCTCGAAAAAATCAACCAACTCATTAGCGACACAAACACTTACGACAAACTGACGAAAAATCCCCTCCAAAACGTCCCTACGGAATTTTTTCGGAAAGTAAGATTAATTGTCCAAGACAAAAAGAGCATTGAACTTTTAGAGAAATTTAAAGTAATTAATCCTAAACTACTCTACTTTTATGGCATTCCCAAAACTCATAAAGACAACCTTCCATTTAGACCCATCGTTTCATGTGTCGGAGCTTTCAATTTGACAAATTCAGAGAAGCACATATACCACTTCACAACATAAACCTTTAAGCCTTGACGTAGACTCCCTATTCACAAAAGTACCAGTACAGGATTGTTTCTTCATTTTTGAGGGGTGGGAAAAAATTATCCGCTTATTCAGATCATTTCCCATTGGCGCTAGACAAAATAAATAAGTTAGTTGCATTTATGTGTATCTAATAGCGTATTTTCATTCGGGGAATCATTTTATAAGCAAAAATTCGGGTGTAGTATGGGTAGTCCTTTAAGTCCGGTTTTTAGCCATTTGTACAGGAATACTTGAAACTACAGTAATAAATGTAATAAAACCCAAAAACAAGCTGTAGATGAGATATGTAGATGATATTCTAACATTTTGGAATAATAAATGGGGAAATTTTAATTCATTCTTTTCAAAATTAAACGCATTAGTGCCCAGCATCAAATTTAAAGTTGAATGGGAAACAGACAACAAAATTCCTTTTCTTGACGTTTTAATAATCAGAGACACGACAGAATAAAAATTTACCATATACAGAAAACCAATGTTCTCACTTTCATACATTCACTACTTCAGCTATCATGACATTCCTATCAAGATAGACATAGCCAGCAACCTATTCTTAAGAGCATTACGAATTTGTTCTCCAGATTTCCTGGAAAAGATTTGAACTAATTCGTAAGCAGCTTTCGTCTTTAAGGTATCCTGACCATATAATTGAGAAAGCAAGACTCACAAAACAAACGGTAATTTTCTACCGACCCCCTCAAAACAAGACCAGAGACACAACAGACAATAAAATAAAAATTCCACACCTGGCCAGATTAGACGGGGATCCAGACCCTCTTAAAATCTAACCCTTTTGCATTTACTTACACCAAATACCTTAGCCAAATCCCTGATTAACGTCCAACAAAAGACATCCCCCCAAGGACACAGGCGTTTACAAAATCCCATGCCAGGACTGTAACCAATCTACATCGGATTTACAGGAAAATCACTCCACAGAGATTAATGCAGTACAAACGGTCAGTTAGGTATGGACAACAGAACTCAGCTATTTTCAACCATATAAATGAACATAACCATAGTATAAACTGGAATTTGTCACATATGATTTATAGCAGCAACTGCCGGTAGAAGAGTCAAATGATGGAATCGGCCTTGATTAAAGAGAGGCAGGTAATGAATATCTCAAGGGAACATGGACACATATGTCATCGACAAGGCTTTCATTCAACCGATGCTTAAGAAGATTAAAGGAAGATTATTAGCGGGAGTGACATAAATTGGCATACCTGTGGATGGACCTCTTGGTATAAATATCACCTTTTCTGTAACTTTTATCATTCATCTACCTGAAGATGGAGGACAGCAGTCTCTTAAATATAGTTTCTCTCTTTATATTTTTTGGTGTTTTTATGGGCTCCTTTTATTATTATTATTATTATTATTATTATTTTATTATTATTATTATTATTATATATATAATATATATATATATATATATATATTATATATATATATATATATATATATAATATAATATATTATATATAAATATATATTATATATTTATATTATATATATATATATATATATATAGATATATATATATAAGTAGAGGAAAAGACCCCATATAGACTCCACTTTTCTAGCCCACCCCCCACCCCCCACCCCCTCCCCAAGGGGCGTGGCTACCCACCCTCCCCCCTCCTGATTGGCTCTGTACGTAAGTGAGGGCCTAAAAACAGGGTGGGCAACCCCCAAACACCCCCAAAAGGGGCGTGGCACCCCGACCCCATATAGACTCCACTTGTCTGGGGGGGCGTGGCCACCCTGACCCCATATAGACTCCACTATTCTGGGGGGCGTGGCCTACCCCTGACCCCAAATTGACTCCATTTGTATTATAAGCTCATGTACGTACACGAGCTCATAATTGACTCCATTTGTATGATAAGTTCATGTACGTACATGAGCTCATAATTGACTCCATTTGTCTTACAAGCTCATGTACGTACATGAGCTCATATTCAGGGGGTGTGGCCTCCCCCTAACACAAATCGACTCCACTTTTTTTCTACCCCTGTGACGTCACGTAACTCTAGGATAAAACCATTCTTTCAACCCCTCACCCCAAATTGACTCCACCTTTCCTACCCACTAGTAACGTCGCGTAACTCTACGGAATAAAAACCAACATTTCAAGCCCTCACCCAAATGACTCCACTTTTCTACCCCTGTGACGTCACGTACTCTCTGGGAATAAAACCATTCTTTCACCCCTGACCCCAAGAAATTGACTCCACCTTTCCTACCCTGTGACCGTCACATAACTCTACGGAATAAAAAACCAACATTTCAAGCCCTCACCCCAAATTGACTCCACTTTTCTACCCCTTGTGACGTCACGTAACTCTCTGGGAATAAAAACCCATTCTTTTTCAACCCCTGACCCCAAAATTGACTCCACCTTTTCCTACCCCTGTGACGTCACATAACTCTACAGAATAAAAACCAACATTTCAAGCCCTCACCCCAAATTGACTCCACTTTTCTACCCCTGTGACGTCACGTAACTCTCTGGAATAAAACCATTCTTTCAACCCCTGACCCCAAATTGACTCCACCTTTCCTACCCCTGTGACGTCCATAACCTCTACGGAATAAAAACAACATTTTCAAGCCCTCCCCCCCCAAATTGCTTCCACTTTTCCTACGTGACTCACGAACTCTACGGGAATAAAACCAATTAATCAACCCCTCCCAAATTGAAAAACCTCCCCATTCTAACCCCTGTGACGTCACTAACTCCTCGGGAATGAAACCATTTCTTAGCCCTACCCCAATTGACTCCACCTTTCCTACCGCCCATGTGGACGTCCACGTAACTCTACGGGAATAAAAAAAAACCAATTTCAACCCCTCACCCCAAATTGCCCCACTATTCTACTGTGAACGTCACTAAAACTCTCGGAATAAAAACCATTCTTTCAACCCCTGACCCCAAATTGACTCCACCTTTCCTACCCCCTGTGACGTCACGTATCTCTCCGGGAATAAAAACCAACATTTCAACCCCCCACCACCCCGAAATTGACTCCACTTTTCTACCCCTGTGACGTCACGTAACACTACGGGAATAAAACTTGACCCCACCCCGACCCAAATAGACTCAGTTCACTGTTTTTTGCGACTCATGTCCCCGTTTAATTGTTTTCAAAGTAACCAGGACGTTTACCTCATCCTCCTCCTATAAAATCTCTAAATTTATATATGCACATTGCGAATATACTCTCTCTCTCTCTCTCTCTCTCTCTCTCTCTCTCTCCCTCCCTCCTCCCTCCCTCTCTCCCTCCCTCTCTCTCTCATCAGCCGTTACATTTTGTATATATATATATATAATATATATATTATATATATATATATATATATATATATATATGATATATATAATATATATATATATATATATATATATATATATATATATATATATCAGCTGCTTAGATATTCAGAGTATCATGATAAAGAAAAGGATATTTGGCGACTGACTTCATCCTCATGTGATACTATATTTATTAATTTGATATCTCCCCCAATAACCATATCAGGGTCAATGTTTATCTGATGATGAATCACGCACACACACACACACACACACAGAAACGAGCCTTGCCCCATATCTGCAAGCTGACTTCACCCCAACGTGAAATTTTATTTATCATAGAATTTGAGTCATAATCTCCATACCGAATACGGGACAAAGGTACACATTTCAATTTTGTTATTTATTATACCAAGTTTGAAAGTGGTGAAAAATCAAATTACAGACGGAATTGTTATTTTATATTTATAACCAATGCTAAATACAGGGGAATGAATTAATATTCCATACATATACATACATTAGAAAAACTGTGCCAAACACGAACGCGAATAATATACGCATTCGCTTTTTTCAAAAATAATACTTCAACGAAACATACGGCTACTATGTATTTTTTCTAACCTGTTCCTCACTCACAGCCCTAGTATATACCATAAACATCTTCTCCAGCACTTTCCCGACCGTGTATCAAAGACGACGTTTCATCTAACACCTCAAAGCTTTTAAATTTAGCTAACAAGTTTTCATATATAAATCTTACCACACCACCTTTTCCTCCAGCAGGGATAAATTCTTTTTCATTATAGCCTACGCAGCATATTTTACCAATTTTGCTTATTTCATCACAGAATGTTAGCTAACACAGGTAAATATTGATTCAAACCAAGTCGTATAACCAGCCCGCTCTGACGATGCCAGCAGGAAAGATAACATATTTGACATAGTCATACGATGATTTAAATAATTCTTCCTTCAATTCTTGACCGAAGAAAAAAAAGTGATTGAACCTCATCTGTTTGCTATCTCTGCCCAAACGATTCAGCGTGATCTTCATCTTTGGAATAAGCCCACGCTCTTTTGCGCGATTCATTATCTCATTTGGTTGGGGCGCCGATACTGTATTGGGTTAATAAGGTAGCTATGGTGGGTAGATCAACTTATTCGTCGCCTTCCCAAGATGTGATATTTTCAGGTCTTTTCTCAATGGCGGACCCTTCAATACCCCTATCACGAAGACAGGCATATGATGCACCAGTGCGAGAATATCGAAAACCTGCCAATCGGCATACGGATAAGCTCGAATGACGTCCGCCACCACACCGTAATTCCTGCATGTCACACAATTAGTGGCCACTGCTAATCACGTATTTCTCTTCCGGAACTTATTTTCGGACAACTTCCCGAAAAACTAACTTGCACGAAGAGGTTTGATGAAGCCATGGCGAGAGTTCACGTCTTGATGTGACAATCCTTCAAGAGATAATGAACTACGAAAGCCCCGCTTACCCCCCCCCCCAAGACCCTTTATCACAATCACTGATTACAAACCAGTTGTGACGAAGCATCAAGTCTTATCATTCCTCAGCCAAAGGTCATCCACACATGACTCATTTTATCAAAATCAGTTATACGTGACTAAACAGCTCTGGTATCATTGTTCCTAAAATGTTAATAAGCCACACACACTCGCCATCTTGTTTATCGCATGTCCCGCCCTCACCTTCCCACCCCTTCTTCCTCCTCTCCTTCCTCCTCCTCCTCCCTTTTTCCCCATATTTCGGCCACGTTTCGATTGTTGTTTAACGGCTTTTTTTATATTCCCTTAACAAATCCAATCTTTAAACCCCCGCCATTTCAATGAACGTAGTCGATAATCCGAAATATTATCAACGTGAGTGCGGGGTTTTTTTATTTCCCTTGAAATTCTCGAGCTATATCTAAAATATAACCTGCGAGCGGATGAGTTAAATCTCCTTCTCATTCCATTCACCGTGTTAGAATCTTGTAAGTGCTTAACAAAAGCCGTAACGTATGACTTTTGAGGTTCTTTAAAAAATATTGGAATGAATACCTGTTAAATCTGGGATTGCTCTTTTTTGCGAGTCATGTCCCCTTTAATTGTTTTCAATGTAATGGGGGCGTTTACCACCTCCCCCTTCAGTCACTGCACCTACATTTTCTATAGGAGAGTAGGAGGAGGTCCCGTGAGCGATATAGCCGGCATAGGTGGTTTTTTGGATATTGAAGGGAGACGTGTCCGCTACTACTAACAGCTGCCGTATCCAACTTGCCAGTACCCTCCAGGCTATTAGTATCACCATCACAAACCTCTTTTCTATTCATTAACCTCTCGTAGGTAATGCAGGGATAACGTAAAACTCCTTCATTTTCAATTAAAAAGACTCCCTACCAAACTCGCAGCAATAGGCAATAAAACCGATAGATAGTCCCCCTTTACGACTTTTCAGTATATTTTTCTCTTAGATATGGACGCTGTTTTCAAGGACACAAGATGAATTTCTCGTC
>NC_087219.1:21763839-21771339 GCF_015104395.2 Macrobrachium nipponense
TACCTTCGGCAGTCTCTGACGCAAATAAGTAACCCTTCATTGCGGAAGTTTCAAGTTCTCCCTCCCTGATGAAGGGACGGACCCTCATACGCTGTGGTTAGGGCCCTCAGAAGTATAACCCGGGTATCAAACAATCTCTGCTCAGCCAAATCACAGAGGAGACTTCACCGTCACTCCGAAAGACCTCGTTACATGCGACCTCCTGAATACCACACTGCATTCCAGTTACTGAATCCTAATGAGGAGCTAAACACCGCCTATCATTAGTACTAACTACCCAATAGAGCTTCCTTTGACGTCTACTGGAGCTCCCTCATATTGTGATGTCGAGAGGTACTATCGCGCACTAAGGTTCGCCCCCCTCCCCCCTTTGATTCAGAGTGAACACGAATCAGCGAGTATGAAACCCCGAGCAGTTGAATAAGTAAACTAATGGAGCGCCCAATAGATGTCGCGCTGTCACGCCAAGGAAGGAGGAGTAGGCAGCAGGTATTTTCTTGACAAAGAGTAAAGTCTCCATAATCTAATATCGTTAATTTAGGTAGTGAGCGTAAAATCTTTGTTGTTGACGATACTGGGTTTGGCGTGTAAAATATGCAATTAAGGAAATATGCGAAATAAATAAGATAAAAGTGCCTAGGAAGTCAGTATTCATGATTTTTTTTTTTTTATAATTCCTATAGATTATCGTATCTTATCAGCAGACACCACCATGAACACTGTTGGTGAAAGCTTTGTATCGATCTTGTGGACAGTCGCGTCTGTTGATAGGATACGATAATCTATAGGAAATGCTAATTCTAAATACTGACTTCCTAAGCATTTTATTCTCATATTCATTTCACACATTTCCTTAGTTGCACATTTTACACAAACCCAGTATCTATGGCAGCAAATTAGCAAAATTTTTAGTTCACTTGCAAATTACTGCTATATGTGATTTTCTTGAGATACTAACACAATATGAAATATTAAGATATTTTCACCAATGTAACAAGTTCGTTTTTAGTAGAAAGATAGAAAGGCAGAAGCAGAGAATAAGTATTAATAATAAGACAGAGAGAGAGAGAGAGAGAGAGAGAGAGAGAGTAGAGAGAGAGAGGAGAGAGAGACTTTCAAGTCCTTTTCTAGTGTCTAAAACACCATAGTGAACAAGCCTCATCTTATTAGTTTCGTGTTATCACCAGGGCAATCGCAAAATATCTTTCTTAATGATTCTTCTTCAAATAGTTTTTCCAGTGCCGATGGAGTTATAGCTAATTCTAATGTGTAAACGAGTTAATTATCACTGACAATTAGGATTGACACATTTTTACCAGCGAATATGCTATTGGAGGAATTTAACTTCTCTCTCCAGGAAAGTCAACTCAACTGCAGTGATCCTTTCCTTCCCTGACTAGTTCTTGTGTTGGGGAGGGTTTGGAACCAATTTTGCTACCTTGGCATTGGTGAGTTAGGTTGCGTATTATATGACCAATCTTAGGCTGCAGCTTTTAGCTCAACAAAGTTGATTATATAGCCCTAATCAAAGATCAACCTGCGTTAATACTGAACAACATCCATTCAAATAATACTAGTTTGCTATGATCACAATTGAAAGGAGTGAATAATGGTAAAGAACTCTGTAAATATGACGTTACGTTTCCTGATGTCGATGTCAGGCTCTGTTCTATAACGTTTTCAGGGTGGGTATCAAGTGGCTTTAAGTCAGTAGCAGTAGATGGTAGGGGGCGGAACAAGTCACTGTCAAATTTTGTGCGCGTCCCAAGTCACTTTCTATCAGAGGTATACCTCTTGCCACAGGTATGGGCAGCGTTATCCTTAAACCTTTGGTATAGGCTATTCATGTTAGTTTAAAGTGTCCACACCATATTATTGTTTTTGGATTAGTAGTTTTCATGACCATGGCATTCTACATTAAGAATAATAACAATTGGACAGGTAAAAGACTATTCAATTCACAGCGCATTTTCGTTGCTGGAACTTCAGACCGCCAACAAATGTCAAACAATACATAATGAAAAAAATATTCGTAGTTACGTTTATTTGGCTACCACTTACCCAGAAACTCTCTCTCTCTCTCTCTCCTCTCTCTCTCTCTCTCTCTCACAGTTTTTTTTTCTGTCTTTATCTCTGTGCTATTATTGATATTTTTGCTGTGCTTCTTTCTTTCTAGCTTTTATTGAATATGAATTTGTATATTGGTGAAAGTATCTGGATCTTGCAGATGCGTACTAAATGGGGGGCGGGGCGCAATGGGTGACAGCTTGATGGGGGGTGTCATAAAGCTCATAGAATATATTCAATTCCTCCATTTGATGTTTCCAATTATTATTATTATTATTATTATTATTATTATTATTATTATTATTATTAGTTATTATTATTATTATTATTATTATTATTTCATTATTATTATTATTATTATTGAGTGATTTTCTGAGGCAGAAATCGCCCGCGTTTTCCTTTTTACAAAAATTGATCAGATGTCTAAGATTATTAGGCATGTTCATATTGAAGGTGATTCTGTTAAAGTGAGAGAGTTCTTTTTGGGGTTCATTCCTGTTGCCGGAAAAACTGCAAGTGATCTCACAAAGGATAGACTAAGTAGTTTTAGAGATGATGGACGAGACCATTACACTTTGCCGTAGTCAAGGTGATATAATAGTGCTGCAGCTATGGCTGGTATTCATGTGGGAGTGCAGAAAAAAATAAAAGAATTAAATCAATCAAAGGCTTTGTTTGTGCCATGTTGCTAATCATTCCTTAAACCTTTGTGGGGTGCACTTTTTGGAATTAATTCAACATGTGTCACATTCTTTGGAGCAGTAGAGAGACTTTATTGCTTCCTTGCACTTTCAACGCACAGATGGGAAGTACTGAAAGAAAATGTGGACCTGACAGTTAAAACAATTTCTCAGACTAGATGGAGTGCACACTATGTCGCTGTAAAGCCATTCAAGAAACAATTTGAAAAGCTGATTACAGCCTTGGAGACATTGACAGATCAAAGAAAATGTAGATACAAGAGGATCAGCTGAAAGTATACTAAAAGCAGTGTGTGATTTTTTTTCATTTTTGTCACTTCTCTCATTCTGGTGTGTTCTATTGGAAGAAGTGGACCTCACACAAAAATATTTGCAAACAGACGGAATAAAGCTTGGAGAAATTCTGTGTAAAGATTAAAAGGTTTAAAATTGAAGAGGAAGCAAATGTATATGCAAGTCAAGTATGTGAAGAATGTGGATATCCTAAAGACGAGGAAGAATAAAGAAAAGAAAGCCTGGAGAGCTTGCTAGGGATAGTGGACTGACGAGGAAATGAGGAGATCAATATTTGAATGTATAGATAAGTTTAGTCAAGACCTGAATGTTCGATCAGAGGCCATGGATAATGTGCTGTCAACATTTGCAGCCATTCAGCCACACACCTTGCTCTCTGTAAATAAAGAACAACTTCGGGAAAGCATCTCAAGCATGTCTAAGATTTTTAATGAAATTCCAGAAGAGGAGGTCAAAGTGGAAATTATGCGACTCGGAAGACACCTGGAGGCCGCCAAAATCAAAATTGAAGAAGCAAACACTTAGACGAACGATCATTGTCAAATGGGGCTTTGGAGAATCTTTGCCAATTTTATCTCTATGCATGAGGCTCTTTTTAAACAATTTGTGTATCAGTAGCATCATGCGAAAGAAGTTTCTCAAGCTAAAGCTTATAAAGAATGATCTCGGCCAACAATGAGCTAAGCAAGATTTGAACAGTCTTGCTATAATTTCTATAGAAAAAAATAAGTATGGAAAGAATATTAATATTGAAGATGTAATCGCACAAGTTTGGTGCTGCAAACAAGGCACGTAGAATGAGAGTGTAAAATTTGTCTTATTTAGTAAATCAGAAGGAGAATATTTAGCTTCATTTAAAGATGCTTTCTTTTACATTGATATCTTCTCTGTTGTAAAACAAAATTTGTTTTAGTTACGATTATGGTTTTTATCTAGCCTACAATATGCATGTATTACAAGTGCGCTAAGAATGAAATGTCAATGTACTATTATTGTTCAAGTATTACAAAAAGCTATATTTTCATTCCTTATCAAAATTCTGAGTTATTGGGAGTTTGTGGGGAGGGGGGGGGGTGCAAAGGAATATTAGCCCCCGGGTGCCAAGACTCTACCAACGCCTCTGGCATCTTGTATTTTTGCGTTAGTATTTAAAAAAAAAAAAAAAAAAATTAGCTACATATAGCCATAATTTGTAAAACTTAATTATAATCTTAGTTTTACCAGACCCCACTGAGCTGATTAGCAGTTCTCCTAAGGCTGGCCGAAGGATTAGTTATTTTTACGTGGCTAGGAACCAATGAATTTCTTTCTTTCACCAGAAATAAATTTCCTCTAATTCCGCGATGGCAAAGCGATAATTGAACTTCGAACCACCGGATTGGTGGCTGAACGCGAAAAACCACTCGTCCAACGAGGAACTATCCCCCATAATTTAAGTGTCCAAAAATTGGCATTGGGTGTTTATCACCCAAATCACCTCGCCCTCTCTACGGATATTGGCCGAATCATACAATATATATATATATATATATATATATATATATATATATATATTATATATATATATATATATATATATGTATATATATATGTATGTATATATGTATCATATATATATATACTATATATATATATGTACATATATATATATATATATATATATATATATATATATATATATATATATATATGTAATGATAACTAAGAGAATGTCAGTTAGGAACAGCGTAAATGTAAGAGAGAGATAGAGAGAGAGAGAGAGAGAGAGAGAGAGAATTAGTCACAGGAAGAGTCTTGAACAGTAGCCATAACAGCACAAAGTTTGAACCTAAGCGCTCCCATAAAATCTTCACTGTGACCTGACCTCTACACTCTCGCCGTAAAAACTCGACAGTTCCGTGACGTCATTAGTTCCACCCACAAAGGGGAGAATGAAGTCAATCCAATCACACCCTAAAGGACGGCGTTAGATGATCTACAGCCATATGAATGACCAACAGGAGGGACAAAAAAAGCTTATCCCCGCCTATTCTAGGTGGGACATTCTCTTTTGTAGAATCTTCGAGAAGGACAGCAGCGAAGGAGAGCACCAGTTGGAGAAAGAAAGTAGGTCAGCTACCCAGAGTCAGAGCAGTTGCTGTCAAGAGAACTTCAAATTGATTCGAAGTCTTCATTGTTGACTTGTATCTGTGAATGTATCATTCTAGTGGGAATGAAGGGAAAAAAACTGCACTCCATATCATTTAAACACTCCTGAGAGACTCAAAACAAATTATATATAATATATATATATATATATATATATATTTATATATATATATATGTGTGTGTATATATATATATATATATATATATATATATTGTATATATATATATATAATACCAAAACCCCCTTTTAAGGTAAGGTAAGTTAAAATCAAGTTACCTTGGTATAATATTTTTCCCTTTACGTATTCGGTTCAAACGAGGCCCCGATACGCAAAAATATACATACACACACACACACACACTACACACACACACACACACACACATATATATATATATATATATATATATATATATATATATATATTTCTTTTTACTACTGGTACAACAGTATAATATGAAGATAGAAGGCCCTTAAAATACTATTTTAACGTTGTAACCATATATTTCGAGTGCGTCCTTCTGTGCTCTTGATCACTGGTAAAATATGGACATAGATGTCTTACAAGAGTATATATACAAAAACATATGTAGGTGTGGCAGTAAGTCTCTGTTGGTGACCCAGGAAGGGTGGAAATTAAACTATTCCCTGGTGATTTCTGGCCTCATTAACTCCCGTCTTGCGACTCGTCCGGTGGTCGGATGTTCTTGGACACCTGCTTGAGGAGCGGCCCAAGGATTAGTTCGTCGATGTCAGTTAAAGTATGGCCCAGAATCAAGTATATCGGGTCTGCTCACGAGGCGGTAGTAAAAACCTATCCCCATATCTTTATGAAACTATATTTACGATAACATTTTTATATCACTATTATTACGAGAGCGTTTTTTATATAAATTTTCATCTTATTACATGTTGTTGTATACTACGTTAAAGTACAAAGAATGCCCTTTCAAATGTATATGACACATTACATTACGATTTTCAAACCCATAAGTGCGCACAGAAAAAATTATCTACGCACACAAAAATGTGCAATTACTTCATCCGTCAACCTACATAAACATTCATGTTTAGAGCCATATCTGATAGGGCATGATGTGACTAAGGGAACTGATGATAGAAAGGAACTGAAAATGAATTAGAAAGCTGGGTAACATTTACTATATAATGCATCAATAAAATTGATAGGTGGTCTCAGAAATTTTCGAGGAATTCTAGTCAAAGACGGACAATAATTTTTTAAATTTTATGTAAAGATTTACCATATTTTTCTTACATAATTCATCTTATTACATTTTGCCACATACCACGTAAAAGTAAAAAGAATGCCCTTTTAATTGGTATATGACCACATTACAGTTACAATTACTTCCAAACCCATAAGCGCACACGGGAGAGATTAATCTATGCACGCAAAAATGATAAAAAAATAACCGTTCGTCATCAGTTGCATCCAGCCAGGCTGACGAATACCTTTTTATACTTTTTTCCGAAAATATTATAATCATGTGATATGAAGTGCTAATGAGAAATTTTCTGGAAAGTGTTTTTGTTTCTGTATCATCGTCTTCATCATTTATTCTTTGATACCTTATATCATATATGATGTAATTCTTATACATTTGATATTTTCTTTTTTTTTGGTCAAGTCGTGCAAATGCACTGTCATTTTTTCACTGCCTGTATCCACATTTTCTCTGTATTTATTGCATAACAATTAGTGTTCATAATAAGATTTGGAAAATATATTAATCTATCATTCTCAACCTTTAGCATAATAAAAAAAAAAGTTGCTTTTCAAAGTGAGGTATGAACACAGTGACAGAACTAAATACATTTCTTACAATTATTTACAATCTTGATAATATTACTACCTGAAAGAGAGAGAGAGAGAGAGAGAGAGAGAGAAGAGAGAGAGAGAGAGAGAGAAAGTTGTCATGTATAAAAATGGACTTGAAGAGAAAATAGCAAACCAGTAAATAAGTAAGCAAATAAATATGTAAAGAATAGACATATGAGAAAGCTGGAGTAGCTACATGTGTTTAAACTGGTATATTTTTTGTGAATTAAATAAAACAAGGCTTGGTGACTAAATGAGAGAATGGGTATTAAAAAACATCAAGCATGACCTCTTTCCAGATTTTATCAAGGTTTTATCAAAAGCACCATGCGATATGGATTAAATGTATAAAGACTAAAGGTTCTTTAAGTAATTCAATGTATAAGCACGCTAAGTGTTACTCTTGTGACGTCACAGTATTAGCTCCGCCCCTACTGCCGAGTTGAGCA
>NC_087219.1:21773839-21788788 GCF_015104395.2 Macrobrachium nipponense
ATAATATATATATATATATATATATATATATATATATATATATATATATATATATATATGAATAATTATCACATCGAACCGTGATTTATTTATATATCATTCAAGCTACAAATGTCCTTTGGAATCTCTAATTCACTCTACCTCCCAAATGATATTTTTCATATATGTACCGAAGGGGAATTTTTAAATTTATAATAATTTCGTCCCCCCAATGGGATCGAATCAACCGTCCAAGTGGACGGGGACGAAATCAGGGCAGTCAGTGACGCTATACAATCAGCCAACAGCGACGCTATAAGTCGATGTGATAATTATTCATAACAAAAAGGCTACGTGCTGTCAAACGCTCGAATTGGCTAACGTGGTAGACGGGGTTTTCATATCGATTCTTAATTACGAAAGCACCGAGTTCGAGGGTGATTTGTAAGGTCAGAATCGATATGAACTTATAGCGTCTCTGTTGGCTGATTGGATAGCGTCACTGACTGTCCCTGATTTCGTCCCATCACTTGGACGGTGGTTCGATTCCCAGGGGGTGGGGGGACGAAATTATTATCAACTAAAAAATTCCCCTTCGGTACATATATGAAAATATATCATTTGGAGGTAGAGTGAATTTAGATATTAAAGGACATTTGTAGCTTGAATGATATATAAATGAATCACGGTTCGATGTGATAATTATTCATAACAAAAAAAGGCTACGTGCTGTCAAACGCTCGAATTGGCTAACATGGTAGACGGGTTTTCATATCGATTCTAATTACGAAAGCACCGAGTTCGAGGTGATTTGTAAAAGGTAGGTCAGAATCGATATGAACTTATAGCGTCTCTGTTGGCTGATTGGATAGCGTCACTGACTGTCCTGATTTCGTCCCGTCCAACTTGGACGGTGGTTCGATCCATGTGAGGACGAAATTATTATCAACTAAATATTTCCCCTTCGGTACATATATGAAAAATATATCATTTGGGAGGTAGAGTGAATTTAGATATTAGGACATTTGCAGCTTGCATGATGATATACTATTATATATATATATATATTTATATATATATATATATATAACTATATATATATATATATATATTATACTAAACATCTATAGCAGCAAAATAGCAAAATTTTCAGTTCACTTACGACTTCCGGGACGTTATTGAGGTGTCAAAGAACAAACAACTGATATATATTATATATATATATATATATATATATATATATATATATATAATATATATATATATATATATATATATATATATATATAAGTATCAGTTTGTGTTGTTTAGCTACCTCAATAACGTGAGTCGTAAGTGAACTGAAAATTTTTGCTAATTTGCTGCTATAGATGTTGTTTTTAGTATATAATATATATATAGATATATATATATATATATATATATATCTATATATTATATATGTATATATATGATATATATATATATATATATATATAATATATATATATAATATATATATATAATATATAATATATATATATATATATATATATATATCAGTTTTGTGTTGTTTGCTACCTCAATAACGTAAATCGTAAGTGAACTGAAAATTTTGCTAATTTGCTGCTATAGATGTTAGTTTTTTTTATTATAAGGGGCGTCTTGCAGATTACAGAACACCACCAATAACACTGTTGGTGAAAGGTTTGTATCGATCTTGTGAACAGTTGCGCCTCAGTGGCGTGGTTGGTATGGTGCTGGCGTCCCACCTCGGTGGTCGTGGGTTCGATTCTTGGCCATTCCATTGAGGAGTGAGAGATGTGTATTTCTGGTGATAGAAGTTCACTCTTGACGTGGTTCGGAAGTCACGTAAAGCTATTGGTCCCGTTGCTGAATAACCACTGGTTCCATGCAACGTGAAAACACCATACAAACAAAAACTTGTGAACAGTCGTGTCTGTTCATAGGATACGATAATTTTTAGGAAATATTTAAAAAAAATCATGAATACTGACTTCCAAAGCACTTTTATCATATTTACTTCGAATATTTCCTTAATTGCATATTTTACACGTAAACCCAGTATCGTCAACAACAAAAACTTTACGCTCACTACCTTAATTAACGATATTAGATTATGGAGACCTTACTCTGTGTTCAAGAAAAATACTGCTTCCCACTCTTCCTTCCTTGGCCTGACAGTGCGACATCTGTTGGGTGCTTAATTAGTTACTTGTTCAACTGCTTCGGGGTTTCATACTCGCAGATTCGTGTTCACTCCGGATCAGCGGAGGGAACGAACTATTGTGCGCGATAGTACTTCACCAAATATAAAGCATATTCACGGACAGAGGAATACACGCCAGAGCTTCTCAGGTGCTACAGATGCCAGTGTTATAGTCATCATCAGGACCGTTGCAGAGGCCCTGTAATCCACTCTATTTGTAGCAAGAAGCATGAAATGAAGTTGTCCTAAACTACTGAAAAAAAGTGGAACCTACAACACCCAAATACCCCAACTGTTCTGAACGTCATCATGCGTAGTTCAAAGATCAAACAACGCAGTACCGATTATCCCACATTACAGACTTAAAAGCAAGAACCAACCTGTCAAGACCACCTCCTATAGCAGCACCAGCACCCAGACCAACACCCCTAGAGCCACGGGTGGGAACAACCAAACAAGTGGTGGAAGCAGCACCTGTTTTGTGCCACGAGAAAGGGACTCAAACTGAGCAGTACACACCCACTACCCCTCAATCTCCCCATTAGCCTGAACCTCAAACATCTTTCCCAACCTCCTCAACCTACTCCCAAACCTATCATTGAATCCCAAACCTCAAGTCACATTTCATCCTGGAAAATAATCAGCCAAAGTTACTTTTTACTACACCAAGGACTTCTATGAGGTCCTAAGTAAATCTGTTAACATGTCAAGAAGAAAACCTGGAAATTATTGAGAATTATTGTGCAGTCTGATACATGAAATCTTTGACTAATATGTCATTTCCTTCCTTGACAATATCCTCAGACAGTGGCTCTGTGATAATTACTCTGATATTAGTTAATCATTTGATCGGCAACTATCCTGTTTCTACCAATAAAGCCTTTCCCTTCCCTATTTTCGGCAGCCTCACGTCTCACGACGGAAATATTCAACTATTGCTCTATCTTCCACTTAAACTGCTACCTCTGCATGTAACTGCTGGTTGATGGGAGACAAAACCAAACTAATTATAAATTTTATAGTCCACGATAGTGGGGCAAATACGGGCCAAATGCCATTAAATATTCTGAACAGCACAGGGTTCTCCTTGAGAGACGAACGCAGCCACGTCTTCCCCCTCAGTTTCGGAAGGAAAAATTTTTTCTAGAACTGAATAAATTTTTCCATATCTATCAATCTCTATTAATTAAAAGATCGTTGTTTATTTCTTATATTTTTTAAGCTTTAAGTTAGCTTGCTTTCGTGTATGTTTGTTTGTTTATCTTGGTCAGATCTTGTAATTCAATTTTCGACCTGATCCCTTTGTCCAATGGACTTGAAATTTTGCAGTTACTCAATCCCGGGACAATACAACCTTACATGATCAGTAGATCAGCAGTGACCTCTAGTGACCAACAGTGACCTTACAGTGACCTCTCCCAGTATCTTGATCCCTTCGTCCGATGGACTTGACATTTTGCAAGGCTACTCAGTGGCGGGTTTGTGGTGACCTCTAGTGACCCTACAGTGACCTCTCCCACTCTCAGGTTTTCGACCTGGTCCCGTCGTTAGATGACATGTTTTTGTGTATGTTACTGAATCCCTGGGCAATACAACCTTACATGATCTGCAGCTCAGCAGTGAACCCTATATTGACCTCTCCCAGTATTTGAGGATTTGTATGAACTCTCCAGATTTTCACAAGTTCTTTGACTCTGTCAGTAACCTTCTTTGCCTCTACAGGATATCAACTTCGTTAGCTGCAATCATAAATCGATTACAGTTTCTTTCAAAACTAAAAAGTATAAAAATAAAAAAATATGAAAAAGTTTTTTAAAAAAGCTTTTATTAAAATGCACTAAAAAGCTAAAAATATATTTTTTTAGAAACACCAGGTTTTTTTTACAAGCAGGTAATTATGTTTACAAAAATAAAAGCATGGCCGCTAAACAATTATGGAAATGCTACAAGAGATAAATAATATATTTATTTTTCTTGTAACGTTTCCTTCTATAGTTGGCGCCCACGATTCTATTATTTTAGACATGATTAGTTGTTAGAAAATCCTGGTGTGTCTCCAAAGTTTATTTTCCACTTTTGATTGCATTTTGATAAAGTCTTTACATAAGTTTTTTTTTTATTTTTTATTTCTTTTCCAAGTAAGTTAAATGTGGTATGAATATCCGTAGAGTGGTCTCCGACTGTAAATATTTCACTTCTTACTATCTTCCACTCGCCAGGACTCGCTTACCATCGTTCTTTCTCTCCTACTGACTGGTGCCTTAGGGGTCAAAGAGGTTTGTAAACTGGTCTGTTAACATTTCATTTCGTACCACTTCACTGCCACTGATAATAAATCACAATAAAGAAAATCACGATCATATCCTTTAATTTTTCCCTTTCTCATCCTAAATGACTTTACGGTTGCTCTTTGAGCAAGAGGCCCGTGCGGGCATAAACCCAGCGTAATAAAAAACAACAGCAACAGCAACAGCAACAACAACTCTTAAATCTTGACGGAAAGAAACACTGATTTTGATTTAGTGAAAATGACGGTTATGAAAAAATTCAGCAAGAACTCCGGTCTGCAAACACTAATGTCATACCTCAACATTGTGAAACCTTAAGTAATTCCTTTGCGTAGGATAGATCTGGATTTGGTAAATCCGCCTCTCTTCCAGGAAGATCCACTTGCCACCATGGCCTGACAACCGAACTCGAGACGTAACACCCACTTTCATCCAACTTGGGACACCATCGACTGCATTTCCGGAGACGATATCTGGAAGGGGATTGTTACAATGTTTACGAATTCTGTCGCTGTTTATCTGCATGTTTAGGAAAACCTGGTGTCGAATGTAATATTCTATCATGATTAAATATGAGTAAATGGAATGAAATTAAAGCTGAAAATACCTATTAATGTTTGGTATTATGAAAAAACTTAGGTTTCAGGATTAGTCAACATTAAATGATTTTACACAAATAATTCTGGTGTTTTTACGAAACTACAGAGACTCACTTTTATTTGTATTTTATTCACGTTTTATAAACAAATTGGTGCAGTTTGGAAAGCTGGCTATGCGATGGTTTTGAGCCTCTTTTCTAAGTATATCTTTTACCAGCAAGACAATAAACCTCTCTTCATCCTTTTTGTGGCATGCTTCACTCTACCAAATTGTTATTAGTCCTAAATCCACAAAGTATCAGACTTGTTTTGCCATGCAATGAAGTGCAGATATTGTAGGACACTTCCAGCTAGATTCCATTGGGCCAGAGAAAATAAGGAATTAATCATGCTGACATACAAGATGAAAGGGTAACATACTTACGAAGTATATTGTGTTGTACCAGTTGCAGGTTTGTTACGTGCGACTTCCTCAAAAGAGTCGTCTGTTGGGAAGACTATCGGCTGATAAATAGCGACGTCACTAATAATTGCGCTTCCAGGATTGAGCAAAGAACAAGTGTCATCTGTAAGTCATAACAAATGATGGTCATTGTAGATATTTAAAGGAGCAACATTCTCGAGTCTTGCACTTTCTTGGTTTTTTAGCAGACGAAATTTTAGGAGTGTTGTTTTAATGACTGTGTGAATGGTACAGTAAAGTAATTTTGCAATTGTTGTCCTTGGAAACTTTATGATTATAATTATATCTATTAAAATGGAAGCTGATGAAGGTTAAAAACACACATCACTTTATGCTCACATTGTCTCTAAATGCAAGAGATCACTTCTGGGCATTATTATGAAAAAATTTCATTCCTGTTGATCAGAAGGAACTCATGTTACATCAAAGAGGCCTCATCAGAGATATGTGTAGTCTAGATGATTTCGAAACTGTGATGCAGTTGGCAGTAACTGCCAATGATTCAGCAATTCAGCATTTGTCTTCAGTTGCTTCTGTGTTCATTGGGTGGTTGACTCTATGCTTTTGTTCCAGTTCTCTCCCGTAGTGATCGAGATACCTGGCATTGTGAGTCTGTAACCTAAATCAGGGATTTTTCATGGTGAAACTTTAGTGGCCTGAGATCTACGCCACATCTACACTCATCAAAGGGAGAAGGGAGTTTTTGTCACAATTTTGCTTTTAAACATAAACTGCACTGGAATATTAAATTAAAAACAGCCATCACAAGATCAAAGTAAGTCTAAAGACTAAGTATCCATGAACATTCCAACTTGAATATGAACTAGAAAACGTTAAGGAAAAAACACAATCAATCGTGGTATGCGTATTTTATGTATATAGTGATGAGAAAAGTAAAATATATATTCATATTACAATAAGATTGTGAAAGCAGGGATTTCAGAAAATCTCTGAAATTTTCAGGGCATCCGTGAAATCACCAATTACTTAGACATTTGATCCCCGAGGGGCGAGTACTAAACCACAGCAAAATAGTGATTACTCTACTACACCGTTTCGCCGTGTTTAGTACTAGCCCCTCGGGGGACAAATGTCTCCATGTGAATTGGTGTTTTCACGAATTGCCTGAAAAACTTCATGAATATCGTGAAATCGCTGGTTTCACAGTCTTAAGTGTAACATGTACAATGAATAACTAAAGTCTACTGCCATGGGGCCACAGCAGGAGAGTTCAAAACTCTGAAGACTAGTAGCTTTTCGATCTACGGACAAACAAGTCTATGATTACACCATTCATTCCATGTACTGCAAGTGGGAAAGTGATCGAAACATTTTGTTTTGAGATGAGGAAAGAATACGGAGGTTCACAGAAGCAGAAGATATATACTTAACTCCGGTTGCAAACCTACAGCCTTTGCCCCTCTCTCCATGCCTCAGAAGAGCACCGAAGGAGGAGTAGGTTGTTGGCTTGGATGGAATTGAGAGTTGATGAGTTGAGTTGCAGGGTGGTTGTCAAGTTAGATTTATAGCTGGCTATGAGGGCCTTCGGTTCATCAGGGAGCAGGTAGTACGTCAAGTTTCCTTGTGCCGAAGCCATAGTCATGGCTTCCATGAAGCCACAGAGGAGGATGCCAAGAATCATCATCAGTTCGTCAGTCAGTTTGTCTTGAGCTAGGGGAGTTTTTGCTCGTCAGTCAGTTTGTCTTGTAGGGGAGTATTTGCTCGTCAGTCAGTTTGTCTTGAGCTAGGGGAGTTTTTGCTCGTCAGTCAGTTTGTCTTGAGCTAGGGGAGTTTTTGCTCGTCAGTCAGTTTGTCTTGAGCTAGGGGAGTTTTTGCTCGTCAGTCAGTTTGTCTTGAGCTAGGGGAGTTTTTGCTCATCAGTCAGTTTGTCTTGAGCTAGGGGAGTTTTTGCTCGTCAGTCAGTTTGTCTTGTAGGGGTGGGAGTTTTTGCTCATCAGTCATTTTGTGTTGAGCTAGGGAGTTTTTGCTCGTCAGTCAGTTTGTCTTGTAGGGGAGTTTTACTCGTCAGTCAGTTTGTCTTGTAGGGGAGTTTTTTGCTCGTCAGTCAGTTTGTCTTGAGCTAGGGAGTTTTTGCTCGTCAGTCAGTTTGTCGTTGCTAGGGGAGTTTTTGCTCGTTCATGTCAGTTTGTCTTGAGGTAGAGGAGATTTTGCTCATCAGTCAGTTTGTCTTGAGCTAGGGGAGTTTTTGCTCGTTAGTCATTTTGTCTTGAGCTAGGGAGTTTTTACTCGTCAGGTCAGTTTGTCTTGAGCTAGGGGAGTTTTTGACGTCAGTCAGTTTGTCTTGAGCTAGGGGAGTTTTTGCTTGTCAGTCAGTTTTTCTTGAGCTAGGGGAGTTTTTGCTCGTCAGTCAGTTTGTCTTGAGCTAGGGGAGTTTTTGCTCGTCAGTCAGTTTGTCTTGAGCTAGGGGAGTTTTTGCTCGTCAGTCAGTTTGTCTTGAGCTAGGGGAGTTTTTGCTCGTCAGTCAGTTTGTCTTGAGCTAGGGGAGTTTTTGCAGCGCTCCTGGCACAGCAGAGGAGCCCCTGGCGACTAGTGTTGGCAGCCCTGAAAAATAATTATCGTCAATTACTTAAATGATGTACCAAAAACCTTTTTCGTCAGATCTCATACACCTGGGCTGTTCCAACTTTGGCTTCCAACGTTTTTATTTTTTTTGTTTTTATTTTTTTGTTTTTTTTAATACACGTGAAGAGTGCGTTCCTGAACGGTCACCCTCGGTCTTTTTTTTTTTTTGTTTTTTTTCCTCAGTGCGTCGTACCCAATGATGACAAGTGCGCACGTCTTTGAGAGCTTTTAGCACTATGAAAATGGAAAGAATTTGGAACTGCAATCACCTCTTCTTGTTGATGCCTAGCACAAGTAGTATATATATATTTATATATTTATATGATATATATATATATTATATATATATATATATATATATATATATATTTATATATATTATGAATAACTTGATCACGAAGTATATAAAACGTGATGCTATGTATAAATAAAGGTTTTTTTTGCCACGAAGGAAAAAATTAAAAAGCGAGGATTAGCCAAGTACTTTTATTTTTTATATACTACTATATGTATATATATTATATATTTATATATATATATATATATTATAATATTTATTTATATATAATTAAATATGATTATATAATATATATATATTATATAAATTTGTGTGTGTGTGGTAATGTAATGTAGTTTTCGTAAACAACTGAAATAAATGTTAATAATTTATAGTGTAACAGTTTATATATTTGTTTATTTAAATAAAACAAGTATGTATAGCATCTAATATTCTTATTATATCTAGATAGATAAATAAATAGGATTAGCAAACACTGTAGGTATTTAAGTATGCACGTGTGTAATCTTGCATTCTTAAGTAAGTTAATTTAACACATATAGGCCTACATGGAACTACGAAAATAATACCTTATATTAATTTTCTTGTGCCTTCACATCGTGAGCGATAGCAAGGACCAAAAAAAAGCTCCAAGCACAAATAATTTATTTACTTCGTCATTAGAATGGAGCTGTTGTGAATGGTCTTCCCCCCCCCCCCCCCCCACCCCCCCCCCCTGCTCCAGGGCCAGCCATATTTCACGAACAAAAGCTCCAGCTGTCCGCCTAATTGTGTTTTATTGATAGTTTTTTCTTCCTTTGTTTCTTTTCTTAACCTACTCCTTATTTATTTTGCTGATAATTTTCTTTTCCCGTGAATTTTAAGTAGCTCGTCTATTCATGGGGTTAGTTTCCTTAAATCAAAAGAAATAGGCGTGGACCTCCCTTTCCTGCCACAATTTACTATTTTATCTCTCATCTCTCTCTCTCTCTCTTCCTCTCTCTCTCCTCTCTCTCTCCTCTCTCTTCTCTCTCTGTGTGGTATATATATTTAATATATATATATTAATTATATATAGTATACTATATATATAAATATATTATATGAAGAAAAGTTGTTCTTTATTTGTAGCCTAACATTACATAGATACTCATTTATATATTTGTGTACATTTACGATCGGATTTAAAAGGCTTGTGGTAAAGTTTATCAAAATATTTACTTTTCTACCAGCATGAATTTTCTTAACTCAAAAAATGCATGAATACGTAAAATACATACGAATTTTATACCGAATAAATGAACCAAAATTAAGAAGTCATCTCTTGCCCCCAGCTGGGCGTTAACATTGAAGGGGGGAACCCGGTTTGGTTTTTAATTTTTTTTTATTTTGGGTTTTCCCCGGGGAACGGGGTACCACCCAATAAGAGAAGTTGTTCGATCTTGCCATCAGGTTTTTCTATGATTTGCTATTTTTAAAAAGAAAATGGGGACCTGTAAAATTTTTAAGGGTAAACATTTTTCTATGGGTGGTAAAACCCAGTGTCGACGCTATACGCCCTTCTCTAACAAGTGTCTGTTCGTCCGCTCAGGGGTTGACAAAGCCGCACTCTGAAGGGTTACTATAAATTTATTGGTGCAATTTTAGACCAGTTGAAAAGTGACAAAACGCATTTTCATGCATAGGAAAGATAGGTGGTAAAATGACATACCGCACATTTTTTCAAAATATCAAATTAATATTACTTTTTTTCCTTAAATTAAATACATCTTGTCCGGCGTCATATGAACAAAGAATTTGTCTTTGGTATTGAAAACATTTATGGTTCTTCGCAAATACCTACCCAAGTCCATTACGATTTAAAAATTCATTGATTAATTACGCATGGTTCTAAGATAGTGGTACATAGGATGTTTTCCAGAGCTCCCAACCAACCAGTGTATAAATGCCACTTTCCCCCGCCTTGAACAGCCAAGAAAAAAAGAGTAATGGTTTAAGTCGGCTGTTTTTTTTTTGGCTTTTGGTCTTTTGTTTCTAAGCCAAAGCCCATAGTTTGGAATCCTGGACTTGGTTACAGATGGCTCTTATCCTGCTATAATTCCCAAGGGAGGAAATTATTATTCCCATGTTAAGAGTGCAATTTCAATTTTAAAGATAATATACTATTATATATATATATATGTATATATGTATATTTATTATATTATAAAATATATAAATAGATAATATATATATGTATATATATATGTATATATTATATATATACGAATCGATATAATATATATCTATATATATACTATATAATATAAATCTATCTTATCTACTCTAGTTCTATCTAATATTGTTATATAATATTTATAATTATATATATATATATATATATATATTCATATATATTATATTATATAACTATATATATATTAACATCCACAATGTCTTTAACTTCCCGCCAATCTTACGTTTTTGCACTTTTTTATATTTTTTGTTTGATTCACTACAGAGGCCTTATAATCCAAGTTGCAAGATATAAACTTCTTTTCATATATCATGGCAACTTTTGGATCTATAGGTTTTGTAGTGACATCTGAATCCAAAAAAAGTGCGAAGAATTCGAAGAAGTTAGGAGGGCAATGGCTAGCAGATGTTTTTTTAACGAAGTAGTTAATTGTTGTATCTGAGCGAAAACCCACTTGTAGCTGTTTTTTATTTGGGGTGGCAGAAAAAATAAAGTCCTTTACCTTTTGGCTTAATCCAGGGCATAAGGGTATCTTATCTTTAGTATAATTAACCGGCCTATATTAACTGCCTGTCATTAGGAAACGCCCTTTGTAATCAAACGCTTTCCATTGCTTGTTGAAACGGATTGAGAAGTTTTAACATTCCTAAATGATAAAAGTTGTAACACTCTTCTGTTCTCTCTTTGTTTCACTTCTTACTTAAGGGAGGGTAATTTGCCTATTATAGTTCATGTGTTGATATATATATATATATATAATATATAAATATCTGTGTGTTATATATATTTATTATATATGTAGTATCTGCATATATTGTTATATTATATATATTTATGACTGGTTAAAAATGTTCTGTTTATAACAGAATTATCCATCTAATAAAAGGAGCCCATAAAAAACCAAAAATACAGAGAAGAAATACTACCTATTTTCAGAGACTGCCTGTCTCCCTTTTCATGATCGATGAATGATAAAACAAGTTTACAGAAAAGGGTCGGTATTTGTATTCCAAGGGGTAGCCTCCACAGGTAAAGCCAACTTTAGGTCACTTTAACAATCTTCTTAAAGCGGTCGGTTGAATGAAAACCCTGGTCGACGATTTATCTGAAGTCCCATGCTCCCTTTGAAAATTATTCATTACCATTGCCTCTCTTTTGATAAGGGCCGATTCCATTCATTTGACTCTTGTACCGGCAGTTGCTGCTATAAATTTATACGTGAAGACAAATTCCATTTTATACTATTGGTTTGTGTTCATTTATTATGGTTTGAAAAGTAGTCTGAGTTCTGTTTGTCCATACCTTAACTGACCGTTTGTGCTGTATTAATCTCTTGGGAAGTGATTTTTCCTGTCTAAATCCGAATGTAAGATTGGTCTCAGTCCATTCATGGATTTCGGGGTAAAAAAAACGCCTGTGTCCCTTGGGTGATGTCTTTTGTTGGACGTTAATCAGGGATTATTCTAAGGTATTTGGGTAAGTTAAATGGCAATGAAGGGTTTATATTTCCCGAGGGTCTGGGTCCCACCGTCCTTAATCCTGTTCTAGGTGTGGAATTTTAATTTTAATTTTATTGTGGGGTGTGTGTCTTTGGTGGTTTGTCTTGATGGGGTCGTTAGAAAATTATGTTTGCTTTCTGGAATTGCTTCCTCAATTATATGGTGAGGATACATTTAAAACGAAAGCAAAAAGCTGTTTACGAATTAGTTCAAAATTCTTTTTTCCAGGGAATCTGGAGAACAAATTCGTAACGCTCTTAATTAACAATAGGTTGCTGGCTACTCCTATCTTGATAGGAATGTCATAATAGCTGAAGAAGTGAATGTATGAAAGTGAGAACGGTTGGTTTTCTGTATATGGGTTAAATTTTGTATTATCTGTCCGTGTCCTCTGAATTATTAAAACATCAAGAAAGGAATTTTGTTGTGTCTGTTTCCCCATTCAACTTTTAAAAATTTTGATGCTGGTCAACTAATGCATTTAAGATTTTGAAAGAATTAATTAAAACTGGCCCATTTTATTTATCCCAAAATGTTAGAATATCATCTACACTATCTCTCATCCACAGCATGTTTTTGGGTTTTATTGCATTTATTACTGTGTAGTTTCAAAGTAAGTTCCATGTACCAAGTTGGCTCAAACCGGACTTAAAGAGGACTACCCATACTACATCCGAATTTTTGCTTATAGAATGATTCCCCGAATTGAAAATTACGTTATTAGAATACACCATTAATTCAACTAACTTTATTTATTTTGTTCTAATGCCAATGGGAAATTTGATTCCTGAATAAGGGGGATAGTTTTTCCCTCAAAAAAGTGAAGAACGGTCCCCTGTAACTGAGTACTTTTGTGAAGAGGGAATCTACATCAATTGCTTAAAAGTTTTTATGTTGTGAAGTGGTATTATTGGTGCCTTCTCTGAATTTGCTTGACAAAAAATCTTCCGAATTTTTAATGTAACCGTGGGAGGAAAAAGTGCCTAAAAAAGGGGAAGAAAGGGCCGCTAACCATTTAGAAATTTTTTGTAATTGAAAGCTCCGGCACATGAAACGATGGGTCTAAATGGAAGCGTTGTCTTTATGGGTTTATTGGGAAGGCCCATAAAAAGTAGGGTGGTAGTTTTTAGGATTAACTTAACTTTAAATTCTCTAAAAGTTCAATGATCTTTTTGTCATTGGCCAATTAATCTTACTTTCCGAAAAATTTCTTGTTTTTATGGGTGGGGAAACACACAGGCGTTTTACCCGAAATCCCATGCCTGGACTGTGGGACCAATCTTACAATCAGATTTAACAGGAAAATCACTTTTCCAGAGAGTTAACTACAGCACAACACGGTCAGTTAGGTATGGACAACAGAACTTAGCTATTTTCAACCGTATCAAAATGAAACATAACCATAGTATAAACGGTAATTTATTTGTCACGTATAAATTTTATAGCAGCAACATCCGATACAAGAGTCAAACTGATTGTAATCAGCCCTGATCAAAGAGAGCAGGTAATGAATACCTCAAAGGGAAGCATGGTACTCAAGATAGTTGTTGACCAGGTTTTTTTCATTCAACCGACGCTTAAGAAAGTTTAATTAAAGGAAGATTACCAGCGGGAGTGACCTTAATTGGCTTGCCTGTTGAATGAACCTCTTGGTATAAATACCACCATTTTCTGCTAACTTTCCTCATTCATCTACCTGAATAGGGGGAGCAGAAAGTTCTCAGAAAATTATAGTATTTCTCTCTCTGGTTATTTTTGGTTGTTTTTATTTATGGGCTCCTTTGTGGTGTATTATAATATTATATATATTATATATTATATATATAATTATATCTAATATATATATATATATATAATTATATATATATGTATGTATGCATGTATTGTATTGATATGCATGTATGTATTGTAATCTAATCTTATCGTATAATATAAATAAATTAACTTATATTATTAAAATAAAATATTATATATATATTATGTACTATAAATGCATATGTTATGTATAATTACTATTATATATATATTATATAAATATAAAGTATATAAGTATATTATATAATATATATTTTAAATATACAATACACACATACATTATATACATACAACACACAAACTCTACTTTTTTTTTTTATTTTCTGGTTGTATCGTTGGCCTCACTTGAAATTCAAGTGCCGTTTCACAATAAAGCCCTGAGAATTACCCATCCAAGTGCTGAGCAAGACATATAGCGTGGTTCCACTGATAAAAAAGAACCCTTACCTGGACCTTAGTATTAAGTCTCCTGCGTCTCCTGGTGGGGTCTTGATTGGGCTTGCGTAGGCCTCCCTCCTCAGTTCCTTTCGGTTTTTGGCGATTGAAGTTGCCGGTGACAGCATCAGCACCAACCAGCAGCAGAGGTGGAGGGGTAGGGGGTGAGGGGGGGGGCCGAGGCAGGCCAAATCTCGCCTCTGGGGGCGGGGCTCCTCCTTGGGCATGCTCTCTGGAGTTGAATGAGTAAGCATTAGTCAACGTGGAGGAAGGATATTGGGTTATTTTGTTCTATGTTTCTCTCACAACAAGTAATATATATATATATATATAGTATATATATAGTATAATATATATATATATATATATATATATATATGGATATATAATAATATATATATATATATAATATATATATATAGATATATATATATATATATATATATATATATATATATATATATATTATATATATATATATATATATATATAAGTATTTATATAATAATAAGGGATAAACACTGATTTTCTGTCCCTCTTTCCTCAAAATCCTGCTCCAAATCACG
>NC_087219.1:21789288-21826788 GCF_015104395.2 Macrobrachium nipponense
GTGGTTGCAGCTAGGGGCTGAAGGCACGCTTCAAAGAACCTTAGTTAATGCCTACAGTGCATCGCATGAGATGCACTGAAGGCACTACAAGGATTTTTCAGTTATGATTCGTAAACCGTTTCATAAAGGGATTTTGACAAAGGAAAAATCTATTTCTGGGCTTATGACCTGTGTTGCCCAGTGAAATGCTCCTTATAGCACCATTTCCAAGATATAAATATTGCTAACTATACCAGAGACAAAAATTGCATGGAATGCTTGGAATATACCCAGCTCGCTCACCCTTATAGGGTGTCGGTATAGTAACTGGGGCGTGTTAAAACCACTATCAGAGGTCTTCTGCCATTTAGTCTCTTCCTTTGTCAATCTTCCCTTTCAAACTAGGCGCCATACCAGCGCCATCTACCGCCCAATACCACTACTACTAGTGCCTCGATAGCCATTCCTGAAAATAGCACCCAAGCTTGGGGCCATAGGGTGAGGAAGCAAGGGGTGGGTTCACTGGGCGACACAGGTCATACGCCCAGAAATAGATTTTTCCTTTGTCAAAATCCCTTTTCTGGGCTAAACCTGTGTCGCTCCGTGAAATAGTAACAGAGAATTACTCCCACAAGCTTGGATATACTTTCTATAAGACTACTGGAAGGGAGAAACTAACTCTAATATAGTTTCACCCTATTCAATAAATTGCTTAAATCTAAACAGATTTTAACAATATCTTAAGTCTAGGTCCTTACTACAGTAAGTATATACAATCATCGGAAACAATTACTGGTAAGGCCTGTGTGATTACAATGTTAGCAAGCAATACTATATATTTTACATGTACATTATTAGTAGTTAATTATAACCATTACAAGAATGGTTCAATCCTACAATCTAAGTGAAAACCCCGAGAAGAAGGCTAGAGACTAAGCGAGGCGGTTAAGAGAGAAAAGAAGCTAAAGAAGGACAATGTATTACTTCTAGGTATGTCAGCATGACTAGGCTGTGTTAGGGGAAACAATATTTCCCCCCTGCCACTGCTGAATTAATTAAGGGCTTTCAAGGATTTAAGATAGTGGTGATTAAATACTTGAATTCCATCCTATATACTTCTTTAAGGTCATCAAAGCTCATGTGGTGTAAGTGACTTATTAAGGGAGCCGCCGCTTGGACATCATGTACGTGTGGAATGATTCCGGTTAGCCTATCTAAAGTTATAGACTCGTCACTTTAATCATTTAAATGAGACTGTTCCACCACCTCTTGAATGAATAATAGGACCTGAAGTTTTATTTGAAGATCTGTCTAAAATTGATCTGAAGTTCTGACTTGACATAAGGATAAATCTTGTGGAAGTGGGGCCAATACATAGAACTTCTCTGGATGGAAGAAAATCAATATGATTTTGTTCTAGTTAGCACAAGTACTTGGAATCGATGAAATTATGAATCTGATAATGTGGAAGCAAACTGGAGTACCTCCTTGAAGCAGATTTGGTCGTGGTAATAATTTTAGCTGGTAGGCTCTTCTTAAACAGGGTCCTAAGGAACGTAAAAGCCAGATTCGTATTCATCGTCATAAATATTGGGTCTTTTTAGGGAAAAGACTAGCTTGTTAATATAGAATCTTACTGCTTAGAAAAGGAAGTCATAGGAACTAGGGGAGAGATTGGTCAGGACTGTCAAGTCTCGTGACAATTGCTGAAACGTTTCCGCACAGTTGCGGACCTCTCCATAGACTTCCGTTGCCTGATTATAAGAACTAGGTGTCAATAGGGTCCATATTGGCATCTTCTCGTGCCGTGAAATTCATAAATTCTATAACGTTAGGACCCTCCAAATCCTTGAGGAAGCGTCCGCCGCCCTTGTTATACTAATTGTGCCAGTATGGGGAGTCCCAATTCCCCTAGTTACGGGTCACCATTGCTCTTGAGTTCGTTGGGGGTTAACAGCCTAATCCGTACTTAGAAGGATGGGAGTTAGCCTAGAACTTGCCTTAGTAGATTTATTGGAGGGAAAAAATTAAATCCTCTGCCAGATGTTCCAACCTATCTGGTATCCATGGCCTGGGCCATGGGGTCCAGATTGAGGGCACATGAAATATTGTAACTTGTGGTTGGATTCTATGGTAATAATTCTACTAGGAGATCTGGATTCTGTTGGCTGATCCATCTAAATGACCTGTCGTCTAAGGACTATTCCGACTGTAGCAGAGTTGTCCATGTTACTGACGCGAATTGGAGTGAACCTGGAACTCTTACTGGTTCCTCCGGGAAGCTTGTCTGCCTTGACGAACTGTCTTGCAACATTGCTATTTACTTTCTTTTTTCCCCGGTGGGATCGAAAGTTGAGTGATTGAGGTCCCATTGTTTACTCAACAATGAAACCGTGGTGTCGGAGTATGTAGGGATTCCTTGTGATTTGGAATCCTAGGAATACCAGAAACTTATCACTTATGGTTAACTTAAGACATTCCCTGGCGTTTATAGTTCAGATGAGCCAGTTGTCAGGAGATTACAAGGCTTATCCCTTGTGTACTCAGTTATTGCACTACTGTTTCCACTTTCTTGTAAACATTCTGGGCGCTCTGATAAGCCCAAATAGCCTTACTTGAAGGCGTAAGCCTGATGCCTAGTCTGAAGCCTAGGAAAAGGCGAAAGCCTAGGAAAAGGGTGAAATGACTTGCTACTGGAACAAGATAGTAAGTACCTATAAAATTATAGGTATTGTGACGGCCCCATGGGGAAGTAAGGTCCGTACCTGCGAAAACAGTTAGTATATGGAACTTGACGTATTGAATACCTGAGTTTCAATGAAACAAGTCTAATATTACTCTTTATTTGATTGAATCTTCATGGAATCGCTGGAGAAGCGTCCCTGAAATTCTAAGTATTTGCACCTGTAATTAATTTCTTCTACAGAAAGTATTGGTGTCCTTTATTTCATCCGGTATTTGGATGTTGATAAATTTCGGTTGATGGAGGAGGGCACTTCTCCCTACTCCATACGGACCTCATGATACTATGCTGTTCTATCAAATGCTGATTCCCTGCAATTCTTGAATAAGCACCGCTTTTCCCCTACCTGAGGAGTCTAACTGGTTCGTCGAAAGTCGGTTGTGCCGGCTTCCTGTGAAGTCTGTTCCTTGCCGGAAGTTCTTCCGCCAGCTATACAGAAAATTGCTCTGGCTTGGCTACCTCTTGTGAACCTGGTGTATCCGTGACATACACATGGTTCTTATTGGAGTCCATATGGCCGGGGAAGAGAAGCCAAGCTTTGGTGCTGCTGAGAGGCTGTTTCTACAGCAGCACGGACTGTTGTGGCTGACCATTTAAGGTGGATGGTTGACCTAGCTGGCCTACTGGAACAGCTTGTACTACTGTTTGAGGCTACATCGTCTAGGAAGACTAGAACCTCTTGCTCCCTTCATGCCCGTGGGCTGTGTTCCCAAGAATTCATATCTCCTCTTGGGGATCAAGCCCCAGCGAACTCACAAGCTCTGGTTGACCTTAGCTGCTTCGCCCAGGATTCTGTTCACTATGGTCTCAGGGAACAAGATTGTTCCCCAGACCTAAGCTTTGATGAGTCTATTAGGTTCATGGTGAATAGACGCATGGGCCAAGACGTGATTTCTGCAGTTCTTCCTGGTTATTGCAACGTCATATACATCGCACCGTAAGGTGTGAAGTAATGACTTGTCCGGATCCTGAACCATGGTTCATCCATATAGACCGAGGTTGTCATTTCCGCTATAGTGGCGGAATTGCTAAACATAGTCAAGCCCTTCTAGCTTCATACTTCGCCTTTACCCGTGCTTCTGGGAGTCTGGGTAAAAAGTCCACTGAAGAGCTTCGTAGCACAATTTTAGTTCAATATGCCTACCAAGAATGTCGCCGGGGCGTCTACCCCGCACTCCATTTCTCCCAGAGAGACCACGGATGGTAAATCCGTCTCTCTGATATAATGTATAGATTTGTCCATTGCTGTAGCCTGAAGTGTAATCTCTATTACTTTAGAGGTACACGAAAAGGAGGTGGCGTCTAGCACCACAAAAATCGTGAAGGGATTATTGCGGCGTGCCGGTTTGGTAATTGTGCATTCCCAATCTGCCAGGGATTGAACCCAGGCTGATTGAGCTTGGTCTCTGGGGAAGATGACCATTTCCTTAGGCGTTTTGTCTTCACAGATCAGTGCGTTCTCAATCAGACGTGTATAGCCTGAACAAGGGAATTGGACACCCAGTAAAAGGAACTTGAAGTCCTCTATTGGCCGGGTTCTCTTCCCCGCCCTCAATCTTCTGCATGCCCTCTGAGAAGAGGGCCTGTGTTGGTAGCCCCCAAGGATTACTGATTTGAAGGGACACAATTGTATGTGTCTGGTACTGCCCGGAGTAGTTGTGGCTTTCCGGGTTGGGGGGCTCCTTACTTCGAGGTCTCCTAGATCTTCAGTCCTTCTACTAACGACTGAATAGGCTGACCTGACGTTTATATGTTCGAGAACAACTGAGTTGTGATGTTATCTAGAACTGGGCTTAGTCAGGATACCTATCTCCTGTCTCAGCAAGCTGGAAAACATGTTGGGTTAAACCCGAGATCCTAGGATCTGGGTTTAGATGCCTTTGTGTTCGATGCCTGCCTGTGTGTGTGGCAGATTTTGTCGTGTTCGTCACCAGTTTGATGACCGATGATGAACTAGAATGACTTTCCCAAATAGCCTTCAGTTTGTAAGGTTTAGTAAGGGGCTTGTAATAGACCTATGAGTGACTATTTCAGCTTACCTTAGGGATTACCGAGCTCGGCTTATCCCTCAAAGTCGTAGGTCTCTTGGTAAACTCTAAAATGAAGAGGAAGAATGGGACGAGCTGAAAAGTAGTCCTTTTGCTCGTTTACCAAATGCTTCATATAGCCTACCTTCGGCCTGGGTTGCCAGCACGGCCTATCTATCTTCGTGGATATTGGCAATGATCGGGGCTGCCAAATCTACTGGTACCGTTGCATTTGGGTAGTAAGGGAGCTTCTGAAAGAGATAGTTACTTTTAAAAAGTATCCTCTTTTAAAAGTATCCTGAACATTGATAACTATCTCAATATCTCTCCAATTATTTACAATATCTCATTCAATGAATTGGTACTTACCATCTCGGTAGTCTCAAAACCAGATTGTAACAGATTGTAACAGACTTCACTCTCAACTGGTTGTCAGACCGACAAGTTGTTAGTTGGACCGCACAGCCCGTGTGAGTGCGGCATACTTCCTGTCTGCCTTGCTGCTGCAGGGTTGCAGTGCAGGTTGTCTTCTGACAGCGTACCACCTGTAATTACAAATTGATACATAAGTACCTTTGTATGGACTCGCCGGATATGTATCTGGCGGAGTATGTAATATTAGAATCAATACCGGAGTATCACTACATGTAGGTCCGCTGGAGGTCATTCCGGTGGAACCTGCATTCTGTATTGTCATCGCTGTAATAAATTGCGGCGGCATGCATTATGTAAGGCATTCATATTATCTTCTCCTGCCAGCTCCGACCCCGCCATGCATTCACCTCAAGTCTTGTAATAACAAATATATACATATATATATATATATATATATATATATATATAATATATATATATATATATATATATATACGTTATATATATATATATACATATACATACATACACATATAAACACATACACACACACACATTATATATTAAGTTTAATAGCAACAAAACTGGGGAAAGTTAGACTTGGCCCGAATCCGTCAGCATCATAGGTTTCTTAGTAACTAATAATGCCTCTGCTAGTCACTGGCCACTGCCACAGGGGTGGGGTGCCGAGGTATAAGTGAAAGCGGGGGAGAGAGGCTAGGTAAGGATAAATAAATGCCTCGATTCTAGGTTAACTGCTGGGGTCGACTACCCGGCGTAGTACACTGATCGAAAATATAAAGCATATTTTAAAACAATTAAAATAAAATAACTAAATGAATTTTGAACCGGAGCACAGAATCTATGCTCCTTCCTGTCCCAGTTCTCTTTTAACACTATCTCTCTCTCTCTCCCAGGTCTAGCTAAGGAATCGAAACAGGGGAATAGGTAAAACCTAGGCCTGAATCCTCTCGTAAGGGAGATCGTGTTGTTATACGCGTAACTGAACGATCTCCACTGTAACCCGAGCCCGCCGAGGCGGGAGGATCGATAATGTATGGAGGACTGAGGATAGGAAAGGCAAAATTCTCCTTCCGGTCCCCGTTCCCTTTTAATGCTATCTCTCTTACCACCCGGTCCAGCTTAGGGATCGAAACAGGGTAATAGGTAAAACCTAGGCCTGGATCTGATCGTAAAGGAATCTTGTTTGTTATATGCATAACTAACGATGTCTGCTGGGACCCGGATCCACCGAGGCGGACGGATAGAGGACGTAGGGAAGTAGGGATAGGAAGGCGAGAAGAGAGTACGTGGCTAATACCATCCTAACGAGCCGGGAATTACCCGGGCTCGTCTGGGTAGGTACCATCATACTACTCCTACTACGTAAGGCGAGGAGTACCCCTTCCGACTATAACCACTCCCTCTCACCCCCTCTGCAAGAGGGGATAGGACTCGGATATCTTCGTGAAGTAGCATGAGCGAGTTATGTCATCCCGTGAAGGTGAATGGGGGGAGGGAGGGCGTCTAGAGGGGTGGCTCACACGCGATAAATTGGAACACCTCAAGGTCAGAAGTGGATCCAATCGATCACAGGGGCTGACGGTCTATAGACCGACTGCACGCTGATTACAATAATACAATAATTTATATGATAAATAAACGCTATACAATAGCCCTGGCGCGAGAGGGGAAAGGATAAAGAGGATAAGGATATAATTCTGTTTAAAAGAGTGGCTTAGCTTAACCTTCTCTCGATCGGAACGATCTGATCAGGACAGCCAGGGTGGCTCTGAGCGGATAGCCTAACCTTCCAGAGACGTGATTTCAATCACGATCTGGCAAGGTAGGCCAGGGGGGCTCATGGAACAGAATAAGGTCCCTAAGGGCCTTACACTCCTCCCTCAATGGTTCCTTGGTAAGGTGAAGGAGGTATCCTCCTTGAGCAAACCGGTGGAACGTAAGGGGAGGAGGGGAGGGAAATAGGCTGAACTCCCGATCCGACGAATCGAAGGGGAGAAGCCTCTCCAGATGGAAGGAAATCCATCTGGCCTACTTCCCAAACCAAGGAGGAATCTCCTTGGTTTGTGTAAGTAGGTCCAAATCATCCTCGCGCCAGGATAACTATTACAAAACGTCAGGATATCTACAAATTTTATTCAATCTTGAGTGAGTGCAAAATCAATAGCAACACGACTACAATTAGTATAGGTGACCAATTGGAAGTCGTCATAAAGATTCGGGTAGCGATGCATGTAATGGCTGACTCGGGAGCGATGCAAGCTAGGCTCCGTTTATGTAACATACAACTAAAACACACTTATGATTAATTTTGCTACTCTTACAAACATAAATTGATAATTCCAGTACTCAACTTAGATATCGAAGATTCCTGGCGTTTATAGCATCTCCTTTTATTGCAAAATAATGTCGTTACAGTCAAAGACACAAGTGTACACGACAGTGCTATTTAAAGGAATGGCTATCGAGGCGCTAGTAGTAGCGGTATTGGGTGGTAGATGGCGCTGGTATGGCGCCTAGTTTGAAAGGGAAGATTGACAAAGGAAGAGACTAAATGGCAGAAGACCTCTGATAGTGGCTTTAACTCGCCCCAGTTACTATACCGACACCCTATAAGGGTGAGCAAGCTGGGTATATTCCTAGCATTCCATGCAACTTTTTTCTCTGGTATATTTAGCAATATTTATATATTAGAAATGGTGCTATAAGGAGCATTTCACGGAGCGACACAGGTTTAGCCCAGAAATATGGTATTAGCTGGATACTTTATCTACACAATTACTATCAGTCAGATTTTCCTATACCTCTCTCTCCCTGGAACCGATTCGTTTGCCAGACTCTGTTCACGGTGGAACAGCCAGGTGTATGAGATCTTATGTAAAAGGTTTTTGTATATCATTTAAGTAATTAACGATAATTATTTTTCAGGTCTGCCAACACTAGTCGCCAGGGGCTCTTCTGCTGTGCCGGAACCGCTGCAAAAACTCCCCTAGCTCAAGACAAACTGATTGACAAGCAAAAATTCCCCTAGCTCAAGACAAACTGACTGACGAACTGATGATGATTCTTGGCATCCTCCTCTGTGGCTTCATTGAAGCCATGACCATGGTTTCGGCGCAAGCAAACTTGACGTACTACATGCTCCCTGATGAACCGAAGGCCCTCATAGCCAGCTATAAATCTGACTTGACAACTGCCCTGCAACTCAACTCCTCCACTCTCAGTTCCATCCAAGCCAACAACCTACTCCTCCTTCGGTGCTCTTCTGAGGCGTGGAGAGCAAAGGCTGTCGGGTTTGCAACCGGAGTTAAGTATATATTTTCTGCTTCAGCGAACCTCCATATTCCTTCCTCATCTCAAAACAAAATGTTTCGATCACTTTCCCACTTGCAGTACATGGACTGAATAGCGTAATCATAGACTTGTTTGTCCGTAGATCGAAAAGCTACTAGTCTTCAGAGCTTTGAACTCTCCTGCTGTGGCCCCATGGCAGTAGACTTTAGTTATTCATTGTATACATGTTACAATAAGACTGTGAAACCAGCGATTTCACGATATCCATAAAGTTTTCAGGCAATTCGTGAAATCACCCATTCGCTTGGGGACATTTGACCCCCAAGGGGCTAGCACTAAACACGGCGAAACAGTGTAGTAGATGAATCACGGTTTCGCTGTTTAACACTATAGAAGATTCACACCAACCGTGCATTTGATGTCTAGACCCGTCCCTTACGACGCTCCTGATTGACTTTTGATACGCGAACTACAGGGCTGGAAACTCTCAGTCTCTCTCGAGAGTTCACATGGGTAGGATCTATGTTCCCCCCTCTCCTAAGATATACGTCTTTCAGGAGAGGTGGAACATACATCCTGCCTATGTGACCTCTCGAGAGAGACTGAGATTTTCTAGCCCTGTGATTGGCTTATCAACAGCCAATCAAGGGTGTCGTAAGGGACGGGCCTAGACATCAAATGCACAGTTGATGTGAATCTACTATAGCCCCTCGGGCATCAATTGTGTCTTAAGTGAATTGGTGATTTCACGAATGCCCTGAAAATTTCAGGGATTTTGTGAAATCCTTGCTTTCACAATCTTATTATAACATAAATATATATATTTACTTCGTCACTACATATACCATGATTGATTAAGTTGAAGCTAAACTTTCACAGTGATTGTGTATTTTCCTTAACGTCAAGTTGGCATGTTCATGGATACTTTTTTTATATTTACTTTGATCTTGTGATGACTGTTTTTAATTTAATATTTCAGTAGCAGTTTACAATTAGAAGCAAAATTGTGACAAAACTCCTTTTTCCTTTTGATGATGTGTAGATGTGGCGTAGATCTCAGGCCACTAAAGTTTCACCATGAAAAATCCCTGATTTAGGTTACAGACTCAAAATGCAAGTCATCTCCATCACTACGGGAGAGAACTGGAACAAAAGCATAGGGTCAACTACCCAATGAACAGGAGCAACTGAAGAACAAATGCTGAATCATTGGCAGTTACTGCCAACTGCAATCACAGTTTCGAAATCATCTAGAGTCTAGATTCTAGACTACACATAACTCTGATCAGCCGATAGTCCTGGTACTGTTTTGCAAAGCACCGCAGGCCTCTTTGATGTAACATGAGTTCCTTCTGATCAACAGGAAATGAATTTTCATAATAATGCCCAGAGATGATCTCTTGCTTTTAGAGACAATGTGAGCATAAAGTGATGTGTGTTTAACCTTCATCAGCTTCCATTTTAGTAGATATAATTATAATCATAAAGTTTCCAAGGACAAAAATTACAAAATTACTTTACTGTACCATTCACACAGTCATTACAAACCACACTCCTAAATTTCGTCTGCTAACAAACCAAGAAAGTGCAAGACTCGAGAATGTTGCTCCTTTAAATATCTACAATGACCATCATTTGTTATGACTTACAGATGGCACTTGTTCTTTGCTCAATCCTGGAAGCGCAATTATGAGTGACGTCGCTTTTTATCAGCCGATAGTCTTCCCGACAAACGACACTCTTGAGGAAGTTGCACGTAACAAGCCTGCGACTGGTACAACACCATTTAGTTCGTCGTAAGTATGTTACCCTTTCATCGTGTATGTCAGCATGATTAATTCCTTATCTTCTCTGGCCCAACGGAATCTAGCTGGAAGTGTCTGCACTTCATTGGATGGCAAAACAAGTCCGATACTTTGCTGATTTAAGACTAATAAAAAGTTGGTCGAGTGAAGGATGCCACAAAATAGCTCGAAGGATGAAGATATGTTATTGTCTTGCTAGTAAAGATACGTATACTTAGAAACAAGTTCAAAACCATTGCATAGCCTACTTTCAAAACTGAACTATTTTGTTTGTAAAACGTGAATAAAATACAAAAGAAAGTGAGTCTTTAAACTTCGTAACAACAGAATTATTTGTCCAAGATAATTCAATGTGGGCCAATCCTGAAACCTAAGTTTTTTTTATAATAACCTAGATGAATTAGTGCCTTTAGTTTTCATTTGAATCCATTTCATCATATTTAATCATGCTAGAATATTACATTTGACACCAGGTTTTCCTAAACATGCAGGTAAACAGCGACAGAATTCGTAAACATTGTAACAATCCCCTTCCAGATATAGTCCCGGAAAGGCAGTCGATGGTGTCCCAATTGATGAAAGTACGTACGTCTCGATTTTGGCCATCAAGGCATGGTGGCAAGTGGACCTCCTGGAGGAGAGGCGGATTTACCAAATCCAGATCTATCCTAGGCAACATGCATCATATTACATGAGGTTTCACAATATTGAGGTATGACATAGTGTTGCAACCGAGTTCTTGCTAAATTTTTTCATAACCGTGATTTTCACTAAATCAAAATCAGTGTTTCTCTTCCGTGAAGATTTAAGAGTTGTTATTTGTTGCTTTTGATTAAGCTGGCATTATGACCGCACGGACTCTTGCTCATAGAGCAACCGGTAAGTCATTTAGGATGGTTTTCTTTATTGTGAATTATGATCGGGCAGTGAAATGGTACGAAATAAAATGTTAATAGGCCAAATTACGAACCTCTTTGAGCCCTAATGCACCTGAGAGTAGGAGAGAAAGAGCGATGGTAGTGAGTCCTGGCGAGTGGAAGATAGTAAGAAGTGAAATATTTACAGTCGGAGACCACTCTACGGATATTTTATACCATATTTAGCTTACTTGGAAAAGAAATAAAAAATATACAAAAGTTTTAAAATAAAGACTTTATTAAAATGCAATCAAAAGTGGAAAATAAACTTTTGAGACATACCAGGATTTTCTAACAACTAATCATGTCTAAAATAATAGAAACATGGACGCCAACTATAGAAGGAAACGTTACAAGAAAATAAATATGTAAGTCCGAGGGTTATAATTAATGATATATTGCCAATATGTTCGTTGTGACCTTTTTGGAATGTGGAGAACAGAGCCAAAGCAACGACCCGAGAAAAGCTGATAAATGATTTCTGTGGTGGCGTGATATGAAAACTGCATAGAAAGACGGGTCAACGTTCGTCCTGTAGTTATGTCAGTTCATGGGTCTTTGTTCAAAGTGCCTTTGGGAAACTGGCTGCGACCAGTAATATGAGGCGTTGTTGAAGTGTGCATTCGTATGTGCGTGTGCGCCTCTTCTATTCTTAATGTATCACTAACCAAGTCTATGGGAGACTTGCATAGAGACGTCTGTGGGAGAAAGGCAAGATGCCGGGGGAGCTCTGCGAAAGTTTATTTGTATTCAGTGAGTGAAATATTCCAGCTCCATGGGTGAGTTGCATTACTTTAGCCAAAGGGGTGGCTTGTTGTCTGTTTGACATTTATAAGAATATCTAATCTTTAACTTTGTCTTTAAACTTATGTGTACTTACGAGTGTGTTTCTCGTGTCTTTGAAGCAGACGATTCTGGCGAGGAACTATGGGTTCTGGCAAGGGGGGGACCGGGGACCTAGAGGGTCCCGATGGGAGAATAGACAATTGGTGTGACAATTACTGTTTTAGACATTTTACTGTTGGGGGGGGGCGGTAAATGAGTTAAGTTAGTATGTGAGACTTATTTAGACTTGATTGATTAACTTTCCATTGTTAAATAAATATTTATTTTTATATAACTTCGTCTTTCATTTTGATTACCTGTTAGAATGGAGAGAGAGATCGCTTAGAGAAAGAGAGAGAAAGGGAGGTCGCGAGCCGTTGGTCGCTTGGAGAGAGAGAGAGAGAGAGAGAGAGAGAGAGAGAGAGAGAGAGAGAGAGATTGTGTGCCGGTTTGCCTGACGCTCGGAGTTACACGTTTACCAAATAAAAACGAGATTAATATCCTGTTAACAGATTTGGTGGCAGCGGGTAAAAAGCGGTATAAAAGGTTTGTTTTTTTAGGCCTAGGTACGCTAATGAAGAGATAGGTGACCAGTTAAAAAATATAGGGGTTATGGCTTAGCGATAGTTTTCAAACGACAAAGCCTTTGTGGGATTGTGGAAAGTTATTAAATTGTTGAGATGTCAGTTACTATGTGAGAGAAAATGAGAAATATCCGTCCGGTAACTGTGAAGAGAGGGGGAAGGATTTTCTTAGACTCAGCATTTGGCCCAGGCAGTCTGCCTAGAAGCAGATGCCGCACTCAGTGTGACTTTTGCGTGTGATGTCGAGTGCATTCCCAAGACAATCCGCGTGTGTTACTGGCGTGTCTTGCACAAATTCCAAGTTTTTTTGTTCTCATTATGAAGTGGTGAGTGTTGAAGATCAGTTTGGGATCTTGGGGAGGGTTTTTTCAGTGTAATGGGACTGGTTTAAGGTGTCAAATTTTTTTTCCCATAGTAGCAGAAAGTGACGTGTTTTCATTCACGTGTATTATTTTTGGAGGCATATAATTGGGCAGTGTCGCATGAGAGAATACGTCTTTAAGAGAAATTTTTGAACACATTAGTCATATCCTGGAGTTAATTTTGTGAAATGTGCTTACTTCGTGTCAGTTAGACCTTTTTCTATAGAATCATGAGTTTCCAAACTTGCGAGTCTGACTTAGACATTTTTTTTGCACTGCTGTTTGAGCACACGTCCGCAGGTGGATTTTTCTGCTTACAAGCACTGTGCTGGTTCCTTTTCCTCTGGTGGTGATTGCTCAGAGTTTTTGCAATATCTGGAAATGTTGACAATAGCATTTCACGAAAGCGCATGTGTGAGAATTTGCTTTCTGTCCGTGTCGGTCGATGAAAGTTGCGATGGCAAATTCGGTAGCTATTCATGGGGCATTTCTTGGGAAAAATACGGGGATTATGTATATCATGCATATATTATGTGTTTTGTGACAGGGGAAATCTACTTGTGATTATCTTATTTTATTTTCTTTTTTCTTCCTTTTCCTACGAGAGATGCAATTGGGGATTGAGCTTAAATAGCATTTCTTTTTAGACGGGAGATGTAATTTGTCGGGAAATGTACTTTTTTGGGGTTGTTGTTTACATAAATGGGAGTTTGACATTAAGTCTCATTGTAATTAATTATATGAGCAGTAAGGGGCTTTTGCTATTAAAACATTGGAGATTTTTACTGATTTTGTGAGTTGCTGTAATATCAGAACTTGAGAGAACATTTTTTGGGTCTGGGCGTGTTTCGTGATTTTTTTCTTCCTTGGGTTCATTGTCTCTTTTTTTCCTTTTTTTTACTTATGAGAACATTCGAGTTTGAAATGTGAGTGCAGAAGTCCGTGGAGTTGCTGTGAGTTTTGGATTGTGTGTGCTGATGTGTGAGTTTGGAGAACTGAGTTGGAAACTTGATATTTTTTTTTCCTTTGCGAGTTGTGATGATGACTTATGATTTAGTGGTCGTATTAAATGGAGTTAATTGGGAGATGTTTAGTTAGTATTTCTGACTTTTTGAGATCATTGTTTGATAGAAGTAGTATATATGGGGTTCATTTTCTTGGATTGACCGATGACTTGACTGATATACTAACACAATAACACACCATAAAAGTTGTTCCCCGACGTTAGCAAGACGTCCACCAGCCGTGCAGAGAGGTTGCTGTCGTTTGTCCATGGTGATTACAAGAGTTCTACAGAGTTCAACAGCGCTTTTGGGGATCTGCAGAAGCCGTTAGAAGCCTTCTACAATTAGGGAGGCCGTCCGTCTTCCTACAGCATGTTTCAGTCTGTTCAGGAAGTTGCAGACAAAGAGGGATATTCGAGAATCCAAAATGAAAGAAAATTCTAGTGTTATTTGGAGATAAAGTGTGATAGACTTTACTTTGTGCTGCCAGAGACGTGCAGTTATTATTTATATTTTATTCTAAGCCGGTCAATGTTTTTATATTATATAAGCTGTTTTGTTCGACCATTTGCTAGGCGGGTGCTAGCAAGTGTGCGTGGCCGAGCTATGTAAGTTCTAGGGTTATAATTAATGATATATTGCCAATATGTTCGTTGTGACCTTTTTGGAATGTGGAGAACAGAGCCGAAGCAACGACCCAAGAAAAGCTGATAAATGATTTCTGTGGTGGCATGATATGAAAACTGCATAGAAAGACGGGTCAATGTTCGTCCTGTAGTTATGTCAGTTCATGGGTCTTTGTTCAAAATGCCTTTGGGACACTGGCTGTGACCAGTAATATGAGGCATTGTCGAAGTGTGCATTCGTATGTGCGTGTGCGCCTCTTCTATTCTTAATGTATCACTAACCAAGTCTATGGGAGACTTGCATAGAGACGTCTGTGGGAGAAAGGCAAGATGCAGGGGGAGCTCTGCGAAAGTTTATTTGTATTTAGTGAGTGAAATATTCTGGCTGCATGGGTGAGTTGCATTACTTTAGCCAAAGGGGAGGCTTGTTGTCTGTTTGACATTTATAAGAATATCTAACCTTTAACTTTGTCTTTAAACTTATGTGTACTTACGAGTGTGTTTCTCGTGTCTTTGAAACAGACGATTCTAGCGAGGAACTATGGGTTCTGGCAAGGGGGGGACCGGGGACCTAGAGTGTCCCAATGGGAGAATAGACAATTGGTGTGACAATTACTGTTTTAGACATTTTAATGTGGGGGGGGGGGGGTGGGGGGGTAACTGAGTTAAGTTAATCTGTGAGACTTGATTTAGACTTGATTGATTAACTTTCCATTGTTAAATAAATAGTTATTTTTATATAACTTCATCTCTCATTCTGATTACCTGTTAGAATGGAGAGAGAGATCGCTTAGAGAAAGAGAGAGAGAGAAAGGGGGGTCGCGAGCCGTTGGTCGCTTGGAGAGAGAGAGAGAGAGAGATTGTATGTCGGTTTGCCTGACGCTCGGAGTTACACGTTTACCAAATAAAAATAAGATTAATATCCCGTTAACAAATATATTATTTATCTCTTGTAGTATTTACTTCAATGTTTAGGGGCCATGCTTTTATTTTTGTAGACATAATTACCTACTTGTAAAAAAAACCTGGTGTTTCTAAAAAAAATTATTTTTCGCTTTTTAGTGCATTTTAATAAAAGCTTTTTTTTTTTTTTAAACTCTTTCATATTTTTCATTTTATACTTTTTTAGTTTTGGAAGAAACTGAAATCAATTTATGATTGCAGCTAACGAAGTTGATATCCTGTATAGGCAAAGAAGGTTACTGACAGAGTCAAAGAACTTGTGAAAAATCCGGAGTTTCACACAAATCCACAAATACTGGGAGAGGTCATTATAGGGTCACTAGAGGTCACTGCTGACCTGCAGATCATCTAAGGTTGTATTGCCCAGGGATTCAGAAACCATACAAAATCATGTCATCTAACAACGGGACCAGGTCGTAAACCTGAGAGTGGGAGAGGTCACTGTAGGGTCACTAGAGGTCACTGCTGACCTACTGATCATGTAAGGCTGTATTGCCGCCATCCCCCTCCCCCCACCCCGTAACTGAGTAACCATGCAAAATGTTAAGTCCATCGGACAAAGGGACCAAGTAAAAAACCGGAGATACTGGGAGAGGTCACTGTAAGGTCACTGTAGGGGCACTAGAGATCACTGCTGACCTACTGATCATGTAAGGTTGTATCAATCCAAATTTCAAGTCCATTAGAGAAAGGGATCAGGTCGAAAATTGAGTTACAAGATCTAACCAAGATAAACAAACAAACATACATGAAAGCAAGCTAACTAAAAGCTTAAAATATAAAAGAAATGAGCAACGATCTTTTAAGCAATAGGGATCGATAGAGAAGGGAATATTTATTCAGTTCTAGAAACTTTTTTCCTTCCGAACCTGAGGGGAAGACGTGGCTGCATTCGTCTCCCAAGGAGAACTCTGTGCTGTCAGAATATTTAATGGCACATGGCCTGTATTTGCCCCACTATCGTGGACTATAAAATTTATAATTAGTTTTGTTTTTGTCTCCCATCAGCCAGCAGTCACAAGCAGAGGTAGCAGTTTAAGTGGAAGATAGAGCAATAGTTAAATATTTCTGTCGTGAGACGTGAGGCTGCCGAAAATGGGGAAGGGAAAGGCTTTATTGGTAGAAACAAGATAGTTGCCAATCAAATGATTAACTAATATTAGAGTAATTATCACAGAGCCACTGTCTGAAGATATTGTCAAGGAAGGAAATGACATATTGTTCATAGATTTCATGGATCAGACTACACAATAATTCTTGATAATTTCCGGGTTTTTTTCTCGACATGTTAACAGATTTACTTAGGACCTCATAGAGGTCTGGTGTAGTGAAAAGTAACTTTGGCTGATTATTTTCCAGGCTGAAATGTGACCTTCAGGTTTGGGGCTCAATGATAGGTTTGGAGTAGGTTGAGGAGGAAGGGAAGAGGCTTGAGGTTCAGGCTAATGGGTAGGTTGAGGGGTAGTAGGTGTTGACTGCTCAATTTGAGTCCCTTTCTCGTGGCACAAAACAGGTGCTGCTTCCACCACTTGTTTGGTTGTTCCCACCCGTGGCTCTAGGGGGGTTGGTCTGGGTGCTGGTGCTGCTATAGGAGGTGGTCTTGACAGGTTGGTTCTTGCTTTTAACTCTGTAATGTGGGATAATTGGGTACTGCGTTGTTTGATCTTTGAACTACACATGATGACGTTCAGAACAGTTTGGGTATTTGGGTGTTGTAGGTTCCCCTTTTTTCAGTATCTCAGGACAACTTCATTTCATGCTTCTTGCTACAAATAGAGCGGATTACAGGGCCTCTGCAACGGTCCTGATGATGACCATAACACTGGCATCTGTGGCACCTGAGAAGCTATGGCGTGTATTCCTCTGTGGGGGAAGTATCCAAGTATTCTGAGCCATACTTGGCTCAGGACAGATCCTCTGAATGTGGCAAGGATCTTACATGAAGATGCTTTGTATTTGGTGAAGTACCTCTCGGCATTCACAATATGAGGGAGCTCCAGAAAAGGGTTCAAAGAAAGCTCTATTGGGTAGTTAGTACTGATGATAGCCTTGTTTAGCTCCTCATTAGGATTCAGTGACTGGAATGCAGTGTTGGTCTTCAGAAGGTCGCATGTAGCACAGTCTTTTGTAGTGACGGTGAAGTCTCCTCTGTGATTTGGCAGAGCAGACATGTTGATACCCGGGTTATACTTCTGAGAGCCCCAACCGCAGCGTACAAGGTCCGTCCTTCAGCAGGAAGCACTTGAAACTTCGGCAATGAAGGGTACTTATTTGCGTCTGAGACTGCAGGAGGTAGGGGTAACCAGAAGGAGGCGGTCGTTTCTTATGTTGAATCATGGTATCAATCATGGTATCTACTTCACTCTCACAACGATAGCACTTCTAACCATCGAGGATAATAATAATAAAAAAAAAACGCTACTAAGGGAGAGTGATAATGCCGTGAAACTACCAAAACAGGATAGGAAGTAGCACTAACCAGTTGGGGGTCTTAATTACATAAAAACAGGATTTAAGAGTTTGCTTTCTCCTGTTTTCATGAATCTTATAAGCTTTCTTGTTTTAGGGGGATTTTCACTTCCGTCAATTTTAAGCCCACTTTTCATCTTCTCTTTACTAATTTTTACTACCATTAGTGAAACTCTGCACCAAGTAGTCACCAATTTGTCTATTTTCATGATAAGTTTAAATAATGCAATATTTTTTTGCATAAATCAGGTGATCTAAACCATGGGTAAGTTAAATTATTTTTATTGCAGTGGTATGGAGGAAAGTTTCTAACTATTTGGTGCAAAATTTAGCGAAAAAAAATTCACACACACAAAAGGGCTACGGTAACTATGATTTAATCTAATCCTGGGTCAGTCCAAGCTTTAGCTTCTGATTAGCTATGGTGCAGTGTGCTGCTAGGTAGGTACTAACGTTTTGAGTAGCTTATACAATGGTATGTTGGTTCCACTGATAACAGAGCACAAAGGAATACCAAGGGTCTGCTTTAAAGGGGTAAAACAATGTTCAGGCAATGCATTCGATTTTTTATAGATTTCATTCTGTTTCATATTCTTCCACATGAATGTATGAATACTGATAATAACAATAAATTTTGTTCATTTCTTTCCATGATTAGGCACCGTCTTGTTTCTAATTTATTCTGTGTCTTGTTCCATATGGATGTGTGCATATTAATACCCATTAAAAGTAATATATTTCATAAGTTTTCCAATTTGTGAAAAAAAATTCCTTTATAACTTCAGGTTCGAATTGGGACAACATACGTAGGTAGTGGGAATCTCTCCTCTTACAGCCTCTTATGCAGCTATACAAAGACTTACACCTTATTGGAAGGCTATCTGTTGTGCTCAAGATATGAGGGCGTTGTTGGAAGGTACATCAGTGTTCAGATAACAGCTGCGGCCAGCGAATATCTACAAATCGCCGAAGTCAACATATTTGCTTTCAATACGAGTGCTTTAATTCCCTAATCCTAAAATTGGTATTACACTGCATTTCCTTTAAACAATTTGACCAGAGATATTACACACAGTAAAATTTGTATACCTCTTCTGACATTCTATACCCAACAACAATTTATTCATCTTGTGGTAATGTTGTTAGGAGGACTGGATAAACATAAGCAATCATATGCTGGGTCTTCTTCTTCATTCTTGTCTGGCTGACAAGGTACATCTATGCTAGCACTCCTAAACTGCTGCCCAGTCCATTCTTTTTTCTTATTACCTACAGTTAAGGAGCAAGAAAATGGGAGTGAAGCCTGGTTCCAGTATCTAGCTGTGGGTCTTGGGTTCTGTCTTCATTTGGGCATTCCCTACCTAACAGTCTTCATTCTTTGAAGGTGTAGTGTTGACCTCATAGAGGAATACTTAAGCTCTTGATTATTGCTGTCTTAAATTCACAAGTACTAACAAACAGAGGCATTTCGATGCTCACTGTAACCAGGGCACTGCATTTCAGCATAAACTGGAAGCCCATTACTATAAAGCCCATTACCATAATCTTTCAACTTAATCTAGGTACTGCTACAAGGCATACAAATAACTGACAGCAAATCTTGCATCTATTGTTTAAGAACACCGAAGGCTGCCATCATTCACTCAACAGCAAACACTAAATATGCAAATGAAAGCAATGGTACCACACAAGCACCTAAATCACTGGCAGTGATAGCAGTACTATTCTGCCAATGTATTTTTATTACCAACTAGAACGGCATGATGAGAGACCTCTACTGTGATGAGGCTGTTTCTTACAAATTGGCAGTTTCTAGTCCTTGTTACTGTTCGAGGAAGTGAAGTGTGACTAGATTTAAAAACTGATTCTTGAGCTCTCCTTTCAGGGGCCTCTCGCATTGTACCTCTGCTTGCTAGTTTCTTTGCACAGAACCTCCACTAAATTGTTCTTTATAGGCTTAGATGGTCGAAAGTGGGAGCCATTAACAACATTTTTGTAAGGAATTGCACTGAGCGTTGAAAATTCATTTCTTTAGGTCTGGACACTTCTATCATGAGAGGGTGTGATAATGCAATGACTTTCCAACAGAATATAAAAAAATTATCTTTATTCATTGTTTCTAACTATTTGGTGCAAAATTTAGCGAAAAAAAATTCACACACACAAAAGGGCTACGGTAACTATGATTTAATCTAATCCTGGGTCAGTCCAAGCTTTAGCTTCTGATTAGCTATGGTGCAGTGTGCTGCTAGGTAGGTACTAACGTTTTGAGTAGCTTATACAATGGTATGTTGGTTCCACTGATAACAGAGCACAAAGGAATACCAAGGGTCTGCTTTAAAGGGGTAAAACAATGTTCAGGCAATGCATTCGATTTTTTATAGATTTCATTCTGTTTCATATTCTTCCACATGAATGTATGAATACTAATAATAACAATAAATTTTGTTCATTTCTTTCCATGATTAGGCACCGTCTTGTTTCTAATTTATTCTGTGTCTTGTTCCATATGGATGTGTGCATATTAATACCCATTAAAAGTAATATATTTCATAAGTTTTCCAATTTGTGAAAAAAAATTCCTTTATAACTTCAGGTTCGAATTGGGACAACATACGTAGGTAGTGGGAATCTCTCCTCTTACAGCCTCTTATGCAGCTATACAAAGACTTACACCTTATTGGAAGGCTATCTGTTGTGCTCAAGATATGAGGGCGTTGTTGGAAGGTACATCAGTGTTCAGATAACAGCTGCGGCCAGCGAATATCTACAAATCGCCGAAGTCAACATATTTGCTTTCAATACGAGTGCTTTAATTCCCTAATCCTAAAATTGGTATTACAGTGCATTTCCTTTAAACAATTTGACCAGAGATATTACACACAGTAAAATTTGTATACCTCTTCTGACATTCTATACCCAACAACAATTTATTCATCTTGTGGTAATGTTGTTAGGAGGACTGGATAAACATAAGCAATCATATGCTGGGTCTTCTTCTTCATTCTTGTCTGGCTGACAAGGTACATCTATGCTAGCACTCCTAAACTGCTGCCCAGTCCATTCTTTCTTATTACCTACAGTTAAGGAGCAAGAAAATGGGAGTGAAGCCTGGTTCCAGTATCTAGCTGTGGGTCTTGGGTTCTGTCTTCATTTGGGCATTCCCTACCTAACAGTCTTCATTCTTTGAAGGTGTAGTGTTGACCTCATAGAGGAATACTTAAGCTCTTGATTATTGCTGTCTTAAATTCACAAGTACTAACAAACAGAGGCATTTCGATGCTCACTGTAACCAGGGCACTGCATTTCAGCATAAACTGGAAGCCCATTACTATAAAGCCCATTACCATAATCTTTCAACTTAATCTAGGTACTGCTACAAGGCATACAAATAACTGACAGCAAATCTTGCATCTATTGTTTAAGAACACCGAAGGCTGCCATCATTCACTCAACAGCAAACACTAAATATGCAAATGAAAGCAATGGTACCACACAAGCACCTAAATCACTGGCAGTGATAGCAGTACTATTCTGCCAATGTATTTTTATTACCAACTAGAACGGCATGATGAGAGACCTCTACTGTGATGAGGCTGTTTCTTACAAATTGGCAGTTTCTAGTCCTTGTTACTGTTCGAGGAAGTGAAGTGTGACTAGATTTAAAAACTGATTCTTGAGCTCTCCTTTCAGGGGCCTCTCGCATTGTACCTCTGCTTGCTAGTTTCTTTGCACAGAACCTCCACTAAATTGTTCTTTATAGGCTTAGATGGTCGAAAGTGGGAGCCATTAACAACATTTTTGTAAGGAATTGCACTGAGCGTTGAAAATTCATTTCTTTAGGTCTGGACACTTCTATCATGAGAGGGTGTGATAATGCAATGACTTTCCAACAGAATATAAAAAAATTATCTTTATTCATTGTTATTTAATCTTCACTTAAATTTTCAAATAATGGCAGCTTTAATTTAAATTTTATGAGGATAAGGTCTGGCAACAGAAAATGACTATATGAGCGCATGGATTCTCTTAAACCAAATCATGGCAGAAATTTCTAAATAGAAGGCAGCAAATTCACTGACCAACTTGAAATGTCTTGTCAGACATAATGTATTTTATAAAGCTCAAAACATACAGAGCATTAACATCAACGACGTCAGGGTAACAGAAATGCTAAGAATAAATGCTGATTCCAAGAAAATATTCCTTAAACTGAGATCACCTAGATGTCTTCGGTCATTATTCTTTGTTAATTTCAACATATTTTTAACTCATCAGTTTTCTCTTGCACAACTACATCGGCTATTGTATAAGTATTGTATTTCTTTGTAAACACATTACTGCACTGATGTTTGATATGATATAATAGCTGAAACAACATCAGTTTATGAATAAATAAATGGAACGGCACAACAATAGTCTTTTTATTTCCCTTAGAGTTTTAGCCTTGAAGATAAGGAAAGACAGCACCAATGTATGAACATGTCATATGCATTACCTGTCATACATCCCTTCAGGAATCTCACTGGAGCTAAAGGACAGCCTTGCAAAGATCAGATTTACATGTTAATTTGAATAGATTGATTCTTATCACTACTTTTAACCTCATTTTTAATTGTGTGACTGTACTGTCCATTGCATTATGATTGTAGTTTCTTTGTAGTAACTACCATCCTGATGACAGCCATGAGTTAACAAGAACAAATCCCTTCAAGAAGTAAAATCATATATGAAAACGATATCTACTTTACAAAAAATCTAGTCCATTCCTCTGTTGGGTTGAAACGTGACCGCTAAGAGAGATAGGAAGTGGTTTTAATGTCAAATTCAAGTTCTGTGCTTAGAATCAAAATTAATACACCTACACCAAGAGAGTGGAATACTAAGTTGGTCAAAAGTGGATCATTGTATATATATATGTAGGCTACGCTTGTTGGGGGACAGGAATGTCCGAATACAGACATCAAACGTTTCATAGTCCATGATCACATCATCAGGAATTCTAGAATTACACAATGACAAAGTCAAACATAAAAAATGACAATCGACTTAAAAAGGATAATTTCACCCAAAAGACACAGAGGAACACGCAAAATACTGAGAAATCAAGAATTCTGCACCTGGCAATTTTACGCTTTGAAAAATGAAGCCACAAACTAACCCCCATCCATTCCGAATTCACGTTGCACTGGGAACGACTTACACCGAGAGGCTATTGTAAAAGTGCACCAGCCCTGACCACTTTTGAAGCCTGTGATACTTTTACACATGCATGCATAAATACATACACACACACACACACACACACACACACACACACATATATATATATATATATATATATATATATATATATAATATATGCACACATAAATAACGTCATATTCTTGGGAAGATAGAAATTCAAGTCAGTGACCCCTGCAGGCTCGTTCCATTTGAATAAGGTTCATCTGAATAATAATAATAATAATAATAATAATAATAAAATAATAATAATAATAATAATAATAATAATAATATCATAATAATAATATAATGAATAATAATAATATATTATTATTATATATATATGTATATATATCAAGAGAAAGACACGATATATATATATATATATATATATATATATATATATATATATATATATATATTATATATATATGTTGTATATATATATCAAGGAAGACATGAATCGCTTTTGCTTCTGTGGTTTACGTATACTTTTACACATGCACGCACAAATACACACACACACACACATACTATATATATATATATATATATATATATATATATATATATATATATATATATATATATATATATATATATATTATATTTATATATATATAATATTCAGATAAACTTTATTCATATGGAACAAGCCTGCAGAGGCCATTGACTTGAAATTCAATCTCCCAAAGAATTGGTGTTCATTTGAAAGAAATTACAGAAGCTAATAGGAACGAGAGAGAGAGAGAGAGAGAGAGAGAGAGAGAGAGAGAGAGAGTTTCTCTATCCTTCTAATAACTTACTACTTCTTCAGGTCAATTGCAGAGTAACTCCAAAATCCATAGAATAATTTGAGGTCCGATTTTAATCCCTAAGTTTCTACATCCTTGTTTCTACTCAGAGGCTGAACAAAGACAATGTAATCACACAGGATTTCCATATACCTGAGGCGAATCACCCCTCCCTCTCTCTCTCTCTCAAGTTCCTCGTTGGATGAGTGGTTTTCGCAATCGGCTACCAATCCGGTGATCCGAAGTTCGATTCTCGGCTCGGCCGACGCGAAACCAGAGGAATTTATTTCTGTTGATAGAAATTCATTTCTCTATACAATGTGGTTCGGATCCCACGATAAGCTGAAGTTCCCGTGGCTAGGTGACCAATTGGTTCCTAGCCACGTAAAAATATCTAATCCTTCGGGCCAGCCCTTAATCAGTTCAGCGGTCTGGTTAAACTAAGATATACTTAACTTTCTCTCTCTCTCTCTCTCTCTCTCTCTCTCTCTCTCTCTCTCTCTCCCATTTCGCACCAATGAAGAGGTAAAAACCGGATCTATTTGCCTCTATGATAACTACGCAGTCGAAACTTACGCCACAACTTGCTACAGGACTTAGGGGTCCGATGCTAATGGTAAAGGGTGTCTGTGGGGCCCGTGAGAGCCAACAGAGGGTGAATCGCATCTCTCTTGCCGTTCAGTTGCCTGTCACGGCTTTTGCTTCAACAAATAACAGCTGAACGCTGAAGTTCTTGGAAATCCCGGTTTGTCATTCTGTCTCTGCCTAACTCTTACATTCTTTTTTTCTTTTTTGTTCGCTCGACGAACCATCACAGGTGTTACGCAATGCTGCTGCATTAGGCGGTTAGGTTTACGAATATGAGATATATGTGACTGAAATACTTACATGCATACATACATACCTAATACATACACATACACACACACACACACACACACACACACATATATATATATATATATATATATATATATATATATATATATATATATATATATATATATATACATATATACACACACACACACACAAACTGGTACATAAAATCATCTTTATTTACCCAATGCTGCTGTATTAGGCGGTTAGGTTTGCGAATATGAGATATATGTGACTGAAATACATACATGCATACATACATACCTAATACACACACACACACACACACAATATATATATACATATATATATATATATATATATAAATATATATATATATAAATATATATATAATAATATATATAATATATATATAGATATATATATAGTATATATATATATATATATATATATATATATATATATATATATATATATATACAAACTGGAACATAAAATCATCTTTATTTATGCCGACGTTGCAATACAACTAGTCTTATTTTCAAGGCTGCAAAGAAAGGACAAATATTGTTTAGTATGTATACACACAAATTACAAATGGTATTAGTATACATAAATTACACCGAAATCTTATAAGAAAAAAAAGCGTTCGTATCAACCTATGCAGAATGGAGAAGGAGGCCGACTGGAAGGCAGGTAAGTGAAAAACAAAATATGTGACTACAACAGGACTGGAGGAGTTTTGGGCATTAAAGGATGGAACTGTCTGTGGTAATAACACTGAATATGATCAATTTCAAATCATTATAGAGGCCTCTTCCGAGCTGGCGCTCTCTATTCTGGAATCATTAAATTATTACTGGGGCCTCTTCCGAACTAACACTCTCTATTCAGGAATCACTAAATTATTACTGGGGCATCTTCCGAGCTGGCGCTCTCTATTCTCGAATCACTAAATTATTACTGGGGCCTCTTCCCAGCTGGCGCTCTCTATATAGGAATCACTAAATTATTACTGGGGCATCTTCCGAGCTGGCGCTCTCTATTCTCGAATCACTAAATTATTACTGGAGCCTCTTCCGAGCTGGCGCTCTCTATTCTGGAATCACTAAATTATTACTGGGGCCTCTTACGAGCTGGCACTCTCTATTCTGGAATCACTAAATGATTACTGGGAGTTCTTCCAAGCTGGCGCTCTCTATTCTGGAATCACTAAATTATTACTGGAGCCTCTTCCGAGCTGGCACTCTCTATTCTGGAATCACTAAATTATTACTGGGGCCTCTTACGAGCTGGCGCTCTCTATTCTGGAATCAATAAATTATTACTGGGGCCTCTTACGAGCTGGCGCTCTCTATTCTGGAATCAATAAATTATTACTGGGGCCTCTTACGAGCTGGCGCTCTCTATTCTGGAATCACTAAATTATTAATGGACCCTCTTCCGAGCTGGCGCTATCTATTCTGGAATCACTAAATTATTACTGGGGCCTCTTCTGAGGTGGCACTCTATTCCGGAATCACTAAAAATTTTATTTTAAAATTTGTATGTAATTTGTGTGTATCTATACTAAACAATATTTGTCCTTTTATTGAAGCCTTGAAAATGAGACTGGTGGGCTTGAAACATCGACATAAATGAAGATGATTTTATGTACCAGTCTGTTTCCACTGACCTCATCTCTTGATACATCTGAATGATTAGCTGTCCAGCCAGAATCCTTTAATATTATAATATATTATGCTATATTTTATTATATTATATTATATCATATTATTATATCATAGTAAAATGTCTAAGAGTAATGGTAGTCATCATTAGTCACCAAAAGTCTACACCCATCTGGGAACTCTTTGTCCCCCTCCATTCCAGTTCTGCCAGAACCGTCTGTTTCAAAGACACAGAACACATCTCGGTAAGTACACACACAAGATTAACAATCATAGGCTAAATATTGGATATTCTTAAAAATGTCAAACAGACAACAAGCCGCTCTTTGGCTAAAGTAATCTTAACACTCACCCAAGCAACCGGACCACTATAAACACAGTTAATAAAAAACTCCCGGCGAGTGCCACGGCATCTTGCCTTTCTCTTGAAGACGCCTCTATCAAAATCCCCCCATAGACTTGTGTATGAAACTATTAAAGGGAAGAGGCGCACACGCACATACGAACGCACACTTCGTTAGCGCCTCACGATTCTAGCTGCATCCAGTTTCATGAAGGCACTTTGAGAAGAGTTAATAAACTCGGTACATTGACTTGTCTAACTAAGCATTTTTATCTCATGCTACCTATAGAAACTCATTGTTCAGCTTTCTCAGGTCGTTGCTTCTCACTGTTCTCCACATTCCATAGGCAATATATTATTAATCAAAAACCCTAGGCCTACATGGCTCGGCCACTACCACGCTAGCCCCTGCCTAGCAAAATAGCTTATATAATACAAAACACACTGGCCGGCTCAAAATAAAATATATGTAATAACTGCACGTCTCTGGCATTATGAAATAAAGTATATTACGCTTTAATCTCCAAATAACACTAGACGCATTTTCTCTCATGTTTTCTTTCATTTTTTCTGCATTTCGGATTCTTGAATATTCCTCTTTGCTTGTCTGCGAACTGTAGCAGACTGTAGACTGTAGGAAGACGGAATGCCTCCCTCATTGTAGAAGACTTCTCACGGCTTCTGCAGATCCCCAAAAGACACGCTGTAGAATTCTCGCGATCACCATCATGGAACACGACAGCAACACTCTCTGCACGGCTGGTGGATGTCTTGCTGGCGTTAGGAAATGACTTTTTTGGTGTGTTAGTATGTCAGTCAAGTCATTAGTCAATCTAAGAAAATTAACCCAGACATACAACTTCTATCAAACAATGATATCAAAAAGTCAGAAATACTAACTGAACATCTCACAATTAACTCCCTTTAATATGACAACTAAATCATAAGTCATTATCAACACTCAAAGAAAAAAAAAAAACATCAAGTTCTCCAAATCAACTCTCCAAACTCACACATCAGCACACACACAACTCAGAAATCACAGCAACTCCACGGACTTCTGTACTCACATTTCAAACTCGAATGTTCTCAGAAGTAAAAAAAAAAGAAAAAAAAAAGAATCTCGTAACACACCCAGACCAAAAAATGTTCTCTCAAGCTCTGATATCTGAACAACCCACAAAATCAGTAAAAATCTCCAATGTTTAACGGCAAAAACCCCTTTACTGCTCATACAATTAATCACAAAAAGACTTAATGTCAAACTCCCATTTACGTAAACAGCAACCCCCGACAAATTACATCTCCCGTCCAAAAAGAAATGCTATTTAAAACTCAATCCCCCAATTACATCTCTCATAGGGAAAGGAAGAAAAAATAAAAATAAAGATAAAAAAAAGGATAATCACAAGTAGATTTCCACAATCACAAAATACATAATACATGTATAGTATGCAACACTCCCACGGGCATTTTTCCCAAGAAATGTTCCATGTAAAGTTATGGAATTTGCCAGAAAGCAAACTCTTACCCATGCGCTTTCGTGAAATGCTATTGTCAACATTTCCAGATATTGCAAAAGCTCTGAGCTATCATCATCAGAGGAAAAAAGTCAGCACACGGCTCATCACATCGCTTGTCAGCAGAAAAATTCACCTGCAGATGTATGCTCAAACAGCAGCATAAAAATTGTCTAGTCAGACACACAAGTTTGGAAACCTCATGATTCTATAGAAAAAGGTCTAACTGACACATTTCACAGAATTAACTCCAGGATATGACTAATGTGTTCAAAAATTGTCTCGAAGACTTATTCTCTCAACATGACTTTGCCCAAATTATATGCCTCCAAAATAACACACTTGTGAACATAACAAATGCACACATTTCCATAGGACTCGTAATGCAGTAATGACACTCGCCTCTAAATAGTCATGAAACCAAAGAGAAAGAACCACAGAAATCTTCTCTTGGCTCAAAAAAACTCCCATAACCACAAAAAAAAGGTCACCCACCAAAGATTAATTCCAACTCCATATATTTCACCATATTAATAATAACACCACTCCGGTTATAAAAATATTTCCTCCCTTTGGTTAATAACCACTCCCCTTATATTTCTCTCTTATTTCTCCAATAGCCACATGTTAATAAAGAAAATCACCACTCCAGGAATAAAGAATAATCACCTCTATTTCAGCAAATACTAAATATCTGCCTCTATTTCCCCAATAACTCCATGTGGAATAAAACAAGGCTCCAAAAAATATATCTCCAAAAAAAATGTGCACTCAAGGCAACTAACTCACACACTCACAAATATTGCCCCAAAATCTCCAAATATGTGTTTCCATTTGCAACAAAGATGGCTGCAAAATAATTGAACTAAACATAGCCCATATCACATTGGCAAATATCAAAAAATGGCCAAAAATATATCTACCATATATTATATCTCAAATTATAACTCCAAACAATATATACCTCCAATTATAACTCCAAATATATCTCAATTATCTCTCCAAAATAACATATCTCCAATTCTCCAGAGAATAACTCAATGTTATAGTCAAAAACTATAAAACTCTCTCCATTTAGCATAATTGCTAAAAAAAAAAGCAAAAACTAGGCAAATAAAACTGTCTAGAAAATTCTAGAAAAAAATCACCAATGTGCCACAACTATTATAACAGAACTCCAAATTCACAGTGTCTTAGCCAAGACTTCTCCATATGCACAACGACATAAGTCATTAGAAAACTTACCCAAGTTTCCTATCTCTCACAAAGTTGTCACAAATACAACAAATGTATTGTGCAAGAAAACTCACAATTTCTGGAACATAAATATCCAGAGAAAAAATGCAGTGCCACTATGTATGCATTCAAAACATGCAAGAAATTCTCCCGTGTATTTCTCTACAGCATCAAATAGCTGAAACACAAACACGTTCCTGAATAATGACTCTAAGTCACGAACTGAGATATTAAAAAATATTCACACCAACTGGAGAGAAAAAGCAAATTCAAATTCACCCTTGGTAAAAAAAAAAACTTGTGTCAGCGATGGCTAACTTCCAAAAAAGGAGAAAAGAAAAATCAACGGCCTTGTTCACTATCTCCCGTAACTCACTAGATGTCAAGCAATTATCTGCTGAACTCATAAAAAAAAGAAAAAAAAACTACAATAATGTGTTGTTAGTTCCTCCCGAATTCAAAATAGATTTGACCACCCTTGATAACATTACGGCACCCACGTATTAGTATAAAAAAAATCAGTATCAGAAATATCATTATCACAAAAATCACCAGCATTTGCTATCATCAAAATCACCAGTATCAGTACAAAAAAAAACATCACCAATGTTAATGCTTATCCATTCTCCAAGGAATTCAGCAAAAAATTCAGCAAAAGTTCAGCAAGATTCAACACAATTCACCAAAATTCAGCCAGACTCATCAAGATTCAGCAAAACTCATCCCCGTGAATGACTGAAATATTCTCCAAAGTTACAAAAACTCAACAAATAATTAACACAAGACTTCTCCCATTAATTCATTGTAATAATTCTCCGTGAATAATTATCTGTAATAATTATCAACTAATCTCCCATGAAATATCTCAAATCTCTCGCAAAATATGTCTCCCATAATGATAATTATATTTAAGCAACCCTCCCGTAACACATCTCAAGTATAACAATTATCAATAATAATAATAACTCTCCATAGCAATAATTCTCTTGCAAAGATCTCAAGTAAGGGTGAAATTCAAATTGCATACAACAGTATTGCTGAATCTCATGACACACAATTTCTCCAGATGCAACACCATTTCCACACAACACAGATACAACACCAATCATCGGCATTTCAAAGTAATCCCTCCAACACAATAAAAAAAATAATCTGTGTATCCCCCTTATATTTGTGTCTTCCAAGGCACAAGGAAAACCTACACCCATACAATGTATTTCAATTCTCTCTTTATTTCCTTTTCTCTTCATCCAAGATAAAGAAAATATCTTTTCTAAAAAAAAGACTCTACGGGCGTTTCACTTCATCAACTAGTCAATCAGCTGATATCTTAGTATTCATTGTCAAGGCCAGACTTGTCTTCAACAGCCCGACAAAGAAAAAAAAAAGAAAGGGAGAGTTCACCCACAATGAGAGAAAAAAAAAAAAAAAGTCTCTCCCCCCCAATGAGCATTGACACCCCCGTCAAGCGACAGAACAGCCCGAGGCAGACCAGTAGTACCCATCTCCCCTTGAACAGTGTCTGAGGACCCCCTCCCAAGGTATACACTAGTACCCATCTCGCAATCCCCTCTTAGGGAGGCCAGTAGTACCCTCCATGCAACTATCACCCGAGGGATGCCAGTACCCTTGCAATGCAACGCGCCTCTCTGCAGAAATGTGCTTAGCCCGTGAAATTGTGGCCGCTCTGTCTCTAAGCCAAATATGCTTATCTAAGCACAGCTCACATGCATGGAAAAAAAACGTCTTTATACACCCTCATATTAAACACAGACAAAAACGTCTATTATAACCGGCGCCAATAAAGAAAACACGTCATTTCTGCTACTATGGGGAAAGAAAGAAAGAAAATTTTTTGACCTCTTGAACCAATCCCATAACCCTGAAATATTTAAACAAAAACCCTCCCCTTTGATAAACAATATTTTAACACTCACCACTCCATAATGGGAACAAAAGAACTCGGAATTCGCGTAGAATACGTAAATCTCATCGGCACAATGCAAACGCGATCGGCGAAAAGGCACCTAGCAACACTCACTCACAAACCAGACTGAGTTGCTCTCATACCCTGAAGAATCTCGGTACGGGCAAATTTGATGACCCTAATAGAATTTCTTTCCTCATCCCACATCCCACGGACGGATATTTCTCTACCCCTTTTCACTTAGCAACCGAGATCTAACAATTTAACAATTTTCCACAATCCCACAAAGGCTTTGTCGTTCAAAAACTATCGCTAAGCCATACCCCATAACCCCTTTATTTTTTTTAACTGGTCACCAGTCTCTACATTGGCGTTCCTAGGCATAAAAAAAAAACTCTTTTATACCACTTTTTTCACCGCTAGCCACCAAATCTGTAATGGGGAGATTCCCGCATTACTTATCAGGTAAGCGTGCAGCACGAACGGAAGGCAAACCAACACACAGTATTACACAGAGCCTCTCTCTCTCTCTCTCTCTCTCTCTCTCTCTCTCTCTCTCTCTCTCTCTCTCTCTCTCTCTCTCTAGCACCGACACCTCTTTCTCTCCATTCTAACAGGTAATGAAAATGAGAGAGTCGCATCATAACATTAACATTTATTAACAATGAATAAATAATTAATCAATCAAGTAATCAAGTTTTACAGACTAACTCAAAAAACCCCGAACAGTAAAATGTCTAAGAGTAATGGTAGTCATCATTAGTCACCAAAAGTCTACACCCATCTGGGAACTCTTTGTCCCCCTCCATTCCAGTTCTGCCAGAACTGTCTGTTTCAAAGACACAGAACACATCCCGGTAAGTACACACACAAGATTAACAATCATAGGTTAAATATTGGATATTCTTAAAAATGTCAAACAGACAAGCAGCTCTTTGGCTAAAGTAATCTTAACACTCACCCAAGCAACCGGACCACTATAAACACAGTTAGTAAAAAACTCCCGGCGAGCGCCACAGCATCTTGCCTTTCTCTTGAAGACGCCTCTATCAAAATCCCCCCATACTCTTGTGTATGAAACTATTAAAGGGAAGAGGCGCACACGCACATATGAACGCACACTTTGTTAGCGCCTCACGATTCTAGCTGCATCCAGTTTCATGAAGGCACTTTGAGAAGAGTTAATAAACTCGGTACATTGACTTGTCTAACTAAGCATTTTTATCTCATGCCACCAATAGAAACTCATTGTTCAGCTTTCTCAGGTCGTTGCTTCTCACTGTTCTCCACATTCCATAGGCAATATATTATCAATCAAAAACCCTAGGCCTACATATATATATATATATATATATATACATATGTAAATATATATAATATAATCTATATGTGGATATCTATAGATATATACATCTTATATTTATATATATCTATATCTATAACTACACACATACACACAGATATAATATATATATATATATATATATATATATATATATATATATATATATATATATATATATATATATATATATATCATTCATTGAATAGAATGGCTTTTTCACTGTTAACCAGCTTTTTTAAAATTGCTTCATATTTTCTAATTATTTTCTTTACTTCATTGTTCAGGTTACTAATGGACACATAATGGGGTTCTTCCATTTACTCCAGTATTTTTACACGCGACAGCTGTTTCGTCAACCTATACGTATTGACGTTATCAAGCATACTGATACAAATATGAGCCTACGTGCGTTTTGTGACGTCATGAGGACGGAAAGGTAGTACAATTGCCAGATACCTAGTTTTAAGTATTTACAAAAGACTGTGAAACATAAAATAAGACAAATAAATAAATATGTTAACAACAGATGTTATAAAAAAAAAGTTGAAAGCAAGTTATTATATACACATTATATATAAATATATATTAATTACATATATGTTTAATTTACTGAAAGTCAGTGTGCGCTCCTGTCCGCGTGTGGGGGTTTTGTTCCACGCGGTTGAAGGGCTGCCTCCTACACGAGGGCAAGGATCGGTCTGCCTCACGTTGGATGTTAAGGCTGGGACGTTGCATGGCGATGCTGACTGCTTCTGATATCAATAAACGATTGTAGTTGCCTTCCTTATGTATTATTTTGGTGTTTGTAATGATGGTTTTTTATTGTGGGTATCCACAAAGTGCTGATGAATGGCTCCTTGGTTTCTGTGAGCCTGCATGCGACGTTTGAGTGTAGTGGTTGTGTGTCCGATATAGCATTTTTGGGGGGACTGACATTGCTCGTCAGCACAGACAAACTTGTACACTATAACAGATTCAACCTCTTTCTCCGTCGAATCTCCCAGAATCTATGGGAGATATATTGATGATATCTTTATAACAACAAAGGGCGAAAATGACATAGAAGAATTAGTAAATAAACTCCAAGCAAATTCTACATTAAATTTTACAGTAGAAAAAAGTGATGAGAAGATGCTCCCTTTCTTGGACGTACTTGTGACCCAAAAGAACAACAAATACAATACCACCGTATACACTAAAAAGACAGACGCTGGGAGATGCTTAAATGCTAGAGGAGAATGCCCTGATGCATATAAATGATCTGTGGTAAATGCATACATAAAATGCGCCATAACACACTGTTCGACGTGGAAAGCGACTAACGAAGAAATCAACAGAGTTCAACAGCTGCTCACAAATAACGGCTACCCAGATGACATGATCCAGCAAGTTGTCAAAAAGAGATTAGAGGCTTTCCATAACCCGACCCCGAAGGACAACACACAAGACAAAGACAAAGAAATAGTGATATACCATCAGATAACATACAACAAACACCACGAAGATGAAAGGAAAGCAATCCCTGGTATACTGCGAAGAGGAACCACCCCCCTAGCTCCATATAACAAAATAACAGCAAGAATTTACTGCAAACCAAACCTTACGGCCTCATTGATAATGAAAAATAGTACGGCCCCATCGACGGAGAAAGAGGTTGAATCTGATATAGTGTACAAGTTTGTCTGTGCTGACGAGCAATGTCAGTCCCCCCAAAAATGCTATATCGGACACACAACCACTACACTCAAATGTCGCATGCAGGCTCACAGAAACCAAGGAGCCATTCATCAGCACTTTGTGGATACCCACAATAAAAAACCATCATTACAAGAACTTCTCACAAACACCAAAATAATACACAAGGAAGGCAACTACAATCGTTTATTGATATCAGAAGCAGTCAGCATCGCCATGCAAAGTCCCAGCCTTAACATCCAACGTGAGGCAGACCGATCCTTGCCCTCGTGTAGGAGGCAGCCCTTCAACCGCGTGGAACAAAACCCCCACACGCGGACAGGAGCGCACACTGACTTTCAGTAAATTAAACATATATGTAATTAATATATATTTATGTATAATGTGTATATAATAACTTGCTTTCAACTTTTTTTATATAACACCTGTTGTTAACATATTTATTTATTTGTCTTATTTTATGTTTCACACTCTTTTGTAAATACTTAAAACTAGGTATCTGGCAATTGTACTACCTTTCCGTCCTCATGACGTCACAAAACGCATGTAGGCTCATATTTGTATCAGTACGCTTGATAACGTCAATACGTATAGGTTGACGAAACAGCTGTCGCGTGTAAAAATACTGGAGTAAATGGAAGAACCCCATTATGTGTCCATTAGTAACCTGAACAATGAAGTAAAGAAAATAATTAGAAAATATGAGGCAATTTCAAAAAAGCTGGTTAACAGTGAAAAAGCCATTCTATTCAATGAATGTTGTATCCGTGAAAAATTGTGCGCTAGAAGTATTAAATATATATATATATATATATATATATATATATATATATATATATATATATATATATATATATATTCATATACGTATACGTATATATATGTACACATAAATAGAATTTTACTATATATACATATATAAATATATATATATATATATATATATATATATATATATAATATATATATATATATGCATAACATACTAGACACATGCGCTTCATACGTACACACGTCCTAGAAAAACATACGATCACGTATACAAACACCCACAGCCACATCACACGCCCACAAGGACACTCCGAGCGCTCGCATGGGAGTTGACATTTAAAACTGGAAGTCGACTGCAACAAGCTTCACGGCTTGTGCTCAAGACGGGCTCGGAACCGATGACATCATCATCGCCTATTAGTGGGTTTTTCCATTCTTCTGATATATTAAACACGGCCTTCGGAGGCCTGGGAGCTGTCTCGTTGGAGCTTTCTTCGGGAGAACTGCGTTAGGATCTCGTCTGGTTTAGGCCTGCAAGGGTAATGTGGCTTCTTGCATCAGTGATATATACTACTGTTTGTGATTTCGTGATTTGGAGCAGGATTTTGGGGGAGAGAGAGACAGAATTTAATGCTTTTTCCTTATTAATATATAAATACATTATGTAAATATACACACGCATATATATTATATAATATATTAGATATATATATATATATATATATAGATATATATATTTATATATATATATATATATATAATCCTATATATATGTATATATATATATATATATCTATATATATATATATATAGATATATATATAATATATATATTTTCTTGATAGAGGGTGAACAGAACAAACATATCCTTCATACACGATGACTAATGGTACTCATTCACTCACTCCCGCAGGACCGAGAGAGAGAGAGAGAGACCATGCCCAAGGAGGAGCCCCGCCCCCAGGCGAGTCTGGCCTGCCTGCCTCTCCCCCTACCCCTCCCCCCTCTGCTGCTGGTGGTGCTGCTGCTGTCACCGGCAACTTCAATCGCCAAACCGAAAGGAACTCTGGAAGAAGCCTCGCACGCCATCAAGTTCCCACCAGGAGACGCAGGAGACTTTATACCAGGTCCAGGTAAGTGGTTTCTCGATCAGTGGAACCACGCTACATGTCTGCTCGGCACTTGGATGGGTGATCTCAGGGCTTTGTTGTGAGAGGCATTGGATTTCAGTGAGGCCCAGCGATACAACCGAAAAAAAGTGTTGTTGTTTTGTTTGTATGTATATATGTATGTATGTAATGTGTATGTAGTATGTATGTATATAGTAGTATATATATATATCATATATATATATATATATATATAGTATATATTATATGTATAATGATAGATATATGTATATATATGTATATATATATATATATATATATATATATATATATATATATATATATATATATATATATATATATATATATATATATAATTTATTTATATGTATATATATAAATTATATACATACATATACATATATATATATATTATAATGCATAAGAGTATACATATATATATATATATATATATATATATATATATATATATATATATATTTATATGTATATATATATATATATATATATATATATATATATATATATATATATATGAATATATATGCAAATACCCTCCCTTAAGTAAGTGAAGCAAAGAGAGAACAGAAGAGTGTTACACTTTTATATTTACGTAGGATATAACGTCTTAATCGTTTCAAAAATGGAAAGCGCTTGATACAAGATAAGATGCGCTACGCCCCTGCTCAAGCCATAAGGAAAAGGACTTTATTTTCTGCACCAATAAAAACAGCTTCAAGTGTTTCGCCTCAGATACGACAATTACTACTTCCGTAAAAAAAAACATCTGCTACATAGGTGAATCCACATGGCCGATTTTTCCGATCCGCACGTTGCATAGGTATTCGGTATATTCCGATATCTCTCTACGTAAGCCTTTTTTCCAGTGAAATGGAATGCAATAGGGAAATTGAGGCCAAAAGCCAAGCGCTGGGACATATGAGGTCATTCAGTGCTGGAAGGGAAATTGAAAGTAAAAAGGGTTGAACGGTGTAACAGGAGGAAAACC
>NC_087219.1:21829288-21837801 GCF_015104395.2 Macrobrachium nipponense
AAAAAATTTAATAATGATTAATGATGCAGATAATGGCGATTGATAAAAAGAAAAACTCACTAATAGCATGAAATTATGGATAGGTAATGGCAAAAAATTTGTTCTGGTGTACTCACCAAAATCTGAGAAGTTCTTGTCTTGTTTTCATTTTTGTAGAGCAGTCAGTTACATTAATCTATACAGAGGCAGGGGCTTTCAACAAAGAGTGGAGGTAGGCTGGCAATGTTGATAAGCCTAGACATCCAAATATGCTTTCGTGGTATGATTTCAAAAATGATGAGGGCATGGCATTGTCTGCTCCAAGTCCATGGTGGACAGACCCATTCATCGCCAGGGTTTTTGGCTGATCTCATGAAACTTGAGGATACAGATGACATCATCACAATGTTCAGTAGATTGAGTAGCACTGGAGGCCACATGTGACACACAAAGTTGCTGTTACAGCATTTGGTAGTCTGCATGACATTAGAGGATACAGATGACACAGATCCAGTATTTGTCACAGTGTTTGGCAATCTACAAGGCCCTAGAGGCAACAGATGGCACTGACATTACAGACCCATTCGTTGTCACAGTGCTTGGCAGTCTGTAAGACACTGGAGGCCATAGATAATACAGACATTACAAAGACCCAGTCATTGTCACAGTATTCAGTACAGGGTGTTCAGCCTCATCAATGGATGGTTTCACCAGTTTGGAACAACTGCTGGTGATGGCACTGGCACTGGATTCAAATCTGATGACAGTGGCACATTTGGCCACATATGTGGGGTACTACTTTATTTTAGTACTAGTCCTTGATATTGTAATTTTTTCTTGCTTAGCTCTTCAGTTTCCTTAGTATGTTTAATATGACAAAGATACTAAAATCAGTTGGAAATTTACTATTACTGAGTTATTTACTAATAACTTTTGATGCCCACCTGGACTTTTTCACATGACTGGGGGCTCCTCACTGAAATTCTTTTGTCCCAGTATACTGACGGTACGGATGGCAAACATATTTGGACTTCTTTTGTTATATTCATCTGAAAATGTATGTATGTGAACAACACTGAAACCTGACTTGTTTCACTCTATACCTCATTAATTAAGTGGGATTTTGAAATTGACGCATTGATTGAAAAAAAAAAAACATTTCCAGTTCTTGGTAATGGTTTCTTTGGTAAAGACATGTAACTCTTGCTTCTTGGATTACTTTGGGTGATTTGTTAAAAGTGTGTTTTGAATGATTATGACATTTCAATAACCAATTGTAGTTTATGAATACTGTACTAGAACCCCTTATATCCTACAACTATAGGGCACATCAGTGAGAAAGCAAGGATTTTGGATTGGAGAATATAGCATAAAATGCATGAAATGACAAGGCTATATTCTAAAATCCTCCTAATAGCCTACTTTTGTTTTAGAGTGTAACAAATTTGTAGGTTAGGTCTAGTTTTATAGATACTGAACACATTTGATATCCTGCAATGAAACGGTTACAGTGGTAAAGCAGGACTTTTGAGTGGGAGAAAACACAAGAGTGAATTACAAAGATGTATTCCTATACCATTCTGATTGTCATTATGAAAACTTTTATTGAAGGTTTTCAAAGTAACATTAAGTACTAGCTCCAGAGAAGATTCAGCAATAGCTAAATAGGGACCTGGTGACCTATGGTATGTCTGTGGGGAACGGGACAAGGAGAGACCCCATGTTAGGTTAGGTTAGGTTAGGTATTTTAAGCTAGGTCATAACCTAAATATGCATTTATCTTAATTTATTTGTAGTGCCATAATTCGCTTAATTGGGGGGTTCGGACAGGCCCTTAACTCCCCATCCCACCACTATGGTAATGACCCAACGCCCAGTTTACATTAAGCTTGGTGTAGTCAAGCTAGGGAGCACACTATATATTTTAAATATGTACATCCTATACTTCACACATTCACCACCCTGAAACCTCCCTCCTAACCTAACTTAGGGCTGTAAATGAAAGTAATTAGTATTGCTACCTAGCCTAATCACAACTAGTATAATGTAGAGTAAGGTACTGGGTCTTTACCTTGTTGAGGTGGATTAAGGGGCATCTGAACTGCCATTGAACCTAACCTGTCACTGCAAATTAAGATAAATATTAGGGTTACAACCTAGCCTGAAAACACCTAACATAACCCCACTAACCAGGGGTTTCTCCCACTTCATCCCCCAAAACATATCCAAAAAACCCAGCTTTCCCACTGTGGTCCCCCACAACTGTATGATATCAGGGTGACCCAATATCTCTAAAGCTACTCATTGGCTAAAGAAATGAATGTCAGCTATATTATATGCACACATTGAAGCAAAGGAAAATCATATTTTCAACTCTGGAATTCGATTATGTTTGAATTCAAATTTTGGTCAATTTTGACGTGAATACACGAATGTATTTAACCAATCCAAACTTGTGGTGCTGTGTCCTTGCTTGACTTGGAGCCTTGCACCCTTGGGAGCCCCAATTTAACCCACCCTAGAGGACTGTAAACTGAAATAAATAGGGTCATGACCTAACCTAGGGTGCTAGGTCATTTACAGCCTCTGGGGCGGGGATGTCACACCCCCTGGTATTCTCCCCACCCAACCCCAACACTCCCTTAACTAACACACCTTAATTCCTCAAGCACTTACTAATCTACTGCATGATGTTACTGTTAAATCTTGCAGAGGTATCAAGGGGATAATAGCCTTTCCAGGATCAAAGTATTATATACACCCATGTCTATATTGTGTGGTTGACAAATTATATAGATAAACAATATCTTCATGCAACCATCTACTTAACTTAGAATGAGTGTCCCTTTGACTTTTACAAAAGTGGATCCATACCGGTTTACTATCACCCATTTCTCCAAATATTTGTATGATCACCTATTGGCCTAAGAGGGTTCCAGTATCTCCGAAACTAGACTTAGCCTACTAGACACAAAAACTTAGGAAAATAGTCCTATTTTCAACTCCAGGATATGATTATGGATTAAAGCTTAAAATACATCCTTGTATTTCAATCTTTTGTATTTCCCCAACCCAAAAATTATATAATAGGCCAAGTTGTAAAGCTAAAAAAAATAAATAAATAAATAAATAAAGGAGGTCCATTATCTCTAAACTAGACCTCGCCTAATAAACTACTACCAACTACAAATCATTAAATAATAAAAAAAAAAAAAATTTGAAACTACTAGGCCTATTTCATCTCCAAAATAAAATTTGGTAGTACTACCTAGCTAACATAGTATAGCCTACCCTACCAGGTAAAATTCAATTAACCTTATTTTAATGTGAATGAGAGCTTACACATATTAGCAATCAAGGGAATTTCAGAATACATCCTCTTAGCCTTCCTACCTATTTAAAGTTTTAGTAGTTTCTCACAGATAATTTGCGATAGATGTTATTGTTGTTGTTGAAAGAGATTTTAGTATGATTTTCGTATTACTAAGCATATTAATAAAGTAATAAGACTTAACAATGCACTAAAAACTCGCATATCAAGGACTGGCATTTATAATATTAATGTAAAATAATAGGCTGCTAAATATCTACCTACTGACTAGTACTAGGGGAAACAACCGACTGGACTAGCTGATCCAGTTTTCACCGCGTGTGGATCCACCCTTCGAAATAGTACTTTAACACATCCTGACACCGGAGATGGGCACCAGTCATGAGTCATCGGTGGTGAGAGCAGCAGCTCGAGACCTCTACTATCCTTTCGAACTAAGTATTTTCTCCAAAGTTAGAAATTAAGGTCATATTTTAAGATTAAACAGAGGTTAATGAAAGTCTAACCATGCGCAGTGCAAACATACCTCCAGGATGCTTTCGAAATTTTTACTTAGTATAACACCAACAATTTAGAAGATTGATGCCATCTCGATGTTTGCAGAGTCGCTTGTGTCAATAAACTTTCTATTCCATGTGCTAAATCCGCATACCACTTTTACCCATAGACACTGGGGCACTTTCTAAACAAAAATCGTCAACAACGACACCAACAACGGCTTATCCAAGGAAACTACGATGTTTTGGTAGAAGAAGAAGAAGTGTGCACTAGATAATTATTTAAATATATAGTTAAAGAGCAGTATAAGGTCATGAATGGCATAAATTTTTTACATATTCATGATTATTAATTTGAAAATATTCGTTGTTAAAAAAGTAAATACATTCCTGACTCAAATATCAAAAGTTTTGCTGTGAACAGTACCTACGGCATTGTTCACACTCCTCTATTGTTTATCAGTGTTGCCAATTGGTATGAGTTTACCCTCCAATCTGGGTATAAGACTTACACAAAACCAGGGAAATAAGTAAAATTAGCGTATCTATTTGTAGTATATATACATAGTAGAGCAATTTTATCATTATTGCATTACTATGACAACTAGAATTCATGGAAACAGTTTGTAAATGCATCAGCGTATGTGTGAAGCTCCACTAAAATGGCAACAATGATATCATTTTGCTGTTGTTTGCTCGTATCTACTTTAGAAATATCTGTAATTTTGGGGGGTTAATTTGGCTGCAAAAATGGGATAATAGACATGAATCAAATTAACATTTTGAAATAACCAAGTAAAGTTAAACTAAATAATGAGTAAGGTAAACAATTAAGGGAATAAAGCTTTGCAACTCATAAACCATGTAGCCATGTGCTGCCCACAACTGTGTTTGTAGAGTGAGTGCTTAGAAACCAGGAACTGCAACGTAGTTCAAGTGCAAGTGCAATTTGGAGTGAATTAAGACTAAAACATATATAATTACAATCAAATAAACACTGTGGAGTTTCAGTTGTGATGGCAGTAAGGATAAAACAGTAATTCTACAGAATAGTTCCGCAAGGGCTGCAAGGAACGTAACTGCAGATACGACATCCACTTGGGATTGGGGCGTCCAATGTATTTCGCCGTGTTTAGTACCGGCCCCCGGGGGTTAATTACAGTCGTCCGAATAAATATTACTTAAAATTCTTGTTCAGGAGGTAGAACTGTATAGAAAACTGCAACTGCCATAGTCTAGGCTGCCGTGGAATAGCACTGTAGATCTACCGATAAAACCACCGATTACAAGGTAAAAATGAATTTCAGTTCAAACCATGACCCCGGGAATAAGTAGTTTCATACTTTCACTAATATAGGCAATGAAGTGTTGTATTATTGTGGGTATTTCTACAGAAGCAGTCCGCACGGACTGCAAGGAACGTAGCCGCGGATACGACATCCACTAGGGATTGGGGCGTCCAATGTATTTTGCCGTGTTTAGTACTGGCCCCTGGGGGTTAACTACAGTCATCCAAATAAGTATTACTTAAAATTCTTGTTCAGTAGGTAAAACTGCATAGAAAAACCGCAACTGCCATAGTTTAGGCCGCCGCAGAAAAGTACCCTAGATCTACCTTATTGTGCCGATTACAACTGCAATCTCGAGTAAGATCAATAAACGTTACATATATACGCTAACATTGTTCAAACGATTGCTGGGAAGGCTGGGAAAGATGTTGGATCCTTTGCGGTTACGAACGACACCTCAGTCGGTGGACGCCATATTGGAATTAAAAACTGCCTTGAAAACATATTTTACAAAGACCTCACATGCCTATTTTGTTCGTATGGTGTTTTCATATAGATCACATTATGTTGACGAAACTTCATTAAAGATGTAATTGTATTCTTGTTTCACCAATTAAATATAGAGTGAATATGGCTGATCCACACAATGACGATGGATCCACTGCTGTGTTTCCCCCTAGTAGCCACCAGGCATTTCCTTTTGTTTAATATTGCTTTCCTCTTTATCCTCACTTAGGTATTATGGAACTGCCTTAGTTAGTAGCATCACTATACCCAGAAGAATTCTTAAAATCATCATCTGAGGAGAAACATCATCTAAAATACCTTTAGGCTTACATCATCTAAAATACCTTTAGGCCTAGTACTAGGTAGTACCTACCACTACCTACACTGTTTTTTTTTTTTTTATCTGTCCATCCACCTGTGGTGTTTGCGCATGGTAACACTGCATCTCGGGCTTTAAATAATAGCCTATTTCGAATATTAACGGTGTAATTCGCATACAGTAAATTATTAAAACACTTTTCAGTTGCATATGTATACCCAGATATCCTTTTATTTACCTAAAACTTAGACATAGCGTAACTATTTAAAACCTGGGACGCAGTCTTACCATGCGAAAACACCACAGGCAGATGGACAGATGTTAAAAAACAGAGTAGTACCAAGGGAGATAGCTAGGCCTATTTTTCTTTTTCCACACTAGCCTTGTCCACATTCCACAATTTATATTATCTTCGTTGTCTACACTCGTTAAAGCGGTAACATTATCTCCCAACGATTAATAATACTGCCGTTACAACCGATAAAGTTGTAGGTATATATTTATTAGGCACAGGATATAGGTACGGCAGCCGTATCCCGATCGCGGTAGATATTGGTACGGCAGTGAATTGCGCATGCGTCAATTTCAGACTTCCTGCCGTACAAATAATATAGTGCAGTAAGGGTACGGCAGATTCTGTCATTGGTGCCGTATTTGCGCTCTTGACTTGCTGTAGATACGGCAGTTAGCTGTATCCGTTTACCAGTTTGCTAATCATACTGTATTATGTAAACCAGAGTTCGGCTTTTAGGTGGGACAGTCACGCTTTTTGAACTTCTGTCCCTGTTTTTTCAGTTAGCAAAATGTCCCTCCCCCCTTTTTTTGTTTGTTTAGCTTTTGTGAATTTTGTCCCGTTTTTGTACTACAAAAACAACACTATCCCGATTTTAATAGAATAATGCTAAAATTTGGTTTAACATTGCCATTTCACTACCTGGTAAATTCTATCGTCTTCTCCGACAGCTGCAATATACCCAATGAAGTGAATTAAAAGAATATTGTAAAGTGTATAACGGCCCTTGCAACTGTCGATGTCGGGCAGAATAAAGGGCCGAGAAAGTCACCAAAGGTACGATGGTAGTGTATATATTTATATATAATCCTCTTTGAATCTCCTCTTCGGAATTCTTTTCAGGGCCAATTCGATCGTTCGTGACCTACGTATATACCATGAATTACCCAATTTTTGAAAGTTTGAGTCTTCATAGATGTCTATGGCTTTTTTCAGCTCGTTAAAGCCTAAAAACATCTGTTTTTCGGCGAAAACTAATGTATTATTCCGCGGTTCATGCTGTTCCGTCACCATTTTTCTTGCTGTCACTGATATGCCCAAAGACTGTGTATACACTTCAGTATATAGTCTTTGGATATGCGTGAGGCGGTAAACAAGGGTTCGCGCATACGCAATTCACTGCCGTACCAATATCTACCGAGATCGGGGTACGGCTGCCGTACCAATATCCAGTTCGTATTTATTACGGGCGCAGTTCACTTCATCTCTCACGCGACATCGGCGACACTAACCATAACAATTAACAAAACTAACTTGTTTAAATATACTTTATAACGGCCCTCCAAAAGTGCAGTGCCTAAAATGGCTTTGCCAACCTCAGAGTGTATAACCTTATTTATTGCAGAAACAAGCCGAATAGCAACTCGCCGACGAAATACACTAATAAAAGCGATTTTCGACCGTAATTCAAATTCAAATTCAAAATTTTATTCAAAATGAATATAATTAGCAAACAAAAAAATAAAGGTATTGGTAAAAGAACTTATCCCTTGGGTCTTACGACCTAATAAAATCAGCTTGCATACAAATAATCTAAAATTCCTTTCAGCTGTACCTACAAATCTTAAGTTACATGAACTAAAATTGTCTTTACAATTAGCAAGGTCTTTTATTATTCCTTATTTCTCACTTTGTCTGGGAAGTTCAAGGAAGGAATATCTGTCCCGACCCGAATTCTGTTGGAAATTGCGCATAACAAGTTTTTCGATTGATAAACAAAAGGGCAATTTCTTTTGGGTGCAAGTTATCCCGGAGATATCGTGGATTCGATTTGTATAATTTTGCGGTTCAGTATTCATGAATATATAAAAGAAAATCGTATTGTGTAGGTAACACAAATACATGGATATATATATATATATATATATATATATATATATATATATATATATATATATATATACAGCATCTATAAACACTAGATATGTGCTCATAGACTTAAACTAAACTCACTACCGTTTTTCAGGCGTTGAAATTGCCGAGGTCATCACTGCCCCGTGTCTCTGCAAACCGTGTCAGTTCCTGCTGAGAGAGCGACCTTGCACTTGCAGGGAAGACTTTTCATGTGTCCATGCTGCCAGATTTGTCCCAACGGACACAACAGCCTTGGCATAAAATGTGGGAGGATGTGGCCAATCTTGAGGATAGCGTATTGTATACTCGTGTCTCAAAAAATATTTTTTACTTTTTAGTGTTAAAAAGAATTACATTTTTATTATACTTTTCAGTTTTGACAGAAATTGTTAACCGATTTATGAGTGTAACTAACGAAACTGAACGTGGATAAATTCATTTGGGT
>NC_087219.1:21838301-21853301 GCF_015104395.2 Macrobrachium nipponense
GGATAAATTCATTTGGGTTTATTAGGGTGAACATTAAATTATGAAGTATATGAAGCGTTTGCATTTCCTTGTCTCCTGGGTGGGGTTATTCCGAGTCTGGGTCAATTCAGATTTTCATTGGATGTGTGCTAAAGTCTGCTGTTTCATTATTATTAATATTATGATTATTATTATAGTCGTGGTTGGTGTTGCCTAGTCATCATCTTCTTATATCTATATCTTTACTGACAACGAAAATAGAGTACCAGTTTTGATAGTTTAATCAACTTTTTTTTTTCAATGAATTAGAATATTTAAAGATACCATAACCATTTACTTTGGCACTGAGAGAGAGAGAGAGAGGAGAGAGAGAGAGAGAGAGAGAGAGAGGAGGTTGGTGGGGGACCTGGTTGGAGATGGGAGTGACCTCCCCTCTACAAAGATGTCCTGACCATTTTTTAATTCTAGACACTCATAGCCTTCCGTAGAGGAAGGTGTTTTAATGATACACGTTGAAAGAATATCATTTTATTAAATAACTTTACGTCATACAAAACGAAGGTAAAAATATATTAAGTATCACAGAAGCCTGATCAACAGGCGAACAATTATGAAATATGAAATAAATATCTTAGAGATACACACGTGATTCATTCTGACAAATGAACTTCAATAAATAACAAGTAAGATAAATTGTTCTTTGGATATATGTTCTCAAAACAATTAATAAAAAAATTAACTTTAGAATAAAATGCGAATGTCACATATTTGAATTAATGTATAATCAAACAATAATCTAGTCACATTAAGTAGAGGAAGAAGTTGATCTTAGACACAAATGCTAATATGCAAATTAGACTTAAATAAGAGCATATATAAGCATTACCTAAGCTACCCTCTTGCTTGGGACAGTTGGTTCCCTTGTTAGTTAGCTATCACCTAGGAAAAGAAATTATTCCTTCATACATGCAAATCTTAGCGAGGCACCTAACTTTACAGCAATTTCAGTGTTAACTCTCGATTCATTCAGGGGATTAACTTGATCCTATAATCGAAACTTTATCTGAGAATGAACGATCCGTCCCATATAACATACATAATAAATAATAACACAGAATAAATAAACAGATAAATAACTGCTGCCTCGTGAGAGGCAGCTGAGTCAATGAGCGAGAGTCGAGATGTGCTACACAACAAATAAATTAGAAGGCTGTATGTACAGGAGTTCTGGTTGACAGCGGAGGAAGAAGAAGAAGAAGAAGAGAGGTGACAACGGAACTTCCTCTGCCTCTTCAGATGTTTCTGTTCCGCATAGTACAGCCTGACTCTGCTGACAGAGCTTCCAGCACGAGCTGTTGCCTTGAAGCTGGCGGCGCCCTCTGTTCTGCCAGGGTGGCGTTCGTCCTCGTAGGATCTGATGGTGCCTTCGACTTGCGAGAGAGTTTGCCTGGAAGAAAATAAAAGAAAAAGAGGTTAGAGAGTCTGTCACATTCGTCCCTCCTGACTGAATATCTCCAACAATTTCATCATGTCAAGAGTCCCAGTTCCAAATTCACGTGAAAAGAAAATTCCAAAAGGCTGTAAACTTAAAAACATAGCTTCCTAGATACTGATTTTCACCCATTGTCAACTTCATAACACTTGACACCAACCTGATAACATTAGGCCAACGACTCTTGAGAAAGGAGACTCCACCAGGAGATGAAGAGCAACAGCTGCGAAGTAACTGAGGACAAGATCTCCGATGACCAAATACAACTGGAAAGAAGAAGAAAAACGTTTAATCTTTCAGTCTAAGTAAGGGTTTGATGCAGGAAAATAGTTTTAAATCTACCTTCAAATGAAAGTAACTTTTCAAAGTGATACTTAGCATCAGTACTACAATTCACAGTAACCTAGTTGATCCATTCTGCCTCTAGCATATTTAATTATACGAAAACGATCTTCAGTGAAATGTACTTTTGTCACAGGGGACGAGACACTTACCCCTGACAAATGGTCGTAGTGCTGTTTCTGTGTTCGTGCAGCCGCCATAGTCTGAAGAGGAAGTGAGACCAAGAACATGCAGTAAGATACTCTGCATAAAGGTGTCACCCAGCTCCTTGAAGACAGCCATACCCAGAAACCTGAAGGAGGAAAAAATCAGAATATAAGATAATTTATGCTCTTAAAATTGTTGATGAGTAGAGGTGGTTCATATATGTTATAATAACATTAATAACGTATCTCGCATGGGTGATAGTATTCATTTCAGGATATATAGCACTATGACAATACCTAGATATGCATGCAAGTCTTACCTGGTTTGCCCTTGCAGGCATTAATGACTATGAACGACATCATTAGACCCCAAGCAGGCCTTGACAGTGAGGAATAGAGTGCTGCCCAGTATTTGCCCTGCCCCATCAAGAAGCTTGGGCCGACCATGACTGCAACACCAATAAGGGTCGACAGAACTTTGCCAATGCGAACAAACAACTGTGGAAGGATCCAAATGAAAATTATATTTCTGTCTACACCTAAGCAAAGATATAATATATATGCATAATACAATATTATAGGTTTTATTCTTTCTGAAAAAAGAGTTACGCATTGCATTATACGTACTACACAGAATTCAAGCATCATAAACATGCTTAAAGTATTTCTGTAGTAACAATATGAAATTAAGAATGAATCTTACCATGCTGAGGGTAATGTGGTTTTCATCCATCCAGTGATAGAGGTAGCCAGCAGCCAGGCCAATGCAGTAGGGGGCTGCGCGACACCAGGAGGTAATGTAGTTTGTGTTGTAGAAACGTCTGAAAAAAACGAGACCACGAATGTTAGGAGTTAGGTCATTATAGTAAAGGAAGGCATGCTTTAAAGCATAGCAATCTAACACAAAGGATTAGACAATGTATAAAGCTACATGATGTTTACATTTCAGTTCAATGTTGCGAATCTAACAGATTTTGTTCAACTTACTGTGATGCTTCATAGTCCCAGAATGTAGCAGTGGGAGGGAGGTCTCCAATGACTGTCACAGCAGCAGGAGTGAGGACCGAGATGGCAAAGAAGGCAAGAAGGGGAGCCCAGCGGAAACGATGGGTCGGGTACCAGTATAAGGGCAGTAAGATCAGGGGAGTGACGAGGTACAGCTGCCATTCCACTGCCACAGACCAGAGGTGTCCCATGCACTGTCAAAAGAAAACGGGAGTCTCAGTAAAGTTGGTTCTGATCTTAAAGATTGAAAACAGTCACAATTTCTCAAAAAATAGAATCTGCAAAAAACGTTACGAGATGAAGGGCTTATGGAGCAGATAACCAAAGAAATGAGGTGTGTTTTCTCACCATATCATTGGAGTCGTTAAGGTTGTTCACAAACAGGATGTTGTGATGAGCTGTCTGAGTGCAAGGTCGACTGAACATGTCGTAATGAGTCCTAGACCAAACAATGCCTGAGCCAAGGTAGCGGAGCACTGTTGAACATCCCCAGATCATGTAGACCATGGCAGGGATCAGTCTGTTGAAAAAAAGACCTGTGCTCAGCAAAATATTGATAGCATTTTGGTAAATTCATTCATTTCTTCAGTTATTTGGGTTGTAATTTCATTAGGATTGTGTATGATTCCGACAAGTTAACTTACCTGAGGTATCTCTGCAAGTAAAATCCAGCGAATGTGAATTGCTTCAGACGCTGCTTGAGGATGACAGAGACCAAGAAAGCAGAGACAAACAAGAAAGTATCCACAGAAGGGTAGGCGTTGAAGACCCATGAGTACCGCCAGTTGGTCATGTGCTGCCGATAAAGAAGACTATAAGTTAGCTAGAAATACATTGTTTTAAAATACACACACACACACACACATATATATATATATATATATATATATATATATATATATAATAATATATATGTATGTGTGTGTATATATTATTATTATATATATATATAATAAAATATATATCTATGTATACATCCATACATACATATACATATATATAAGTATATATATTCGATCTATATATATGATATATATATGTATAATACATACATCATATACAATATATTATATATATATATATAAGATATATATATATATTATAATATAGTAATTATTATTATAATATATATATAAAATATATATATATATATATATATATGCAGAACAATCTTCATACTTATTCTTGAAATTTTACTAGCAAGCTGTTCAGGATTTTCCGCGATAAAATAAAAAACATTTCAAGGAATATGACAAAAAAAACTCTTTCGAAAATCTGTTGGTAGACTTACCTTGAGGATGTCATTTGGGTTAGCGGAGGAAATAAGGAAGAACATATATCGGTGAGTAGCTATGACCCATATCATGCACACAACCCTGTAATGAAACATTCATTATCAACTCTAGTTCCTCAAAGACAACAGCTCACACATACTGCATTTTTCATGTTAATTTTTGGAATGACTGAATTATTTTTTGTAATGATAGATTACCTGAGTCCATCAAGCGTTTGGAAACTTGCTGGTGTCGTGCTGAAGGAGAAAAGTTTCTGGCTGTTTTGACTGAAGGAAAAGCAGTGGAGAAGTTTGCGACCAGCAGAGCAGTCACACCCGTTTTGGGTTCTCGCGCACGGATACTGGGTTTCTATAATGCCAGCAGCGACGGCCAGGCCCAACAGAACAACTGTCACTGTCCTGCAGGAGAAAGCAGTCATCATAAGTTTGGTCCCTGAGTTTGGTAATACTAATAATATATGAATCTATGCTGGATTAATTTAAATAGGAATATATAACAGCAAAACAGCCCGGATTCCTCCATTCAGTACTTACAAGAAACTCCACTCGGAAGTTGTGACTTCATCCTCTTTTACTTCACCATCGCAGATTACACTTATCCATGATCCATCTTCCTGCACTGTCTGTAGTGATTCCTGAAAATATAGAAGAGAATTGGGTTTAGCACAAATGGTCAAAATATCTAATCGTTACTGAAGCAATTATAAGTATTAAGAAAATAACTTTTTTGCTGCAGCTGAATATACTGGAGATCTGTACAATGCCAGTGTATTCTAAGTCATTTCATTATTATAAGAGGATGGAAGTATGAAAATGAAAATTGGGTGGACTTCTTACCTGTAAGATTTTGGAAGAACATGTGTTTGGGATGCAGGTAGCATACGTATGGGCATATTTTCCTGCAAGGGAAGCTAGAAGCTGAGATGACCCACCAGCTCCGAGTCCTTTGGCATTTCCGCCTCTGTTGCAATACAAGAAATGAGTGTTTCAAGTTTCAGGACGTTACACACATTCACCTTTATAAACAGAGGACTTATATCAAGAACAAAGTTATTACACATTGTGGAAACTCTTTCTCTCTCCTCTCACCTGACGGAGACGAGGCAGTATTTCCCCTTCATGGAAGTGTCTCGTTTTTGGAGTGCTCCTGGATGGAGATCTTGAAGAGAGATGTTGCGAGCAGATAGGAAGTGGCGGTGGGGAAAGAGTTGTGACTCCAGAGTACCTGGGAAGTTCACGCCAACACCTTCACAAGTTTCAGGGTGTCCTCTGGCTTCTGTGGCCCCAGCAGCAGCTCCGTCAGGAATTTTCCCACTGGCATCCCACACTAGAATAAAAAAAAAATCTTTTTAATTACCGAAACAAGCGATGAACCCACTACTACAATCATGTATTCTCACTTTACTGTCATGTCATGTCATCAAGCATGTTCGATTCTATACTCACTGTCATAACTCCACTGTTGTGTTGAAGCCAAAGTCAAAGCTGAATGAGAGACGCAAATACTGGCAGACAAGTCGTCGCTGAGTCTCGAGGCAGTGGTAGGATAGTAGTGCTTTCCCATGAGCCATCTGCAGAGACGGAGATAGGAAGGCTATCATAATGTAGTTCAGAGACTCACACAGGCCGCTGAGTGACATAAATGGCACTCAGGTCCCTTAAACTATAGTAAATTCCTCATGGTCAGAATGTAAATCTCAATTTGATGCTAATGAATCAGAATTTTGCTTCTCCTAGTTGCATTCACTTACCTAAGGGTATTTATCACATCCTCGCGATGCCCGGGTATTACTGCCGACGTTTCGTGCTTGCCCAAGGAGATTATCAAGAGAACAGATCCCAAGAGCCGCAGCATCCTTGCTGTTTCCATGTTTGTCTTCTTTGCTTAAACAATGCCAACAGACCTGGCAGTTTGCAAGCCGCAATCCAGTTATTAGCCAATCGAAATTAGGTTTTTGATGAAACAGTTATTGTCAAAATCTGTCTGTAAGTTCGGTAAGAAAAACTGTCTTTCACTTTCTTCAAAACTCCACTAAAGATTGCTGCACTTTTTTTTTCTTTGTTATTGACCTGCAAAGAAGAGATTGAATTGATTATTATTATGAGAAGCATACAACTAGTGCTTGTGAAATGTCACTGAACAAAACACGCTAGTATGGACTTCACCGTCCTTTTCAAAATCTGGTAATCACTCCAGACACATGACACTAAAAAAAAAAAAAATCGTCAGAAAATGATGTATTGAATCAAGAAAACTCCCAAAGCACTGGAACGCTGTGTTAACAAAACTGAGAGAGAGAGAGAAAAAAAAAACTTGGCTTTCGCTCCCAAGCCAAGAAAATCTTACACATTCGATCGGCCAAAACCTTAACTGAAAAAAAAAACGAGAAGACCCCGAGTGAGTGAGTTAATGAGTGAGTGAGTAATCTCTGGGGTCTTCTCGTCAACTGGCTCTCAGGTGGGGTACTCAGGGGCACTTTATACCGAATCTTGTAATTAATCGCAAGTGAGCCGACGCACCTGGATCCACGCACGCGCACACATGTGGCCCCAAGACTTCCTGAATCGGTTCCGGCTTTTTGGAGTTTTGCGTCATGTGGGCTTCCTGGATGATTGACGTCACTCGGTCCCTCTCTTTCTGTCTCTTTCTATACATCTGTCTGTGACCCCTTTCCTCTAGATTGTAGGACTGCTGTGGTGTTGATTACGGTCGCCAAATTTGACCTACTATATCGCTAAAACTATCTTATTTTATAAAATACTGTTCCATATTTCAGTGACGAGGGTTTGCAGCCGAGGTAGTTTTAGAAATGATTGCAATGTCAAGGATATTCTCATTTTTTTGAAGAAGAAGAGGAAGGAATAGAAAAAGCCTCGTTTTCAAATCCCCACCCAGTTGAAGGTCATATTATGGGAAGTATACCGTAAGCGCCAAAGAAACCTCACCTCAACAAATGGGCAGGAATCATTAATTGATCGGATGACGTCAGTCACCTCAACCACCTGGTTTGATGGGCGTCTGAATCTTTCCTTCTTCGTCACAAAAATCTAATGTTAATCTTTTTTTGTTCCTTGAGTGTTCGTGTTTTTTAAGAACTCGAAAACAATGTTCGAAAAGTGTCTTATAGAAAAATCTTGTGGCTAAATCCGTTCGAAGTCCCTACTACTTCTATTCATCTGTCAGTCATGGTCTATTCGGCAGTTCTGTGTTCCTTTCAGGATGTTCCTGTGTGACGTACTGAGACAGTCATCTGTTTGTTTGCACTTTTAGCACCAGTGAGCTATGAGGGAATCGAATTGATGATTTAATTTCCCGTTTGGTGAAGTTTGATTATACCTTATTTACCATGCAAGCACTTTAGTGGCTCCAAACTAGCTTCGTTCTCTAATTTATGGGATTTTTTCCCTCTTTCAATCTCAGCATGTTGATTTTCACTGGTTGCTTTTTAAAACTGGCTTTCGAACTACAAGGCTCAAGCAAACACAATGTCGAACAGTCTTTTCTTCGAAAGCACAGCATCGCACAAAATTCTGTTGATCAAAGGTTATAACAGGAATTTTTGTCGGAAATAAACTTACTGACTGTAGCTCAAAATCGAAAACCAGTGCAATCATTTTCAACACTAGAGTCTAGTATCACCAAAGTCTTCAGAAGAGTCTAGTAACACCGATGTCTAGAGTTTTCTACAGACATTACAAGTCTAGTAAGACCAATGGCAAAGTCTTCTAGGTACTTCACAAGAGACTCAGGCAGACCAGAACCAGAAGTCTTTCACAGGTCTTTGAGAACCTGATTCTGAGATTTCTGAAAGAGGTCTTCCTGAAGACTTACCTTCAGAGAAGTCTTCAGCGGAATGACTCTCTCTGAGGGGTTTGGCCCCTTTTATAGGGATGCTGACAACCTACATTGTTTCCAAGAGTGGCTGCACGGTTTGGCAACATAGGTGCCCCATTCCCCATGCCCTGCCCACACTGTTCCTTGCCATATACCCCACGAAAACCTCTTATAATCTTATCTCCTTAAAAGCCGTTGCTGGTTTTTTTAAGGGGACCTCTTGAAGAGGTGAACCAAACGCACTCCCATTGTTCTGAGCTTTCAAACGTGAAAGTCATCGTACAAGTGGCGTAGGAAAATTTGGTCCGAAAAGACGATTCTGGAAAATACCACTTTTTGGTGGTGTAGTGTTCTGTGGTGAAATTGTGTTTTGGGAAAACACTTTAAGAAATATCATACACGACGCAACAGCACATTATGAAGAGATACTACGGAAAAATAATGCCCATTCTTATTATTACGTAACAAATACTTTGGATGAAGGTATTTTAGGTAAAAATAAAATAGTTTAGTGAATTTGGATATACGCGCAGATAATTTTGAAAAATTTTTTGTAAAAAAGTGTGGAAGGAATGATCACAGTGAATATCTTTAAAAACATATATGGGCATCAATGTTCAAAAACATTTTTGCTTAGGTATGAAACAATGAAAGATTCAATTATTTATGAGTTATCAAAACCATCCAAACAAGAATAAAAGCAATTTTTGAATAATATTTGGAATTATGGTTCTGTCTTGAGATTTATTTGAAAATTTATGCACATAATACAATATCAAAAACACCACTTTCCAAAAAAATATATTTGGTGAATCCCCATAGCTCCGTCCCAGAACTTCATGATGATTTTATGAAAATATATGAAAAAAAAAATCCTTAAATTATGTATTTGGGAAGAGTTTCTCTACAATCTCATCTGGACATTTAATAGAATATTTACTTTGATTTGTCTTGAAAAGAGATTACATAACCTCTCAACCTTCCGAATTTTTCGTCTGAAAAGGAACGTTGTGGGTTGTGATTATTATTATTATTATTATTATTATTATTATTATTATTATTATTATTATTATTATTATTATTATTATTATTATTATTATTATTATTCAGAAACTGAGCACTATTCGTACTGAACAACCCCACCAAAGGGGCCACTGACTCGAAATTCGAGCTTCCAAAAAATATGGTGTTTATTTGAAAAAAGGCAAAAGAAGACAACAGAAAATACAGAAAGAGGAGATCAGTTATTAGAAATGTAATAAATTAACAAATTAATAGATAAGCAGATAAAAATTTAAGTAAATTTCAAAATACGCGGAGAATGGCTTTACTGACGGGAAAAAGTTGGGGGTTAATTCCATCAGCGGATTCAGGGGTTGGGATGTTCCACTTGGGTACGAGCGCCCCACCCATGAAAAATAATGACAAAATAATCTCATTAAAGAATTAGATAATAACAACATAAATGAGAGATATGTAAATGGACAAAAATTTTAAAAATCTGTTATTACAGAATAATAAAATTTCAGATAAAAATAATAATAACAATAACAATAATCTTAACGATAATAATAATAATGGGATCGGTATTTTCTGATAGAACAGGCGGTTGCTGTCCACTTGAGAACTTCTACTTAAATAATATATAAATATATATATCCCATATAGATATATATATATATATATATATATATATATATATATATATATATATGTGTGTGTGTGTGTGTGTTTTGTGTGTGTTGTGTATATATATTATATATATATATATATAATATATATATATATGTGTGTGGTGTATGTGTGTGTGTGTGTGTGTGTGTGTATATATAATAATAAATAATAATTATTATATATATTATATATATTAATAAATTATAAGGGTATATATATATATTAATTAATATATATATTATATAGTATATATAGATATAATAAATTATATTATATATATATATGTGTTGTGTGGTGTGTGTTGTGTGTGTGTGGTGTGGGTATTGTATATTATATATATATATATATATATATATATATATATATATATAGTATTATATATATATATATAATATTATATTATTATAATAATATATATATATATATATAATATATATGTGTGTGTGTGTGTGTGTGTGTGTGTGTGTCTAATACGAAGAAATATGAAAATAGTTGCCCGGTTCATGAAATTTTTCTGGATTCGCTAGAGGTTAATCCTGTTGTAAGTTACGAACATATTTCTTAGAAGGGCAGAAGAGAAGCGGGGAGGGAATACCTAACCAAAATCTTTTAAGTGTTTCAATTATGAAATGAGGCCCTCTCCCAGATATGGACCCCAAGGGTTAATTCAACCGGGCACGACGTATCCACCTATACAGCGTGTTTACAAATCCCGTTGGGGAAGACCGTAAAAAAAAATAAAGAAAAGACTCTCAATATCATCAAGGTAATGACCCCTAAGAAATATTAGTCCCTTGGGGGGTTCACTATGTAGGAAAGATGCTGAAACGAAGAGAAAATAACTGAAATTCATTTGCAAAGCTAAAAGCTTTCGTGCCAGAATAGTAGCTCCGTTGATCTTCCTCCACAACTGCCATCAAATGATTAGCTTAGCCGAATGCCAAGTCGTTCAACCCTTTCCTTCAATACGGACGAAACAGCGGAAAAATTCTTTGTAAAGATCCTGACGGGAAACGAATCTGCACTCAAATCTAATTGCCTGATCTTTGGACCGTCTGAATCCAAAGAAAAATGAGTGATAACCCTTTAATTATTCATTTGTGTATTATATTAGATAGTGGATGAATCCTGCTCATATAGATAATCTTCTTCTTCCCACCTTTAGCCCATTTTTGTATGGGGTCGCCGTTGTGAATGAGTCGTCTCCATCGATTTCTGTCCTGTGCATCGTTCTCGTTAATACCTTTCCATAGCATCAATATCACGACTTATTCCATTACGGTCGTATGCCCTTCCTGACACCAACCCTCCCTATTTATCCGGGCTTGGGACCGGCACCCGTTGAGGCTGGCTTGCCCCCCCCCACCCATGTGGCTAGATTCCGCTCATATAGATAATAATAATAATAATAATATATATATATATATATATATATATATATATATATATATATATATATATATATATCACGTGTGTGTATCTGTAAGTGTGTATACATACACACTAAGAGCAGTATGTATACAGAGAATTCTTTCGTCATTTCAATGGTCATCTACCATTACTATTTCGAACGCGGAACTACATCCTGAAAACATTGATAACACTTATTCAGTTGCTTAAGTATCTCTTCTCACTTGGCTGTCCATCTTCTCGAATCGGTTCATCCCAGTTTCATTCAAAGAAACTCCTCTGAACCGGCCGTCTGAGACTATGGAAATTTTGACTTCGGAATTTTCTTTCTAATGAGGACCTTGGGTCCTTTTTTGTTCCTTTCGTAGCCCAGGGGATTAGCCTCAAAGCCAAGGTTCCCTTTCCTTGAAGGAGAAGAGGTTGGAAGAGTCAGGGAACACGAAAGCCGATTTCCAAAGCCTGGCATCTATACTCGGTTTTCTTCCATCTGTCCATCCACCTGTGGTGTTTGCGTATGGTAACACTGCGTCCCGGGCTGTAGATAGTTACATTCAGCTTACCTTCAACAATAATAACAATATCCTGTTTCGAATATTAACGGTGTAATTCGCATACAGTAAATTATTAAAACACTTTTCAGTTGCAAATGTACACCCAGATATCCTTTTATTTACCTAAAACTTACACATAGCGTAACTATTTAAAGCCCGGGACGCAGTGTTACCATACAAAAACACCACAGGCGGATGGACAGATGGAAAAAAACAGTATAGTTGGAGATAGTCACTGAACCTGACAATCAGGGGCAAGATTTACTAAATTTCCACTCGTAAATGATGGAAGAGGTGGCTTAGCTGGAGTTAGCTCCCTCTGCGTGTTCCAGTTATGCCAAAATTTGAAGTACTGCGTCAAGGAACGGTTTCGCGCGAGTGGCGATGGGTCACAATGACACCCGAAAGTCAACGGACAGCAGCACCGACCTCATGCACCTGTTAAATAAGGCCACTTCTTTCCTTTGATAAAAACAACAATGAGATCTTGGGAGAAAATGTGCCACTTACGATAATGAGGGACATGACTTTGCTCTCTCTCCCTCTCTCTCTCTCTCTCTCTCTCTCTCTCTCTCTCTCTGATAAAGCACTTCTAGAGCCAAAGATAGGAGTCTCTGCCTCTACGGTGTTGTTGAGAAAAAGTTACGACATTCAAAAAATTCCATGATATACCCTGTTAGAGCAATGAAGGATTTTCGTCTCACCGAGCAGTTAAGAATTCAAGTTAATGGGAACTAGAAACTATGAAATCCCCTTCGAAGCTCTATGACGTCATTACTGCTCTCCCCCCCACACCCATCCTATAACCTTATACACTGAATCTATGAATAATTAGCAATGAATATTATCAGAGCCAAAGAACTTCAAACACCCTTCGAAACTCTATGGCAGACATGATTATTGTAACACCGCAAAGCCCTCTGGTAGATATTGCTGGAAAGTGAATGGTTTTCTGATGACCTGATTTTCAGTGGGAATAAGGCTATGTCTCCCTTCAAAGCCCCTGGGAAAATATAATGCGTTATGCATGCAAATTCATGGTTGATATCACACCAGGCTTGGCGTTCGAAAGTAGATTACCGTTGAGGTTTGCTGGTTATGGATGCGTGCTTCTCATAACAATAAGTGACGGTGATTATTACTCCCAATGAGTTGGCTTTCACAAGTTAAGTGAGTCTCAACAGACATAACAGAAGGTGGTTTTACCTAATACGCCAATTCCAAGTCTAAAATTTTTACTCGGACTCTTAATAATAATAATCTGTTTCACTCCTTATGACAGTGAACTACAACTGAGAGTTATCTTAAAAATAACCTCTTCTTCTTTCTTTGAAACTGAGAATTGTCTTAAAAATATCCCGTTCTTCTTTTAAAAACTTATTATTCTCTTGGAAGTAACTTGTCCTCCTTTCTTTGAAATACAGAATTATCTTTAAAATGACCAGTTCTTACTTCTTTGAAACTGAGTATTCTCTTGAAAATAAATTCTTTTTACCTTTTTTGAAACTGAACATTCTCTTGAAAATAACCTGTTATTATTTCTTTGGAACTGAGCGTTCTCTTGAAAATAACCTGTTCCTCTTTATTCGAAACTGAAAATAACCTGCTCCTCTTTATTTGAAAATGAAAATTTTCTTGAAAATAACCTGTTCTTCTTCTTTCTTGCAGTTCACTGCACCTGAGTATTGTTTATCCAATTCACACATTGACAACAATGCCCTCTCACGTTACCTCTTCACACGGTGAAGAGGGGGGCTAATTTTAGCATCTGCATCGTTGCGTACAATCTTTGGAGATCAAAGATGGCCCGCGGACGCACGAGACTCGAAATAGCTCCCTGTTGCTCCTTTACTACGCATCAACGTACTTTTAATCTAAAATTAAGAGTCGAGGTCCTTTATCAGACATTAGAAAAAAAATCAACACTCAAGGACCAGGTCCCAAAGCGCGTCCGTTATCGCACTAGTAAAAATGGAAATGGAAATAAAAAACTGCACTTTTGCCTTGGCTCTCACGGTGCCAGAACCAGAGGGCAACACTCAATGACGCGTTCTTCTTCTTCTTGCGGGTCGGTGTCAACAAGTGTCGGTAGAAACTGCTGCCAGACCTTTGGACTACAGTAGATTAACATCAATCGTGCATCTGATGTCTAGGCCAGTCCCTTACGCCGCTCCTGATTGGCTGTTGAGAAGCCAGTCACAGTGCTGGAGGCTCTTCGTCTCTCGAGAGAGTTCACATAGGCAGGATGTATGTTCTGCTTCTCCTGAGGGGTACGTCTTTCAAACGTATCGTTCAAGAGAAGGGGGGGGGGGGACATACATCCTGCCTATATGAACTCTCTCGAGAGACTGAGAGTTTCCAGCCCTGCGATTGGCTTATCAACAGCCAATCAAAAGCTTCGTCAGGAACTGGCCTAGACATCAGAGGCACGGTTGATGTGAATCCACAATAGTAGCTCTTTTGGAACTTCACGTGAAAACTTTTCTTCTTGTTTCTTAAGAACAGGACGAGATCTTAGACCTTCCGAGCTAAGTATCCAAAACAAACACTTTTCTCGATAAATGCATCAGGTGAAAGTTTTTTTTTTTTTTTTTCAGGAGTCATATTTCTCTCCAGAACGAAGACATTTCTCTCGAAAATGTATCAGAAATTGTCATTTTTTGCGAATTACTTAAATGTTTTTGGGTGTTGTCTGCAATTTAACTGCTGAATGAAAATTAACTTGTAATAGGCCTATCGAAATGACAAGTCTGGTACAGTACTGATATGACAAAAGTAACGTACCTAGATTTCTTCTTAATAATGTTAAACTCATGTATAAGATACACTTTGAGAATTTTATTCTAAATTTTACGAATTAAAGATGGAACAAAAAAAAAATTAATGCATTTTTGGACATTCTCTACATTTTTTCTCAACCAGCATTGAATCTTTTAAGAACCCTACATCTATTTCTTATCACTTGAGGCGAATTAAAGATCGAAAGGGTATTAGCCTTAGCATAATTTACCTTTCCAAATTTATTGTATTTCTGAAATCCTTCTACGTTGTTTTCAAATCATCACAAATTTGTGATTTGTCTCTCCTCCCGATCACAGCTGAAACAGCCAACATTCGAAAAGGCACAAAGAAAATTATAATCATGTTTCAAACTTGCTGGGTATTTCTGAAGCCCCCGTTCGTAATTTTTACATTTTACTTTTTGAGGACAATTCTTTAACCGTTGCAGCGAGTCGTCCTAAAAATACGAGACAAGCTTTGAATTGGATGCG
>NC_087219.1:21858301-21893301 GCF_015104395.2 Macrobrachium nipponense
TGTGTGTGTGTGTGTGTGTTTTACAGGCCAAAAATTTCAGACAGATGTAACATATATATATATATATATATATATATATATATATATATATATATATATATATATATATATATATACACTACATATATGTGTTATATATATATGCTCTGAAAAAATATTGCTAGGGACGTGTGCTTAAATAATAATAATAATAATAATAATAATAATAATAATAATAATAATAATAATAATAATAATAATAATAATAATAATAATAATAATAATAATAATAATAATTTTCAAGATCCCGAGAGAAAGTGGAAATAATCAAAATGTGGGACGTGAAAACTCAAAAGTCTTTCTTCGTATGTGCAATACAACAAACCAACCCCTGTCCCTAAATAGATAAAAAGTAATACCCTAAAAGCACTTTATGCTAATTCATCCACTTTCTGTCCAATCACAAGTATTGTGGGCATACAAAAGTTATTTTCGAAAAAAAATAACCGAAGACGGTATAAATTTAGAAGGGCGATATTCTATACATAGATTATTGTATTTTGAACAACTCGAGAGAACGGGTTCGATTCTCGAAAAAAGAGAGAGAGAGAAAAAAAACACTCGAGTTAATCCAAGCTTTAGAAGCACTACTTCAAACGCCGCTTTTGTGAAAGCCCGAGATAAGATTATTCTCACGGTGTCAAGGTGCCGTTGGAACCGCCCCCTCCCCCACCCAACATTAACGGATCCAACTCCCCGCCCCCCTCCCCCATAACCCAGGATGCCAAATCCTCACCCACAAAACTCTAAGACTCCAACTCCCCCCGGCCCCCCAGCATTGATTGTTGTCAATTTGCTTTCTGATCTCACAGGAACATTATCTTAAGTTGCCTTAGGATTTCTGGAGGCTTTAATATAGATTGCTGCTTGATAGTCGTATTTGAAAAAAAAAGAGCAGAGAATTTGAGAAGTTAAGAGGGCATTGTGGCTATTACATTTACATATGTATCTGGTAAAAATGACCAGTAGATTCTGCACATGCACGCTTACATATTATTTTGTTACATATGGTACATACACAAATATCCCCATCCCTATAGTCCGGGATCACAACTTCTCTCCACCCCGCACTCCTGGACACAACAACCCCCCACCCCCGCAGCTATATACACCTGGACACCAAATCATCCCCCGTCATATTCCGAGACACCAAATCTTCCCCTGTCATACTTCGAAACACCAAATCCACCTATTTACGTTAAACGAAAACCAGACAAGAAACAATGGATCGAAGAAGAGATACAACCTTTATAGTAAGCAATGTGTTAATAGTGTCTCCATGTAATACCCGGCGTGTAAGCCGGAGAGTGTTGTGCAATTGCAGATATTCTAATATTCTTTCTGCTCCAATCAGTGCCTTAGAAATCTTTCAAATCTCAGCTACTCGAGGCCTATTGGTCCTAGGAAATGGGTAAAAGAATGCAGTGTATGTGTTAGTGTTTGGCCCTTCCCTTACCACAAAAATGTCATCCGACCAACCTCCAACCGTTGCGCAAGTGACCCTGGCACCTACCGGTGCCTGTGCCCCGCACACAAGTTCCGTACTCGCGAACAATTGTCTTTACTATATACAATACCAATCGAACCGTTCCAACGTCGAGTCCGCTATACAATCTGTCAGTGATGCCTTCTCCGATAAGGAAATCAACATCGCATATACGAAATGCAAAGATCTGATACCAGAGAGCATTCTCAAGGAGCGATCCGAGAAGAACCTGTCATCTCACAAGAAAATATCATACATCACTAAGCGGCTAAGGACCTGCTCGGTAGAAATCTACGCCGATGACCCTTACAATCTGCCTCCAAAGGGGCCTGCTGACCTAAGCCTACTTACGGTGTACCACACGGCAGAGAATGCCTTCCAAACAGCAAAATCCCTCTCAGAAATAATGGGAAAAAACGCAGAAAAAATCGAGGAGAAAAATTATAAATTATCAAGAATCTGGGACGTGATCAAAAGATTACAGGAATCCCTAGACAGTCTTAAAACGGTGGAAACAAATAATCTCACACGGATCTGGGATGCGATCAAAGGAGTGCAGGGATCGATAGACAATCGCACCGATAGCTACCAGACTCCTATGAATGCGGCATCCAGTTTTTCCTCGCCTCCCAGCAACACGGAAGTGCCCCCTTCACCTGTAGGCCGTTCCGAGGGGACTGTTGGTCTCCCAACCTCCTCTCCCTCCCCAGTGCCTCTGGTGGAAGATAGACCTCCGGTGATGATTACCAGCCCTCTTGATCCTCCCCACCCTATCTCTCCCCCCCAACCCCCCATCGTAGATGCAGATGAGAGTGATCTTGAGGGGTCTGGCGGCAGGCAGATACAAACAAGCAGAAAGAAGAGAAGAACCTCTCGTTTGGCCGCTGGATCGGAGCCCAACATTCGTGTTTCACCTCCCCCGACACCTGAGAAGAGATGTCACGTAGCCATTCACAATCTGCGCTCATCGGTGACGCTAGGCGCCATAGTGGAGAGAGTCAAGTTTCTCACTGGCTCTGACCCGCTTATCTCTCACGAACTCCCATGCAGAAGTAAACATAAAGTGGCTTACAGGATTACCTGCCTATTTCAACACCTCGACGTTCTTAAAGGCGAGAATTTCGGTCCTAATATATTAGTTTCAAGATATAACCTAATCCGGGACCAACCACCCCCAGGGGAACTTACTGACACTCCAACCAGGGTCATTTCCACCGCAAGTGCCAGCCAACCGCCCATGGCGAGTGACTGCCCACTCCCCCTGGCTAACCCCCCATCCACCCAAATGATCAGCGCATTCATATCCCATCTTCGTGAGTAGCCATGGATACATTAAACATAATCTCTTAAGAATATTTTTGGCCTCAAGCGGAACATTCTTCTCCTAAACATGTTCTGCAAAACTTTCAACGGCATCATTGCATCACAAGAAACGCTCCTCTGGCCACATGACCTTGTCATCTACGATTCAATTCATGAAGACTTCAGAACCTTCTCGACTTCATCGATGTAAGTTACAGATCAAATCATAGCCGGTCGCCCGAAAGGGGGACTTTCTTTCCTGTGGCACAAATCGTTAGACAATATGATAAAGGTGATGACCTACGGGAGTGACAGATTACTTGGGCTTCAAGTGACAGTAGGGAACTCTAAAATCCTAATAATTAATGTTTATATGCCATGGGAAAATAACAATAATTTTGATCATTACTGCATGATCTTAGGAGAGTTACACAGTATTATTCAAGATTCTCCTGCTGATCATATTTGTATAATAGGGGACCTTAATTCTCACCCCACAAAACAATTTTATAATGAACTTACTCGCTTCTGTCAAAATCATGCTCTCCAAATTAGTGATGTAATGCTCCTCCCTCCCTCCTCCTAGTCATATGTACATAATAGAGCGGACGCAATTACAACATCCTGGCTGGACCACTGCATCACATCTCCACAACTTCATGATTCTATTATGACCTTCAATATTCGCTACGATCTTGCAACGGGCTACGATCGCATCCCATTACAGGTGTCATTCAGTACCCCATCCCTCCCTACTGTGAACCCACTAACTGACCGCTCACCAGCGGTTAACTGGGAGTTTAAAAACCAACAGAAAACCAGATACTTTAGGGCGACCACGGAAACCAGGTTGCAGTCAATAGTTCAGCCGGCTGACGCCTTACTTTGTACCAACACAAAATGTAGAAATGACCACCACAGGAGGGATCTGAATAAATTCTATTCGAACATAATCTCCGCTATGCTTGCTTCGGGCAGGACTGCCTATAGATTTCGTCAAGGTAATTCTCGTAATATACCTGATTGGAATGACTTGGTTAAAGATCTGTATACATACTCACGAGAAATGTTTTTTTTTACTGTGGAGGCAAAATGGTAGCCCGAGGGAAGGACACACTGCATTACTAATGAGCAGGCGGAGAGAGCGCAATTCAAACTTGCTCTTAAGCACTGCAGGTTAAATGAAAAACAACTAAGAGCCGATGCAATGTCTAGAAACTCAGAATCTGGTGATTACCCTCGTCTTTGGAAAGATATTCAGTCCTTAAATCCCAAAACTAAAAAGCTATCACAGAGAGTAGGGGAAGCAGTCGGAGACGAAGCTATCGCAAGTATGTGGGGCGATCACTTCAACAATATCCTGAATTGCATAAATGATCAAGCTTCCCGAAGGGATGTAGATAACCTCCTTAATGACATTCAATTTCATTTTGCAGACCGTATTACGCCAGGTAACATCAGCGATGCCATAAACAGCATACCTAATAATAAATCGCCCGGCTGTGATGGTCTTCCCGCAGAAGCTTTCAAATTCTGCCATCCGATAATTTACATTTTGCTAGCTGCCCTATTCAATGCGTGCATAATTCACCAGTTTCTTCCAGACTCCCTACTCTTAGTTCACTTGATACCAATAATCAAAAACAAGCTAAAGGATGCAGCTGACCCTGGCAACTACCGGCCATTTGCAATCACAACGATCGCATCGAAGATACTTGAGTCGGTTCTTCTTGTGAGACTTCTCCCCTTTCTACACACCACTGACAACCAGTTCGGGTTTGAAGCAAACCACTCAACCAACACCTGCATCTACATACTGAAAGAATTGCTGAACTACTACCTATCATCAGCCTCTCCTGTTTTCCTATGTTTTGTAGTGAGAAAAGCATTTGACAGAGTAAACTACCTGAAGCTCTTCCTGAAGTTGCATAAAAGGGGCACACCCCTATATCTAATTGGCATTTTACATTGCTGGTTCTCCACACAGTAATTCTGTGTCAAATGGGGTAACGTATTATCGTACACCTTCGGCTCCCTAAACGGGCTTCAGCAAGGGGGCATTCTTTCTCCATACCTGTTTAATACGTACACAGATGCCTTGAATGTCAAACTGAACTCACTCCCAATCGGATGCACTGTCAATGAAACAATTATAAACAACCTCTGTTACGCCGACGATATGGTTCTGATTTCCCCATCAGTGCATGGCCTCCCTTACGACGCTCCTGATTGGCTGCTGATAAGCCAATCACAGGGCTGGAAACTCTGTCTCTCGAGAGAGTTCACATGGGCAGGATGTGTGTTCCTCCTCTCCTGAGGGATAAGTCTTTCAAACGTATACCTCAGGAGAGGTGGCACATCCTACCCATGTGAACTCTCGTGAGAGTCTGAGAGTTTCCAGCCCTGTGATTGGCTTATAAACAGCCATTCAGGAGCGTCGTAAGGGACAGGCCTAGACATCAAATGCACGGTTGATACCACAACGAAAAGACACAATTTCTTTAATTTTTGTTAGGACAGAAGATACAGGCCACTTTGGAAAGTTAGCTTGCAAAAGACCGCTATGCAATCGAAATCTACCACGGCAATGGAAGTAGCTTTTGCAGAGGTTGCCATGGTAACAGATGTGATCTTTTAAAAGCTACCATGACACAGGATACAGGTTTCATGCAAGTCAGTATAAGAAAGACCTAAATATTTCAAGTTGTCATGTAAAAGAAGAGATTTGGTGTGGCAAATAATATGACCATTAAAAATTTGCGATGACAAAGAACGCAGCTAATAAATACTTGACTTGTCAAAATATCTAACACCTGGACAAATTGCTAAGACAAAGGACACAAACCCGTAGTGGGGTAGTGGCGTCAGTGGACCTCATGCAGAGCACTATAGGCATTACTTAAGGTTCTTTGCAGTGTGCCTTCGGCCCTTAGCTGCAAACCACTTTCGTTCCTTTTACTGTACCTCCGTTCATATTCTTTCTTCGTCTTACTTTCCACCCTCTCCTAATACTTGATTCAAAATGCAACTGCTTTGAGGTTTTCCTCCTTTTACACCTTTCAAACCTTTAACTGTCAATTTCCATTTCAGCGCTGAATGACCTCATAGGTCCCAGTGCTTGGCTTTTGGCCTAATATCTATATTCAACTCAACTCAAAGGACACAAGTTTTACAAAATCTAACCACCATAAAGGATCTAACTCTTGTGAAAGCTGCTGCGACGGATCTCACTTCTTAAATCCTGGTTAAAAAAAATGGCGAAAGATTCATAATACAATTTACTTCAGACATTAATTTAATTCATTTCATTACTTGTTCTATTTTATTGATTCCTTTTATCAATTTTTCACATTTTACTTACGTATTATCACATTCTCGGCTGTATTATTAGTACGATTAATAGAGGTTGTTCCTATACAATACCCCACCTGAGAGAGAGAGAGAGAGAGAGAGAGAGAGAGAGAGAGAGAGAGAGAGAGAGAGATCTTACCACAGTTGCTTTCGAAGTGAAGGTCAGTCCATATTCGTCGTGAACTGCATACACCTCAATCATCCAGTTCTCTGCAGTTTTGGCAATCTCTCGAGTTATCACTTCGTGTCCCCTGTGCCCTGAGTAATAATAATAATAATAATAATAATAATAATAATAATAATAATAATAATAATAATAATCCTTGTGACTTCAAAGAAGACCACAGATTATTATGATAATTATAGCATATTAATAGCTGCTGTTGAGGAAAAGAAGGTAATTTATGCTGAATTTTTACATTTAGCAATAAAGGATAATGTCAATTTTAACTATATTTAAGATTTTTGTTATTAGCAATAATACAAATTATAACTCTCGTGACCACTTAACGTTATGGTTTCAACAATCCACAATTCTAGCGTATACAAACAATAATCCAAAAGTAATGAAAATGATTCGTTATTGTTTTCTATGTGATTACGCCAAGTTGCTAGGCAAGCTTTTCTACACACACACACACGTTCATGTTTTCATGGTGCAAAAGTCAGAACACAACCTCTACTACATCAGTAAAGGTGTTGCAGCACTGCACAAATGCAGGACTTGATCCATTGATTCAGCTTATCCTGACTTCACCCAACCTGACCTGACTTCACTCACCTATCCAGTAGACGGTGTTGCACCATTCCACGTCGTCTGGGTCGAAGGAATCCATCACGAAGTTGGCGCGAAGGAGGCGGAAGAGCGTGTCTGAACTCAGCTCCAGCGGATCTGTGAACAAGGAGAAGTTGAACATTCATATATGAAGGGGCTGATGTTGTAGAGTTTCTTTTGCTTTGAGGGTTAATCTCTACTTCAATCATAGACCCCTTAAATAGAAGGACTAGTATCTTGCACTCTCGGGTTGCGAAACTTGGGTCCCACTATTTTATGACGTAATATGTTCACTGTATGTAAACAATGATTTGTATGTATGTAAACAATTATTTGAATGTATGTAAACAATGATTTGAATGTATGTAAACATTTTTTACATTTATTCACTTTTAGTGCCGTATGTTAGTCATAAAATGGGCCTATTTAAGGAGTTTATGTTTTAGTCGAAAAAGGAATGTAATCTAGCAACATATTGATAAACTAATTGCCAATACTGTCTTAGACCATAATTGATATAATTTATTTAATTTTGTTTCAGGGGTTTCTACTAACAACGCACAATGCCTAAGAAGTGTAATGTCTACGGATGTCGAGGAAATTACAGGGATGAACCATACACCAAAGTAGTATCATTTCCAACTGATGAAGTGGAGCGAAACCGTTGGATCGATGCTATGCCAAATGAGCGTTCCAGTTTGCTACAGCTGAAGCAGATCTATGCCTGTGCTCATCATTTTGACTGTGAATGGATTACAGTTAAAGGAGGGAAAAGACCATGTCATCCACCTCCATTTCCCTGGAGTTTTTCAAAGTCTGCTAAAGCAGGTCCCCTCAGCACCCAGAATTACAACTGCTTCAGCAGAGACCCGAGCTGAAAACGAAAGACTCCGAAATGAAGTTGTGGATAAGATCGGCGACTTTTATTCATTTTGTAATGACATCCAGGAGCATATCTCAAAGGATTATCGTATTGTTTGTTGATAGTGATGATATTTACATTTCTAAAACTGATGCAAAGGGGCCGTTCCGTTATCCAATTTCTCCATTTGCAACATGTGAAATCATCATTTGGGTTTTTGTATCTTAAATGCGTTGAGAAAAATGGAAAGGAAATACCTAAGACATATTTTTCTAAAGCTGGTTGTCTGCAAAAGAACAGCCTTCTCAGTAAATGGTCCCAGTTTGATAAAATTATGTCATGCATAACAGAGTATGAGTTCAAAGATGCAGACTATCTGAAAAGTGCAGTACAGGAATTGAGCCATATGAGTTGTTCTGATTCGCCTCATTTTCAGTTTCTTCATTCTCAGTTACAGTTATTACTCACTCATCCAGAAGGCCGTCGCTTTGACAGAAATCTTTATGTTCTTGGTGCCGAACTCCATAACATTTCACCAGCTGCATATAAAATGCTACGAAAGTCTGGTTCAGTTGTTTTACCTAGAGTGGAACTGTTGAAAAAACTTCTCTCCTGTAGTCTACATGATAAAAACTTGGAGCAACTTTTTCAAAAATTAAACTCAGCAGCGTCTTGTCAACATTCTTTTTGATGAGTGAAGCTCACAGAAACACTTAGGTACTCAGGTGGTCGTGTTGTTGTTCGCTCAAAATGGTTCTTGTGATACCGAAGTTCTCGCAACATGCTTTAGTAATTGAAGTTGCCTGTCATTTTGGTGGCCCTAAATATATACTACGCATTTACCCTGTTGCAAAACTTAATTCAGATCAACTCAAGGAAATTCTGGTAGAAGCTCTAGTAGCGGTTAGCGATGCTGGTGGTACTATAATTTCTTGTGTAGGTGATAATTGCAACACAAACGTTGCAGTTTATGGTAAATTAGGTGGTCCTGGTAAAGCTTTCATAAATGCTATAAATTCTCATGCTTTCCTTGTTTTTGACTATGTTTCATTCTTTCAAAATGTAAGAAATAACTGGATAACCGTTCAGGATAAGGAACTTTCTTTCATAAAAGATGGAAAACATATGTTGCACGATGGAAGGACATAGAAGCACTGTACGATGAAGACAGGAGAAACAGCATCCGTCTAACCAAGATCACATACACAGCTGTGTACCCAAAGCCTTTGCAGAGACAAAGCGTGCCTTTTGTTTGTCAATCTTCAATGACAAAACTGTTGCTGCCCTTTCAACTCTAAAGGATAAACTTGGCATTAGCGAGGGCACCATCATTTTTGTTAAGCTGATCACTGATTGGTTCCACATGATGAATGTGAAAGATCGGTATTCCGGTATTAACATGCGTGATGATTGTCGTCAACCATGGACCAATAATTGCACTACTTTCAAGAAACTTAATGAAACTTGTGATGTTATATCCTCTTGTGCATGGTCAGGTGGTCGAGGTCGGACGCAAAAGCTCACAAAGCAAACTGCAGAGGCATTGGTGCTGTCTACAAGAGCCAACATTGAGGCTGCAGAGTGGCTATTGACTCAGTACAAGTTCACCTATGTGCTACCTGGTGTGTTTGCTGATGAGGCCCTTGAAAAGTTCTTTGGCCAAGCCAGACAACGCAATGGGGGTAATTTCTACATTGACATTGTAGATATCAAGGCAGCTGCAGCAACCAAGAACCTCCATGCACTTTTGAAATACGAGTCTACGCCGCACCAGTCTAATGATGTGCCTTGACCTCTAACATTTGCATTGATGATTATCACTTTGACATCACTATTGCTGACACTGAAGACCTAGTTCAATCTAATGACAGTATCAAACATAAAATTATTTTTCTAGCTGGATATCTGGAACACAAATTTCGAGGTAATATTTTGAGTGTCGAAACTGAAGATAACGACGACCATCATATTAATTCAGTTTCTCACAAACTTAAGCAGAGGTGGACTAACTGTACCTCTACTCTCAACAGTGCATTTTGTACACTCAGCCTATAAACTTTTTGATGAGTGCAACTTGCATTGCTGCCGAGCTCATCTCAGCCAAACTTTATCTTGTATCGATAGTCCAATGGTTGCAATTCAAGGAGCATGCCTTACTCTGTCAAACATATTTTTGGAAAGATTTGGTCTAAAAAAACAGGATAAAAAAAGGCCACCTGGCTGCCTGGGGAGAAAAGAAAAACTATCTGCTAAAAACTAAACATGTACCTAATGTTATTTATATTATGGAATGTTTTTTCAATGATTTTGTTTCTAGAATAACTATATTGTTTGCCTTAGACATGATCCTGTTGTTTCTCCAGGCTTAACTGTTTATATATGGATTTTAATTCAGTGACAGGGTAACTTAAGGTGTGTTTTCCATTGCTTTAATTGAGAGAATATACAATATTCTATATGATTTTGTGTTTTTTATGAGATTTGACCTTTAAATGACCTATATTTGACCTTTAAATGACCTTCAGAGGTTAAAAGTATGACAAATGAACTCTTCGCCCTTCAAAACCCCTTAAGACACCAGAATGAAGGTTCTATCATGTATTTGACACAAATTGTGGGTGGGACCCAAGTTCCAACTTGGGACCCAAGTTCCAGATACCGAGCATAGAGGATACCAGTCCTTCTATTTAAGGGGTCTATGACTTCAATAGTTAATGGATGAATGAGACAGTGCTTCGTCATTAATTTCTTTTCTGTACAACCACCCTCCTACTGAGAATACAAAAGAAATTCTCTCTGCTGTCCTCAGTCAAGGGTACTTTCTGTCTGAACTCCCATGAGGGCTGGGTCTTCATCTATACCGTTCTCTATGATTAAAAAGACCTTCCTGCTGGTCTTCGGCCTGCCATTTTCATATCTACTGAACATTTCTGACCAGCTGTTTCTCCTCCATTTTTATTATTGTCTCCAGACCATCTCATGCTACGTACGAACACACACACTCATATATAAGTAAGGTAAAAGACCCCATTTCAACTAAACCTCAGTACCCGACCCCAATTTGGCTCACCGGTGATAAACTCCATAAGGTCGGCTTTATCTTAACCTCACGTACGTTGACCATTAACAACCCCACGGGAAAAACACCAAATATTTCGCCCTACTTGGAAAAAAGAACCCCAAATTGCCTCATGAAAAACTCTTAGGATAGGAGAACCATGGTTTTACTCGACTCCCTTGAAAATACCCAACCCCATTTTGGCTCAAGGTATACTCTACGGATGAAAAAAACTACCATTTCACATAAATATGAATATGAGTGAAAAAATTCAAGGTCCCTTAACCTAGCATAGCCCACCACCGGAAGAACCCAGAGGCTGCCCATCCCAACCAAAGCAGGTGGAAGGGATCCACCGGAAGAGGCCAGAGGCTGCACATCCTCACCTAAGCAGGTGGAAGTGCTCCATTGGCAGAGGTAAGAGGCTGCCCATCCATCTGCCTCAGCAGGGAAGGGCACCTGCTGGCCCTCACTGGTAGATTCCGTCCGCCTGCCTTGGCGGGGAAGGGCACCCACTGGTCCTCGCTGGTAGAGTCCGTCTCTCTGCCTCGACAGGGAAGGGAACCCACTGTTCCTCGCTGGTAGAGTCTGTCCGTCTGCCTCGGCAGGGAATGGTACCCACTGGTCGTTGCTGGTAATGTCCGTCTGTCTGCCTCGGCGGGGAAGGGCACCCACTGGTCCTCGCTGGTAGAGCCCGTCCGCATGCCTGCGGGGGCCAGGAGAGGCTGCCCATCCCCACCGAAGCCGGGGGAAGGGCTCGACTGGCGGGGTCCAGGAGATGCTGCCCATAGCCACTGAAACCGGGGGAATGGCTGGACAGGCGGGAGCCAGGAGAGGCTACCCAACCCCACCGAAGGCGGGGGAAGGGCTCAGCCGGTGGGGGCCTGGAGAGGCTGCCCATCCCAGCCGGAGCCAGGGCAAGGGCTCAGCCAGTGGGGGCCTGGAGAGGCTGCCCATCCCAGCCGGAGCCGGGGCAAGGGCTCGGCCGGCGGGGGCCAGGAGAGGCTGCCCATCCCCGCCAAAGCAGGGGCAAGGGCTCAGCCGGCGGGGGCCAGGGGAGGGTGTCCATCGCCGCCGGAGCTGGAGTAAGGGCTAGGAGAGGCTGCCTATCCCCGATGAAGCCGGGGCATGGGCTTGGTCGCAGGTGGGCAGGAGAGGCTGCCCATCCCTGCCGAAGCCGGGGCAAGGGCTCAGCCGGCAGGGGCCAGGAGAGGCTGCCCATCCCCGCAGAAGCCGGGGCAAGGGCTCGGCTGGCGGGGGCCAGGAGAGGCTGCCCATCCCCTCCAAAGCCGGGGCAAGGGCTCGGCTGGCGGGGCACAAGAGGGGCTGCCCATCCCTGCCGAAGCCGGGGCAAGAGCTCAGCCGGCAGGGGCCAGGAGAGGCTGCCCATCCCCGCCGAAGCTGGGGCAAGGGCTCGGCTGGCGGGGGCCAGAAGAGGCAGCCCAACCCCAACAAAGCCAGGGCAAGGGCTCAGCCGGCAGGGGCCAGGAGAGGCTGCCCATCCCCGCCGAAGCTGGGGCAAGGGCTCGGCTGGCGGGGCCCACGAGAGGCTGCCCATCCCCACCAAAGAAGGGGGAAGGGCTCGACCGGAAGGGGCCTGGAGAGGCTGCCAATCCCCACCAAAGCCGGGGCAAGGGCTCGGTCGGCGGGGGCCAGGAGAGGCTGCCCATCTCCGCCGAAGCCGGGGCAAGGGCTTGGCTGGCGGGGACCAGGAGAGGTTGCCCATCCCCTCTGAAGCAGGGGCAAGAGCTCGGTCGGCGGGGGCCAAGAGAGGTTGCCCATCCCCTCTGAAGCAGGGGCAAGGGCTCGGCCAGCAGAAGCCAGAAGAGGCTGCCCATCCCCACCGAAGCAGGGGGAAGGGCTTTACCGGAGGAGGAAAGGAGAAGTTGCCCATCCCAGAAGCAGATGGAAAGGATCGACCGGTGGAGGCCAGGCTACCCAACCCTGCCGAAGCGGGGGGGGAGGGCTCAACCGGAGGGGCAGGAGAGGCTGCCCATCCTCCCTGAAGCAGGGCTAAGGGTTTAACCGGCGGGGCCCAGGAGAGGCTGCCCATCCTCCCTGAAGCAGGGGTAAGGGTTTAACCGGCGGTGGCCAGGTGAGGCTGCCCATCCCCGCCGAAGCAGGTGGACTTCACCAGTGGGAGGTAATGGCTAGCTGGGGGGAACCAGCCATTGGCCTAACTGGCAGAGTCCATCTGCCTGCCTTGGTGGGGAAGGGCACCCACTGGCCCTCGCTGGTAGAGTCCTTTGACCTGCCTTGGTGGGAAAGGACACCCATTGGTCCTCACTGGTAGAGTCCGTCTGCCATCCTCGGCGGGGAAGGGCACCCACTGGTCCACACTGGTAAATACCATCAGCCTGCCTCCGCGGGGAAGGGCACCCACTGGTCCTCACTGATAGAGTCTGTCCGCCTGCTATGGCGGGGCAGGGCACCAAATGGTCCTCTCTGGTAGAGTCTGTCCACCTGCCTCGGTGGGGAAGGGCACCACTGGTCCTCGCTGATAGAGTCTGTCCGCCTGCTATGGCGGGGCAGGGCACCAAATGGTCCTCTCTGGTAGAGTCTGTCCGCCTGCCTCGGCGGGGAAGGGCACCACAGGGCCTCACTGGTAGAGTCCGTCCGTCTGCCTCGGTGGGGAAGGGCACCCACTGGTCCTCGCTGGCAGAGTCCGTCCATCTGCCTCGGCAGGGAAGGGCACCCACTGTCCTCGCTGGTAGAGTCGGTCCGCCTGCCTCGGCAGGGAAGGGCACCCACTGGTCCTCGCTGGTAGAGTCCGTTCTCCTGCATCGGCGGGGAAGGGCACACACTGTTCCTTGCTGGTAGAGTCCGTCCGCCTGTCTGTGGGGGCCAGGAGAAGCTGCCGATCCCCACCGAAGCAGGGCGAAGGGCTCGACTGGCAGGGTCCATGAGAAGCTACCCATCCCCACCGAAGCAGATTGAAGGGCTCGACCGGCGGGCACAAGGAGAGATAGCCCAACCCTGCCGAAACAGGGGGATGGGCTCGACTGGCGGGGGCCAGGAGAGGCTGCCCATCCCAGCCAAAGAAAGGGGAAGGGCTCGACCGGTGGGGGCCAGGAAAGGCAACCCAACACCGCCAAAGCCGGGGCAAGAGCTTGGCTGACGGGGGGCAGAAGGGGTCAGCCCAACCCTGCCAAAGCTGGGGAAGGGCTCGGCTGGCGGGGGCTAGAAGAGGCCGCCCAACCCCGCCAAAGCCGGGGCAAGGACTTGGCTGGCGGGGGGCAGAAGAGGCAGCCCAACCCCGCCTAAGGCGAGGAAAGGGCTTGGCTGGCAGGGGCCAGGAGAGGCTGCCCATCCCCGCCGAAGCCAGGGCAAGAGCTTGGCCGGCGGGGGCCAGGAGAGGCTACCCATCCCCACCGAAGAAGGGGGAAGGGCTGCTCGACCGGAAGGGGCCTGGAGAGGCTGCCAATCCCCACCAAAGCCGGGGCAAGGGCTCGGCCGGCGGGGGCCAGGAGAGGCTGCCCATCCCTGCCGAAGCCGGGGCAAGGGCTTGGCTGGCGGGGACCAGGAGAGGTTGCCCATCCCCGCTGAAGCAGGGGCAAGGGCTCGGTCGGCGGGGGCCAGGAGAGGCTGCCCATCTCCGCCGAAGCCGGGGCAAGGGCTTGGCTGGTGGGGACCAGGAGAGGTTGCCCATCCCCGCTGAAGCAGGGCAAGGGCTCGGTCGGGGCGGGGGCCAGGAGAGGTTTGCCCATCCCCGCTGAAGCAGGGGCAAGGCTCGGCCAACGGGGGCGGGGGCCAGGAGAGGCTGCCCAACCCCGCCAAAGCTGGGGGAAGGGCTCGACCAGCGGAGGCCAGAAGAGGCTGCCCATCCCCACCGAAGCGGGGGGAAGGGCTTTACCGGAGGAGGAAAGGAGAGGTTGCCCATCCCAGAAGCAGGGGGAAAGGATCGACCGGTGGAGGCCAGGCTGCCCAACCCTGCTGAAGCAGGGGGAGGGCTCAACCGGAGGGGCCAGGAGAGGCTGCCCATCCCCCCTGAAGCAGGGGGAAGGGCTCGACCGGCAGGGGCCAGGAGAGGCTGCCCATCCCCCCTGAAGCAGGGGGAAGGGCTCGACCGGCGGGGCCCAGGAGAGGCTGCCCATCCTCCCTGAAAGCAGGGTAAGGGTTTAACCGGCGGTGGCCAGGTGAGGCTGCCCATCCCCGCCGAAGCAGGTGGACTTCACCAGTGGGAGGTAATGGCTAGCTGGGGGAAACCAGCCATTGGCCCAACTGGCAGAGTCCACCTGCCTGTCTTGGTGGGGAAGGGCACCCATTGGTCCTCGCTGGTAGAGTCCTTCGACCTGCCTTGGTGGGGAAGGACACCCATTGGTCCTCGCTGGTAGAGTCCGTCTGCCATCCTCGGCAGGGAAGGGCACCCAAAAGTCCTCGCTTGTAGAGTCCCCCAGCCTGCCTCGGCGGGGAAGGGCACCCACTGGTCCACACTGTTAAATACCATCTGCCTGCCTCCGCGGGGGAAGGGCACCCACTCTGGTCCTCACTGATAGGTCTGTCCACCTGCTATGGCGGGGGGCAGAGCACCAAATGGTCCTCTGCTGGTAGAGTCTTGTCCGCCTGCCTCGGCGGGGAAGGGCACCACTGGGCTCGCTGGTAGAGTCCGTCCGTAATGCCTCGGCAGGGAAGGGCGCCCACTGTCCTCGCTGGTAGAGTCGGTCCGCCTGCCTCGGCAGGGAAGGGCACCCACTGGTCCTCACTGGTAGAGTCCGTTCTCCTGCATCGGCGGGGAAGGGCACACACTGTTCCTTGCTGGTAGAGTCCGTCCGCCTGTCTGTGGGGGCCAGGAGAAGCTGCCGATCCCCACCGAAGCAGGGCGAAGGGCTCGACTGGCAGGGTCCATGAGAGGCTACCCATCCCCACCGAAGCAGATTGAAGGGCTCGACCGGCGGGCACAAGGAGAGGTAGCCCAACCCTGCCGAAACATGGGGATGTGCTCGACTGGCGGGGGCCAGGAGAGGCTGCCCATCCCAGCCAAAGAAAGGGGAAGGGCTCGACCGGTGGGGTCCAGGAGAGGCTGCCCATCCCCACTAAAGCAAGGGGGAGGCCTCGACAAGTGAGGGCCAGGAGAGGCAGCCCATCCCAGCCGAAGCAGGTGGAAGGGCTCAACCGGCGGGGTCCAGGAGAGGCTGCCCATCCCAGCCAAAGCAGGTGGAAGGGCTCAACCGACAGGGTCCAGGAGAGGCTGCCAATCATAGCCGAAACAGGGAGAAGGGCTCAACTGGCGGGGTCCAGGAGAGGCTTACCTATCCCAGTCCCAAAGCAGGTGGAAAGGCTCAACTGGCGGGGGCCAGAAGAGGCAGTCCAACCCCGCCTATGGCGAGGAAAGGGCTTGGCTGGCGGGGGCCAGGAGAGGCTGCACATCCCCGCCGAAGCCGGGGCAAGGGCTCGGCCGCAGGGGCCAGGAGAGGCTGCCCATTCCCGCTGAAGCCAGGGCAAGGCCTTGGCCGGCGGGGGCCAGGAGAGGCTGCCCATCCCCGCTGAAGCCTGAGCAAGGGTTCCTCCGGCAGGGGCCAGGAGAGTCTGCCAATCCCCGCCAAAGCCGGGGCAAGGGCTCGGCCGGCGGGGGCCGGGAGGGGCTGCCCATCCCTGCCAAAGCCGGGGCAAGGGCTTGGCTGGCGGGGGCCAGGAGAGGCTGCCCATCCCCCCCAAAGCAGGGGTAAGGGTTTAACCGGCGGAGGCCAGGTGAGGCTGCCCATCCCCGCTGAAGCAGGTGGACTTCACCAGTAGGAGGTAATGGCTAGCTGGGGGAAACCAGCCATTGGCCCAACTGGCAGAGTCCATCTGCCTGCCTTGGTGGGGAAGGCACCCACTGGCCCTCGCTGGTAGAGTCCTTCGACCTGCCTTGGTGGGGAAGGACACCCATTGGTCCTCGCTGGTAGAGTCCGTCCACCTCCCTCGGCAGGGAAGGGCACCCATTTGTCCTTGCTAGTAGAGTCCGTCTGCCATCCTCGGCAGGAAGGGCACCCGAAAGTCCTCGCTGGTAGAGTCCGTCCGCCCGCCTCGTCGGGGAAGGGCACCCACTGGTCCACACTGGTAAATACCATCTGCCTGCCTCCATGGGGAAGGGCACCCACTGGTCCTCACTGGTAGAGTCTGTCCCCCTGCCTTGGCGGGGCAGGGCACCAAATGGTCCTCGCTGGTAGAGAGTCTGTCCGCCTGCCACGGCTGGGAAGGGCACCACTGGGCCTCGCTGGTAGAGTCCGTCCGTCTGCCTCAGTGGGGAAGGGCACCCACTGTCCTCGCTGGTGAAGTCCGTCCGTCTGCCTCGGCAGGAAAGGGCACCCACTGTCCTCGCTGGTAGAGTCTGTACGCCTGCCTCGGCAGGGAAGGGTACCCACTGGTCCTCGCTGGTAGAGTCCGTTCTCCTGCATCGGCGGGGAAGGGCACACACTGTTCCTTGCTGGTAGAGTCCGTCCGCCTGTCTGCGGGGGCCAGGAGAGAATGCCCATCCCCACCGAAGCAGATTGAAGGGCTCTACCGGCGGGCACAAGATAGGTAGTCCCAACACCTGCTGAGCAGGGATGGGCTCGACTGGCGGAGCCAGGAGAGGCTGCCCATCCCAGCCAAAAAAAGGGGAAGGGCTCGACTGGCGGGGTCCATGAGAGGCTGCCCATCCCAGCCGAAGCAGGTGGAAAGGCTCGACAAGCGGGGTCCAGGAGAGGCTGCAAATCCCCACCGAAGCAGGGGGAAGTGCTCGACATGTGGAGGAAAGAAGAGGCTGCCAATCCCCACTGAAGCAGGGGGAAGGGCTCGACCGGCGGGGGCCAGGAGAGGCTGCCCATCCCCACGGAAGCAGGGGGAAGGGCTCGACCGGCGGGGTCCAGGAGAGGCTGCAAGTCCCAGCCGAAGCAGGTGGAAGAGCTCGACCGGCGGGGTCCAGGAGAGGCTCCCCATCCTAGCAGAAGCAGGGGGAAGGGCTCGAGCGGCGGGGGCCAGGAAAGGCTGCCCATCCCAACTGAAGCAGGGAAGGGCTCGACCGGCTGGGGCCAGGAGAAGCTGCCCATCACCACTGAAGTAGGGGGAAGGGCTCGACCGGCGGTGGCCAGGAGAGGCTGCCCATCCCCACGGAAGCAGGGGGAAGGGCTCGGCCAGCAGGGGGCCAGGAGAGGCTTCCAATCCCAGCCGAAGCATGGGGGAGGGCTCGAATGGTGGGGTTCAGGAGAGGCTGCCCATCCCTGCCGAAGCAGGGGGAAGGGCTCGACTGGTGGAGGCCAGGTGAGGCTGCCCATCCACACCAAAGCAGGTGGACTTCACCAATGGGAGGTAATGGCTAGCTGGGGGGAACAAGCCATTGGCCCAACTGGCAAAGTCCGTCTGCCTGCCTTGGTGGGGAAGGGCACCCACTGGCCCTCGCTGGTAGAGTCCTTCGACCTGCCTCGGTGGGGAAGGGGACCCACTAGTCCTCACTGGTTGAGTCTGTCCGTCTGCCTCAGCGGGGAAGGGCACCTATTGGTCCTCGCTGGTAGAGTCTGTCCGTCTGCCTCGCTGGTAGAGTCCGTTCTCCTGCATCGGCGGGGAAGAGCACACACTGTTCCTTGCTGGTAGATTCGTCCGCCTGTCTGTGGGGGCCAGGAGAAGCTGCCGAACCCCACCGAAGCAGGGCGAAGGGCTCGACTGGCAGGGTCCATGAGAGGCTACCCATCCCCACCGAAGCAGATTGAAGGGCTCGACCGGCGGGCACAATGAGAGATAGCCCAACCCTGCCGTAACAGGGGGATGGGCTCGACTGGCGGGGGCCAGGAGAGGCTGCCCATCCCAGCCAAAGAAAGGGGAAGGGCTCGACCGGTGGGGGCCAGGAAAGGCAACCCAACCCCGCCAAAGCCAGGGCAAGACCTTGGCTGGCGGGGGGCAGAAGGGGTCAGCCCAACCCTGCCAAAGCCGGGGAAGGGCTCGGCTGGCGGGGGCTAGAAGAGGCCGCCCAACCCCGCCAAAGCCGGGGCAAGGACTTGGCTGGCGGGGGGCAGAAGAGGCAGCCCAACCCCGCCTAAGGCGAGGAAGGGCTTGGCTGGCAGGGGCCAGGAGAGTCTGCCCCATCCCCGCCGAAGCCAGGGCAAGAGCTTGGCCGGCGGGGGCCAGGAGAGGCTACCCATCCCCACCGAAGAAGGGGGAAGGGCTCGACCGAAAGGGGCCTGGAGAGGCTGCCAATCCCCACCAAAGCCGGGGCAAGGGCTCGGCCGGCGGGGGCCAGAGAGGACGTGACCATCCCTGCCGAAGCCGGGGCAAGGGCTTGGCTGGCGAGGACCAGGAGAGGTTGCCAATCCCCGCTGAAGCCGGGGCAAGGGCTCGGTCGGCGGGGGCCAGGAGAGGCTGCCCATCTCCGCCGAAGCCGGGGGGGCAAAGGGCTTGGCTGGCGGGGACCAGGAGAAGGTTGCCATCCCGCTGAAGCAGGGGCAAGGGCTCGGTCGGCGGGGGCCAGGAGAAGTTGCCCATCACCGCTGAAGCAGGGGCAAGGGCTCGGCCAACGGGGGCCAGGAGAGGCTGCCCAACCCCGCCAAACCAGGGGGAAGGGCTCGACCAGCGGAGGCCAGAAGAGGCTACCCATCCCCACCGAAGCGGGGGGAAGGGCTTTACCGGAGGAGGAAAGGAGAGGTTGCCCATCCCAGACGCAGGGGGAAAGGATCGACCGGTGGAGGCCAGGCTGCCCAACCATGCTGAAGCAGGGGGGAGGGTCGACCGGAGGGGCAGGAGAGGCTGCCCATCTGAAGCAGGGAGAAGGGCTCGACCGGCAGGCGGGTCAGGGCCAGGAGAGGCTGCCCATCCCCCCCGAAGCAGGGGGAAGGGCTCGACCGGCGGGGCCCAGGAGAGGCTGCCCATCCTCCCTGAAGCAGGGGTAAGGGTTTAACCGGCGGAGGCCAGGTGAGGCTGCCCATCCCCGCCGAAGCAGGTGGACTTCACCAGTGGGAGGTAATGGCTAGCTGGGGGGAACCAGCCATTGGCCCAACTGGCAGAGTCCATCTGCCTGTCTTGGTGGGGAAGGGCACCCATTGGTCCTCGCTGGTAGAGTCCTTCGACCTGCCTTGGTGGGGAAGGACACCCATTGGTCCTCTGGTAGATCCGTAGTCCGTCTGCCATCCTCGGCAGGAAGGGCACCCAAAAGTCCTCGCTTGTAGAGTCCGCCAGCCCGCCTCGGCGGGGAAGGGCACCCACTGGTCCACACTGTTAAATACCATCTGCCTGCCTCCGCGGGGAAGGGCACCCACTGGTCCTCACTGATAGAGTCTGTCCACCTGCTATGGCGGGGCAGGGCACCAAATGGTCCTCGCTGGTAGAGTCTGTCCGCCTGCCTCGGCGGGGAAGGGCACCACTGGGCCTCGCTGGCAGAGTCCGTCCATCTGCCTCGGCAGAGAAGGGCACCAACTGGTCCTCACTGGTAGAGTCCGGTCCGCCTGGGAAGCCTCGGTGGGGAAGGCACCACCACTGGCCTTTCGCTGGTATAGTCCGTCCCTGCCTCGGCGAGAAGGGCACCGAACTGGTCCCTCACGGGTAAAAGAAGGGCCGTTCTCTTGCATCGGCGGGGAAGGGCACACTGTTCCTTGCTGGTAAGTCCGTTCCTCTTTCCTCGGCGGGAAGGGCACCAATGACAGCCTTTGGTTCCTTAGGTGGGCTGGTTAGGAGTCCTCCGCCTGTCTGTGGGGGCCAGGAGAGGCTGCCAATCCCCACCGAAGCAGGGGGATGTGCTCGACATGTGGAGGCCAGAAGAGGCTGCCCATCCCCACTGAAGCAGGGGGAAGGGCTCGACCGGAAGGGGCCTGGAGAGGCTGCCAATCCCCACCAAAGCCGGGGCAAGGGCTCGGCCGGCGGGGGCCAGGAGAGGCTGCCCATCCCTGCCGAAGCCGGGGCAAGGGCTTGGCTGGCGGGGACCAGGAGATGTTGCCCATCCCCGCTGAAGCCGGGGCAAGGGCTCGGTCGGCGGGGGCCAGGAGAGGCTGCCCATCTCCGCCGAAGCCGGGGCAAGGGCTTGGCTGGCGGGGACCAGGAGAGGTTGCCCATCCCCGCTGAAGCAGGGGCAAGGGCTCGGTCGGCGCGGGCCAGGAGAGGTTGCCCATCCCCGCTGAAGCAGGGGCAAGGGCTCGGCCAACGGGGGCCAGGAGAGGCTGCCCAACCCCGCCAAAGCTGGGGGAAGGGCTCGACCAGCGGAGGCCAGAAGAGGCTGCTCATCCCCACCGAAGCGGGGGGAAGGGCTTTACCGGAGGAGGAAAGGAGAGGTTGCCCATCCCAGAAGCAGGGGGAAAGGATCGACCGGTGGAGGCCAGGCTGCCCAACCCTGCTGAAGCAGGGGGGAGGGCTCGACCGGAGGGGCCAGGAGAGGCTGCCCATCCCCCCTGAAGCAGGGGGAAGGGCTCGACCGGCAGGGGCCAGGAGAGGCTGCCCATCCCCCCTAAAGCAGGGGGAAGGGCTCGACCGGCGGGGCCCAGGAGAGGCTGCCCATCCTCCCTGAAGCAGGGGTAAGGGTTTAACCGGCGGAGGCCAGGTGAGGCTGCCCATCCCCGCCGAAGCAGGTGGACTTCACCAGTGGGAGGTAATGGCTAGCTGGGGGGAACCAGCCATTGGCCCAACTGGCAGAGTCCATCTGCCTGTCTTGGTGGGGAAGGGCACCCATTGGTCCTCGCTGGTAGAGTCCTTCGACCTGCCTTGGTGGGGAAGGACACCCATTGGTCCTCGCTGGTAGAGTCCGTCTGCCATCCTCGGCAGGGAAGGGCACCCAAAAGTCCTCGCTTGTAGAGTCCGCCAGCCTGCCTCGGCAAGGAAGGGCACCCACTGGTCCACACTGGTAAATACCATCTGCCTGCCTCCGCGGGGAAGGGCACCCACTGGTCCTCACTGATAGAGTCTGTCCACCTGCTATGGCGGGGCAGGGCACCAAATGGTCCTCGCTGGTAGAGTCTGTCCGCCTGCCTCGGCGAGGAAGGGCACCACTGGGCCTCGCTGGTAGAGTCCGTCCGTCTGCCTCGGCAGGGAAGGGCGCCCACTGTCCTCGCTGGTAGAGTCGGTCCGCCTGCCTCGGCAGGGAAGGGCACCCACTGGTCCTCACTGGTAGAGTCCGTTCTCCTGCATCGGCGGGGAAGGGCACACACTGTTCCTTGCTGGTAGAGTCCGTCCGCCTGTCTGTGGGGGCCAGGAGAAGCTGCCGATCCCCACCGAAGCAGGGCGAAGGGCTCGACTGGCAGGGTCCATGAGAGGCTACCCATCCCCACCGAAGCAGATTGAAGGGCTCGACCGGCGGGCACAAGGAGAGGTAGCCCAACCCTGCCGAAACATGGGGATGGGCTCGACTGGCGGGGGCCAGGAGAGGCTGCCCATCCCAGCCAAAGAAAGGGGAAGGGCTCGACCGGTGGGGTCCAGGAGAGGCTGCCCATCCCCACTAAAGCAAGGGGGAGGCCTCGACAAGTGAGGGCCAGGAGAGGCAGCCCATCCCAGCCGAAGCAGGTGGAAGGGCTCAACCGGCGGGGTCCAGGAGAGGCTGCCCATCCCAGCCAAAGCAGGTGGAAGGGCTCAACCGACAGGGTCCAGGAGAGGCTGCCCATCATAGCCGAAACAGGGAGAAGGGCTCAACTGGCGGGGTCCAGGAGAGGCTTCCCATCCCAGCCAAAGCAGGTGGAAAGGCTCAACTGGCGGGGGCCAGAAGAGGCAGTCCAACCCCGCCTATGGCGAGGAAAGGCTTTGGCTGGCGGGGGCCAGGAGAGTAGGCAGCACATCCCCAGCCGAAGCCGCCAGGGGGCAAGGGCTCGGCCGGCAGGGGCCAGGAGAGGCTACCCATTCCCGCTGAAGCCAGGGCAAGGCCTTGGCCGGCGGGGGCCAGGAGAGGCTGCCCATCCCCGCTGAAGCCGGAGCAAGGGTTCCTCCGGCAGGGGCCAGGAGAGTCTGCCAATCCCCGCCAAAGCCGGGGCAAGGGCTCGGCCGGCGGGGGCCGGGAGGGGCTGCCCATCCCTGCCAAAGCCGGGGCAAGGGCTTGGCTGGCGGGGGCCAGGAGAGGCTGCCCATCACCGCTGAAGCCGGGGCAAGGGCTCGGTCAGTGGGGGCCAGGAGAGGCTGCCCATCCCTGCCGCAGCCAGGGCAAGGGCTCGGCCAGCGGTGGCCAGGAGAGGCTGCCCATCCCCACCGAAGCAGGGGGAAGGGCTTTACCGGAGGAGGAAAGGAGAGGTTGCCCATCCCCGAAGCAGGGGAAAGGGGTCGACTGGAGGAGGCCAGAAGAGGCTGCCCATCGCCACTGAAGCAAGGGGAAGGGCTTTACCGGAGGAGGAAAGGAGAGGTTGCCCATCCCCGAAGCAGGGGGGAAGGGATCGACCGGTGGAGGCCAGGCTGCCCAACCCTACTGAAGCAGGGGGAAGGGCTCGACCGGCGGGGCCCAGGAGAGGCTGCCCATCCCCCCCGAAGCAGGGGTAAGGGTTTAACCGGCGCAGGCCAGGTGAGGCTGCCCATCCCCGCTGAAGCAGGTGGACTTCACCAGTAGGAGGTAATGGCTAGCTGGGGGAAACCAGCCATTGGCCCAACTGGCAGAGTCCATCTGCCTGCCTTGGTGGGGAAGGGCACCCACTGGCCCTCGCTGGTAGAGTCCTTCGACCTGCCTTGGTGGGGAAGGACACCCATTGGTCCTCGCTGGTAGAGTCCGTCCACCTCCCTCGGCAGGGAAGGGCACCCATTTGTCCTTGCTAGTAGAGTCCGTCTGCCATCCTCGGCAGGAAGGGCACCCGAAAGTCCTCGCTGGTAGAGTCCGTCCGCCCGCCTCGTCGGGGAAGGGCACCCACTGGTCCACACTGGTAAATACCATCTGCCTGCCTCCGTGGGGAAGGGCACCCACTGGTCCTCACTGGTAGAGTCTGTCCCCCTGCCTTGGCGGGGCAGGGCACCAAATGGTCCTCGCTGGTAGAGAGTCTGTCCTCCTGCCACGGCTGGGAAGGGCACCACTGGGCCTCGCTGGTAGAGTCCGTCCGTCTGCCTCAGTGGGGAAGGGCACCCACTGTCCTCGCTGGTGAAGTCCGTCCGTCTGCCTCGGCAGGAAAGGGCACCCACTGTCCTCGCTGGTAGAGTCTGTACGCCTGCCTCGGCAGGGAAGGGTACCCACTGGTCCTCGCTGGTAGAGTCCGTTCTCCTGCATCGGCGGGGAAGGGCACACACTGTTCCTTGCTGGTAGAGTCCGTCCGCCTGTCTGCGGGGGCCAGGAGAGAATGCCCATCCCCACCAAAGCAGATTGAAGGGCTCGACCGGCGGGCACAAGGAGAGGTAGCCCAACCCTGCCGAAGCAGGGGGATGGGCTCGACTGGCGGGGGCCAGGAGAGGCTGCCCATCCCAGCCAAAGAAAGGGGAAGGGCTCGACTGGCGGGGTCCATGAGAGGCTGCCCATCCCAGCCGAAGCAGGTGGAAAGGCTCGACAAGTGGGGTCCAGGAGAGGCTGCAAATCCCCACCGAAGCAGGGGGAAGTGCTCGACATGTGGAGGCCAGAAGAGGCTGCCAATCCCCACTGAAGCAGGGGGAAGGGCTCGACCGGCGAGGGCCAGGAGAGGCTGCCCATCCCCACGGAATTAGGGGGAAGGGCTCGACCGGCGGGGTCCAGGAGAGGCTGCAAGTCCCAGCCGAAGCAGGTGGAAGAGCTCGACCGGCGGGGTCCAGGAGAGGCTCCCCATCCTAGCAGAAGCAGGGGGAAGGGCTCGAGCGGCGGGGGCCAGGAAAGGCTGCCCATCCCAACTGAAGCAGGGAAGGGCTCGACCGGCTGGGGCCAGGAGAAGCTGCCCATCACCACTGAAGTAGGGGGAAGGGCTCGACCGGCGGTGGCCAGGAGAGGCTGCCCTTCCCCACGGAAGCAGGGGGAAGGGCTCGGCCAGCAGGGGGCCAGGAGAGGCTTCCATTCCCAGCCGAAGCATGGGGGAGGGCTCGAATGGTGGGGTTCAGGAGAGGCTGCCCATCCCTGCCGAAGCAGGGGGAAGGGCTCGACTGGTGGAGGCCAGGTGAGGCTGCCCATCCCCACCAAAGCAGGTGGACTTCACCAATGGGAGGTAATGGCTAGCTGGGGGGAACAAGCCATTGGCCCAACTGGCAAAGTCCGTCTGCCTGCCTTGGTGGGGAAGGGCACCCACTGGCCCTCGCTGGTAGAGTCCTTCGACCTGCCTCGGTGGGGAAGGGGACCCACTAGTCCTCACTGGTTGAGTCTGTCCGTCTGCCTCGGCGGGGAAGGGCACCTATTGGTCCTCGCTGGTAGAGTCTGTCCGTCTGCCTCGCTGGTAGAGTCCGTTCTCCTGCATCGGCGGGGAAGGGCACACACTGTTCCTTGCTGGTAGAGTCCGTCCGCCTGTCTGTGGGGGCCAGGAGAAGCTGCCGATCCCCACCGAAGCAGGGCGAAGGGCTCGACTGGCAGGGTCCATGAGAGGCTACCCATCCCCACCGAAGCAGATTGAAGGGCTCGACCGGCGGGCACAATGAGAGATAGCCCAACCCTGCCGTAACAGGGGGATGGGCTCGACTGGCGGGGGCCAGGAGAGGCAGCCCAACCCCGCCTAAGGCGAGGAAAGGGCTTGGCTGGCAGGGGCCAGGAGAGGCTGCCCATCCCCGCCGAAGCCAGGGCAAGAGCTTGGCCGGCGGGGGCCAGGAGAGGCTACCCATCCCCACCGAAGAAGGGGGAAGGGCTCGACCGAAAGGGGCCTGGAGAGGCTGCCAATCCCCACCAAAGCCGGGGCAATGCTCGCGGCCGGCGGGGCCAGGAGAGGCTGCCCATCCCCTGCCGAAGCCGGGGCAAGGGCTTGGCTGGCGGGGACCAGAGAGTTTGCCCATCCCCGCTGAAGCCGGGGCAAGGGCTCGGTCGGCGGGGGCCAGGAGAGGCTGCCCATCTCCGCCGAAGCCGGGGCAAGTGCTTGGCTGGCGGGGACCAGGAGAGGTTGCCCATCCCCGCTGAAGCAGGGGCAAGGGCTCGGTCGGCGGGGGCCAGGAGAGGTTGCCCATCCCCGCTGAAGCAGGGGCAAGGGCTCGGCCAACGGGGGCCAGGAGAGGCTGCCCAACCCCGCCAAACCAGGGGGAAGGGCTCGACCAGCGGAGGCCAGAAGAGGCTACCCATCCCCACCGAAGCGGGGGGAAGGGCTTTACCGGAGGAGGAAAGGAGAGGTTGCCCATCCCAGAAGCAGGGGGAAAGGATCGACGGGTGGAGGCCAGGCTGCCCAACCCTGCTGAAGCAGGGGGGAGGGCTCGACCGGAGGGGCAGGAGAGGCTGCCCATCCCCCCTGAAGCAGGGGGAAGGGCTCGACCGGCAGGGGCCAGGAGAGGCTGCCCATCCCCCCCGAAGCAGGGGGAAGGGCTCGACCGGCGGGGCCCAGGAGAGGCTGCCCATCCTCCCTGAAGCAGGGGTAAGGGTTTAACCGGCGGAGGCCAGGTGAGGCTGCCCATCCCCGCCGAAGCAGGTGGACTTCACCAGTGGGAGGTAATGGCTAGCTGGGGGGAACCAGCCATTGGCCCAACTGGCAGAGTCCATCTGCCTGTCTTGGTGGGGAAGGGCACCCACTGGCCCTCGCTGGTAGAGTCCTTCGACCTGCCTTGGTGGGGAAGGACACCCATTGGTCCTCGCTGGTAGAGTCCGTCTGCCATCCTCGGCAGGGAAGGGCACCCAAAAGTCCTCGCTTGTAGAGTCCGCCAGCCCGCCTCGGCGGGGAAGGGCACCCACTGGTCCACACTGTTAAATACCATCTGCCTGCCTCCGCGGGGAAGGGCACCCACTGGTCCTCACTGATAGAGTCTTTCCACCTGCTATGGCGGGGCAGGGCACCAAATGGTCCTCGCTGGTAGAGTCTGTCCGCCTGCCTCGGCGAGGAAGGGCACCACTGGGCCTCGCTGGCAGAGTCCGTCCATCTGCCTCGGCAGGGAAGGGCACCCACTTTCCTCGCTGGTAGAGTCGGTCCGCCTGCCTTGGCGGGGAACAGGGGCCCACTGGCCCGCTGGCGAGTCCGTTCCACTGCCTCGCAGGGAAAGGGACCAACTGGTCCTCACTGGTAGTCCATTCTCCTGCATCGGCAGGGAAGGCACCACGTGGTCCTCAAACGGTAGAGTCCGTTCTCCTGACATTGCGGGGAAGGGCACACACTGTTCCTTGCTGGTAGAGTCCGTCCGCCTGTCTGTGGGGGCCAGGAGAGGCTGCCAATCCCCACCGAAGCAGGGGGAAGTGCTCGACATGTGGAGGCCAGAAGAGGCTGCCCATCCCCACTGAAGCAGGGGGAAGGGCTCGACCGGCGGGGGCCAGGAGAGGCTGCCCATCCCCACGGAAGAAGGGGGAAGGGCTCGACCGGCGGGTGCCAGGAGAGGCTGCCCATCCCCACGGAAGCAGGGGGAAGGGCTCGACTGGCGGGGTCCAGGAGAGGCTGCAAGTCCCAGCCGAAGCAGGTGGAAAGGCTCGACAAGCGGGGTCCAGGAGAGGCTGCAAATCCCCACCGAAGCAGGGGGAAGTGCTCGACATGTGGAGGAAAGAAGAGGCTGCCAATCCCCACTGAAGCAGGGGGAAGGGCTCGACCGGCGGGGGAGGGGGCCAGGAGAGGCTGCCCATCCCACGGAAGCAGGGGGAAGGGCTCGACCGGCGGGTGCCAGGAGAGGCTGCCCATCCCCACGGAAGCAGGGGGAAGGGCTCGACTGGCGGGGTCCAGGAGAGGCTGCAAGTCCCACTTGAAGCAGGTGGAAAGGCTCGACAAGCGGGGTCCAGGAGAGGCTGCAAATCCCCACCGAAGCAGGGGGAAGTGCTCGACATGTGGAGGAAAGAAGAGGCTGCCAATCCCCACTGAAGCAGGGGAAGGCTCGAGGCCGGCGGGGGGCCAGGAGAGGCTGCCCATCCCACGGAAGCAGGGGGAAGGGCGGGTCGACCGCGGGGTCCAGGAGAGGCTGCAAGTCCCAGCCGAAGCAGGTGGAAGAGCTCGACCGGCGGGGTCCAGGAGAGGCTCCCCATCCTAGCAGAAGCAGCGGGAAGGGCTCGAGCGGCGGGGGCCAGGAAAGGCTGCCCATCCCAACTGAAGCAGGGAAGGGCTCGACCGGCTGGGGCCAGGAGAAGCTGCCCATCACCACTGAAGTAGGGGGAAGGGCTCGACCGGCGGTGGCCAGGAGAGGCTGCCCATCCCCACGGAAGCAGGGGGAAGGGCTCGGCCAGCAGGGGGCCAGGAGAGGCTTCCAATCCCAGCCGAAGCATGGGGGAGGGCTCGAATGGTGGGGTTCAGGAGAGGCTGCCCATCCCTGCCGAAGCAGGGGGAAGGGCTCGACTGGTGGAGGCCAGGTGAGGCTGCCCATCCCCACCAAAGCAGGTGGACTTCACCAATGGGAGGTAATGGCTAGCTGGGGGGAACAAGCCATTGGCCCAACTGGCAAAGTCCGTCTGCCTGCCTTGGTGGGGAAGGGCACCCACTGGCCCTCGGTGGTAGAGTCCTTCGACCTGCTTCGGTGGGGAAGGGGACCCACTAGTCCTCACTGGTTGAGTCTGTCCATCTGCCTCGGTGGGGAAGGGCACCTATTGGTCCTCGCTGGTAGAGTCTGTCCGCCCGCTGCGGCGGGGAAGGGCACCAACTGGTCTTCGCTGGTAGAGTCAGTCCGCCTGCCTCGGCAGGGAAAGGCACCCATTTATCCTTGCTAGTAGAGTCCGTCTGCCATCCTCGGAGGGGAAGGGCACCACCCAAAAGTCCTCGCTGGTAGAGTCTGTCCACCCGCCTCGGTGGGGAAGGGTACCCACTGGTTCTCGCTGGTAGAGTCCATCAGTCTGCCTTGGCCGGGGGAAGAGCACCCACTGGTCCTCGCTGGTAGAGTCCGTTCTCCTGCATCGGCGGGGAAGGGCACCCACTGTTCCTTGCTGGTAGAGTCCGTTCGCCTGCCTGCGGGGGCCAGGAGAGGCTGCCCATCCCCACCGCAGCAGACTTAAGGGCTCGACCGGCGGGGGCAAGGAAAGGTTGCCCAACCCTGCCGCAGCAGGGGGATGGGCTCGACCGGAGGGGGCCAGGAGAGGCTGCCCATCCCACTGAAGCAAGGGGAAGGGCTTGACCGGCAGGGGCAAGGAGAGGCTGCCCATGCCCACCGAAGCAGGGGGAAGGGCTAGACCGGCGGGGGGCAGGAGAGGCTGCCCATCCCCACCGAAGCAGGGGGAAGGGCTGGACAAGCGCGGGCCAAAGAGACTCTGCCCATCCCAGCCAAAACAGGGGGAAGGGCTCAACTGGCGGGGGCCAGGAGAGGCTGGCCATCCCAGGCGAAGCAGGTGGAAGGGCTCGACCGGCGGTGTCCAGGAGAAGCTGCCCATCCCAGGCGAAGCAGGGGGAAGGGCTCGACCGGCGGGGGCCAGGAGAGGCTGCCCATCCCAGCCAAAATAGGGAGAAGGGCTCAACAAACGGGCTCCAGGAGAGGCTGCCCCTCCCAGCCGAAGTAGGGGGAAGGGCTCGACAAGCGGGGTCCAGGAAAGGCTGCCCATCCCCACGGAAGCAGGGGGAAGGGCTCGACGGGTGGGGTCCAGGAGAGGCTGCCCATCCCAGCCAAAGTTGGGAGAAGGGCTCGACATGCGGGGTCCAGGAGAGGCTGCCCATCCCCACGGAAGCAGGGGGAAGGGCTCGACCGGTCTGGTCTAGGAGAGGCTGTCCATCCCAGCCAAAGCAGGTGGAAGGGCTCAACCGGCGGTGTCCAGGAGAGGCTGCCGATCCCAGCCAAAGCAGGTAGAAGGGCTCGACCGGTGGTGTCCAGGAGAGGCTGCCCATCCCAGCCAAAGCAGGTAGAAGGGCTCGACCGGCGGGGGCCAGGAGAGGCTGCCCATCCCAGCCGAAGCAGGGGGAAGGGCTCGACAAGCGGGGTCCAGGAGAGGCTGCCCATCCCAGCCAAAGTAGGGGAAGGGCTCGACAAGCGGGGTCCAGGAGAGGCTGCCCATCCCAGCCGAAGTAGGGGGAAGGGCTCGACAAGCGGGGTCCAGGAGAGGCTGCCCATCCCAGCCGAAGTAGGGGGAAGGGCTCGACAAGCGTGGTCCAGGAGAGGCTGCTCATCCCCAGCCGAAGTAGGGGAAGGGCTCGACAAGCGGGGTCCAGGAGCAGGCTGCCCATCCCAGCCGAAGTAGGGGGAAGGGCTCGACAAGCGGGGTCCAGGAGAGGCTGCCCATCCCAGCCGAAGTAGGGGGAAGGGCTCGACAAGCGGGGTCCAGGAGAGGCTGCCCATCCCAGCCGAAGTAGGGGGAAGGGCTCGACAAGCGGGGTCCAGGAGAGGCTGCCCATCCCAGCCGAAGTAGGGGGAAGGGCTCGACAAGCGGGGGCCAGGTGAGGCTGCCCATCCCCACCAAAGCAGGTGGACTTGACCAGTGGGAGCTAATGGCTAGCTGGGGGGAACCAGCCATTGGCCCAACTGGCAGAGTCCGTCCGCCTGCCTTGGTGGGGCAAGGGCACCCACTGCGGTCCTCGCTGGGATAGAGTTGCGGTCCGGCCTGCACCTTGGCGGGGAAGGGCACCCACTGGTCCTCGCTGGTTAGAGTCCGTCCGCCTTGCCTCGGTGGGGGGAAGGCAACCCACTCGGTTCCTCGGCTCGGGTAAGAGTCCGTCCGCCTGCTTTCGGTGGTGGGAAGGGCACCCACTGGTCCCGCGCTGGGCTAGAGTCAGTCCGCCCTGCCTCCCGGCAGGGAAGGGCATCCACCACTGGTCCTCTGCTGGAAAGAAGTCCCGTCACGCGTACCTGCTTCGGTGGGGAAGCGGGCACCTCCCACTAGGTCCTTCGCTGGTTAGAGTGCCCGCTTCCGCCTGCCTCGGCAGGGAAGGGCGACCCAACTGGTCGCCTCGCCTGGTAGAGTCCGTCCGCCTAGCCTCCCGGCAGGGAAGGGCACCCAACTGGTCCTAGCGCTGGTAGAAGTCCGTCCGCCTTGCTTCGCGGTGGGGAAGGGCACCCACGTGGTCCTACGCTGTAGAAGTCCGTTCCGCCTGCCTCGGTGGGGAAGGGCACCCACTGGTCCTCGCTGTAAGGTAGGTCCGTCCGCCTGACCTCTGGTGGGGAAGGGACCAACCACTGGTCCTCGCTCGGTAGAGTCGTCCGCCTGCCTCCGGCATGGAGGGAAGGGCACCTACTGGTCCTTCCGCTGGTTAGAGGTCCGTCCGCCTGCTTGCGGTGGGGAAAAGGGGGCACCCACCCCCTGGTCCTCGCGCGGTAGAGGTCCATCCGTTCTGCCTCGGTGGGGAAGGGCATCCCACTGGTCCTCCTTGACTGGTAGAAGTCCGTTCCGCCTGTCCTTCGGCGGGGAAAGGCATCCACTGGTCCTCGCTGGTAGAGTCCATCCGTCTGCCTCGGTGGGGAAGGGCACCCACTGGTCCTCGCTGGTAGAGTCCGTCTGCCTGGTGGAGTCCGTCAGTGGGAGGCAATGGCTGATTGGGGGGAACCAGCCATTGGTCCCACTAGTGGAGTCCATCTGCCTGCCCTGGTGGGGAAGGGCAGTTTGCTGGCCTCTGTTGGTGTAGTCCATGCACGCCTTGCCTGGGGTGGGGGAAAGCCAGGCTTTGTCACCCGCAAGCTAAGTCCAGGACCAGACTTTTTACCTGTTGTCCGTCCCTCACCATCTGTTTCCTCCTCGCTGGAACTGATTCCTTGTAACCTTTTGATGGACTTGTTTTTTTCGAGCCTGTTTCATTTGGCTCTTTTGCTCCTTCGTCTTCTTGCGGCATTTTTTCGCTTGCGGATTTGGCGGCCTCATCTTCTGTAGTCCCGGAATTCGTTTCCTGGGTAACCCTGGAATCCGCCATACATACTCTTGAGCCTGAGTTTTAGCTTTAGCTTTAACTTTAGGCCTCTTATGTTCTGAGTTCTCATCCTCTTCCCCTTCTTCTTGATCTGATTCCTCCACAGCCTCCTCCTCGTCTTCAAAGTCCTCCTCATCCTCCTCATCTTGTTCAGAGTCCTCCTCATCCTCTGCATCCTCTTCAGAGTCCTCCTCATCCTCTTCAGAGTCCTCCTCATCCTCCTCATCCTCTACTTCTGAGTCATCCTCGTCCTCCTCATCTTGCTCTTCTGAGAACTCCTCATCTTCTGAGTCTTCCCAATACTTTGATTCTTCGCTGTCATCGTGTGATTCGTTGTTGTCTTCCATTTCTACAGTGTCCTCTATTATTGAATTTTCTTCAACTCCTGATTCAGGTTCACTGTTTACAGGCGCATAATCTTCACTCTGGTCTCGCTGCCTCTTTCTCCTTCTGTTTCTCCGTTTTCCTTTCCTCTCCTCTTCTATCCATTCTTCTTCCAATTGTTCCACATCATAGATGATGTTGATGGGATTGGCAATGGATAGTTGGGCCATTTCCACGTCGACCTTCCCAGCAGGTAGTGATGCGTCCTCATCTGAAAGGTTTGGACTTCCAGATCCTCCTTCTTCAGGTTCACCGTCTTCCACTTCAGGTCTGGCGGCTGCTTCTGATACAATGGTGTTTTCCTTCTTAAGACGCTCTTGCTGTCTCTCCTGCCTCTTTCTGTTTCTATTTTTCATTCCTTTCCCTTTCTTCTCTCTGAAGCCTTCTTCTTTCACATTCTCCACTTCATTCAGTGAAGTAGGCAGAATTCTGTCCTCATCGACTGGGGGTGTCTCACAACTTTCTTTGGGTTCACCTTTGGGTAACCCATCATCTAACACTGGACTTTTCTTCTCAAAACGCTCTTGCTGTCTCTCCTGCCTCTTTCTGCGTCTATTTTTTCTTCCTCTCCCTTTCTTCTCTCTGAAGCATTCTTCTTTCACATTCTCCACTTCATTCAGTGAAGTAGGCACACAACTTTCTTTGGGTTCACCTTCTTCTGGTAACCCATCCTCTAACACTGGACTATTCTCCTCAAGACGCTCTTGCTGTCTCTCTTGCCTCTTTGCGTCTATTTTCCTTCCTTTCCCCCTTTCTCTCTCTTTGAGGCATTCTTCTTTAACATTCTCCACTTCATTCAGTGAAGTGTGGCGATCAGCAATTGAGAGTTCGGTGACTTCGGTTTTTTCTTCTTCCCCAGCAGGTAGAATTTTGTCCTCATTGACTGGGGGTGTCTCACAACTTTCTTTGGGTTCACCTTCTTCGGGTAACCTATCATCTAGCACTGGACTTGCCCCGTTTTGAGGGAGCTGCCTTTGCCCTTGTAAGTCCTCTTCTATTTCTGGGTGACAGACGGACTCTTCTTTCCCCAACAGTTCTTGTTCTCTTTCCTTTAATTTCTGATCGAATTCCATCAGAACAGATTCCTGGTGGCGGATGGACTCTTCCTTGGCCACCAGTTCTTCTTCTCTTTCCTTTAATTTTTGATCGAATTCAATTAGAACAGATTCTTGCTGGCGGGTGGACTCTTCCTTTGCCACCAGTTCTTCTTCTCTTGCCTGTAATTTCTGATCGAATTCCATCAGAACAGATTCTTGGTGGCTGATGGATTCTTCTTTTGCCACCAGTTCATCTTTTCTCGCCTGTAGTTTCTCATCGAATCTCAAGAGATTATTCTGAGTTTCGATGACAGCCTCCTCTTTGGATTGCAACTCTTCATCGAGCTTCATAACATTATTTTTCAATGTAAGGACAGCTTCTTCTTTACCGCGCAACTTTTCTTCTAATTGAAGGAGGTCCTTTTCTTTATTGAGGAGAGCTCTTTCCCTCTTCTTCAACTCATTCTCCAATTTCAGTAGGACATTTTCCTTCTCCAGGGCCGATTGCCCTGCCTTTTCTGCTTTCTTCTCTTCGCTTTTGATGTCCTTCTTCGCCTGTTGTAAATTGGAGAACTTTTTGTCCAGCTCCTTCCCTTTTTGGGAGAGATTTTTCTCTCTCTGTTCCAGATCCTTCTTAGCATTTTTCATGTAAAAATCGAAGTCTTTTTCCTTCTGAGTGACTTCTCTCAAGCGCGCGTTCAGCTCTTCTTCCTTTCTTGAGATTTCTTGCATCTGCTGTCGAAGAGCAGCTTTCAGTCTCTCGCTTTCTTCTGTCACCCTGCCTTCGACTTCATTTTTCCGTTCCAGTTCGTCTTTTTTCTGCTTTATCAACTCGTCTTTTTCCATCAGGCGACGTTGTAAAGCCTCGTTCTGGGCCTCTGCCTGTTTTAAGAGGTTATTTGTTTTGCGCTGATGGTCTAAAGCCACATCCATGGCGTCTTTGGCAGCCGCAATTTCATTTTCTTTCTGTCGTAAACTCAGCTCGTTTTCATATTCCATTGCCATCATTTCGTCCTTCAGAACCAGGACTTCTTCTTGTGTCTCTTCCAGACATTCCTCTATCCTGTTTCTTTGACTGGCAGCATCTCTCAGTTCTTCCTCTAACTGCTTCTTTTCCTCAAGCAGTTCCTCTTGAAGACGCAAGATGTCTGCCAATTTGGAATTTTCTATGTCATCGCCTGGTTCGTTGTCATATTGCACTTGACCCAGATGTTCTAGACACACCTGGGTTTCGACGTTCCTTTTGTCGGTTTCCTGGTGTTCCTCCACATCTGGTTCGTGGTCAGGTTGCGGTTGTCCCAGATGTTCTAGAGACACCTGGGTTTGGGCGTTCCTCTCGTCTGTTTTATGGTCCTGGTCCGCATCTTCAGATTCCTTGCCGAAACTATTCCATTTCCTGTACGCCAACCAACCTAGGCGACCACCAACAACAAGACCGGTGGCAGCAATGCCTGCCGCCGTTGGTGAGTTCCACGGTCCGTTCACGTCGTTCACGCAATCGTCATATAAATGTGTAAGATCATAATCGTTTCCCTCGGCACCAATTGACGTCCAGAGGGCGTCGAACACCGAGGTATAAGCAGCATTCACAATAGCAGCTAATAAAGCACAACCAAATGTTACTAATGGGTTCATTTTGTTGTATAACTATACAAGCTGCTTCCTCTTGCCTTAGTTTCCAAATCTGCCACGGGAAAAATTTTGGAATTCCCAGGAATCCTGGGTCTCCGACAGTCCTTCTGGAGAGAAATCAAGTCTTCAGTGCTCGGAGCTTCGGAGCTCTCCCTCCAGGATCATCATCAGAATCCGGAGCCTCCTTCAATTCCTCAGGCGGAGCAAGGATATCTTTTCCAGTACTAGGCTCCAGAGTTCCCTTGCCAGGAGCGACTTCAGAGAGATCTTTGAAGCAAATATCAGTCTCTCGTCGAAGAGAAATGTTTCACCTGATTTCACTTCCTCTGAAGACTTGGAGTCCTCCAAGAAGTGGTGGTGTGTTGAAGCATCATT
>NC_087219.1:21898301-21983301 GCF_015104395.2 Macrobrachium nipponense
TCAAAAGCGGGAAAAGTCAGAACCTGTTTCTCCGTTTATGACTTCACATCGAACAAAGTTCGTCGGGCAAAGCTCGACCGTGTGGACGGGGCTTTAGCTTCAAATATGTCAGTGTCATTGATTGAAGATTTCGGAGTTAATCTAACTACTTATTTGGACTTGTAAAGCTGTTATTCAGCGCTTGAAAGACGTCTTGACTCGTCGGTGTAGAGCTTACGCTCACAATTCGCTGGGAAAGTTATCATCACAGGAAAATGACTAAGGGTGAACCTGGTTCGAATTTCAAGCGCTGAGGTACAATTTTCCCGGTTCAGACGAGTGGCTTAAAGGATAACTTAGTTTTGTGATAGTGAGATTCAAATGTTTAAACCTAAGAATATATTCATAATGGAAGTTTATTACAAAAATTTGCAAAGCGTGATTAAAGAACATCCAAAAAAATTAATTCAGGAATTGAATTTATCATTGTGTTTGTTGACAAATGCGCAAGGGCTTCGTGCAACACGATTCTAGACTATTTCTGGAGGGCTAAAAGACGGAGAGACAACGAAATAGACCACCGTAGGAAAGAAGCAGACGTTCTGTGTGGGTCAAATACAGCCTCTTGTTTATGAAACATTGAGCAGCTTTTAATTTTCTTCCCCCTAAACATATCCATAACTGCGCTCTTGTTGGGGAAACAAGAATACTTAAACATTTGCCGTCTTTTAAAAATCATGTGAAGTCACCTTTAACTTGGTTTGTTTATTTGTATGGTGTTTTTACGTTGCAAGGAACCAAGTGGTTATTCAGCAACGGGACCAACTGCTTTACGTGACTTCCGAACCACGTCGAGAGTGAACTTCTATCACCAGAAATACACATCTCTCACACCACAATGGAATGGCAGAGAATCGAACTCGCAGCCACCGAGGTGGCAGGCCAAGACTATACCGATCACGCCACTGGGGGACCTGGGGCAACCCGAAAGTCTGTAAGGCAAGGTCTGTAACTTGGTTACCAAATCAAATAAGCTTTGTAACCAAGTCAGCAGATAGTGTGATAGATTATTATAGATCCAGTGTTAGCACTTGAATCATTTTGTGTGAACCTCGTTGTTTGCAAACGATTCCATTTTGCAATTAAAGGATTGTACGGCAGGAGATTTCGGGAATCCGCCGCCACCACCATTGGCATCCATCTCAAGTTCATGTTACTTGTTCATATTACTTGCAGGAGCCCCGTTATCAAATGAACAGTTTATTTATCAGAAGTATTTGATCTCACTGCAAATTTCAAATTCACCGTTTGATCTTCCATATCATAGCATCGATTAAACAAAAAGGTTTTAAGTTTTTTTTTTTTTTTTTAAAGACTTCAGATCCTCTTTATCTGCCACAGCTCAAGAGGAAACTTGTATAATCTAGGGGTCGTTCGCTCCGGTGACAAGTCCAATGTTGGATTGGTCTATCTTAGGATAGGTGAGACTTAGCCACTGAACTTCAACAACACCCCTGTACTGTTATGCGTCTTTTGCTAATTTGTTTTTATCAACCTACAGTTTTCGAAGACCTCGTTGTGGTCATTATTTCAGCTTTGGTATTGTTTTGTCATGAAAAATGTAGTTTTTTTTTTTTTTTTTTTGGTGATACTGCTAGTGAGTTATAAAGGTTCCTTTGTCTTACTTTAATATTTTGACTAATTCATCTGTTACCAGAAGTTACACAAGTGCAAATTGAGTCTTCTGGAGGGTACAGAGTACATTCCTTTTATCTTCCTATTCCTGTGAGATGAGACAGTAGGCGTCCACCCCATATGAGGTGAAGCGCTATCAAATGTTAAAAACAATATGATGGTATCAGCCAATAAGTTAAGTATATCTTAGTTTTACCGGACCACTGAGCTGATTAACAGCTCTCTTAGGGCTGGCCCGAAGGATTAGATATTTTTACGTGGCTAGGAACCAATTAGTTATGTAGCAACGGGACCTACAGCTTATTGTGGGATCCGAACCACATTATATGAAGAAATGAATTTCTATCACCAGAAATAAATTCCTCTGGTTCCGCGTTGGCCAGACGAGAATCGAACTGCGGACCACCGGATTGGTAGCCGAGCGCGAAATCCACTCGTCCAACGAGGAACTTTATCAGCCATAAAGATAGAAGAGATTGGGCCAGTAGTATGATGAACCAACAAACTTGAACATTCAAACAGGAACATTATCAAGTTTTGATCTATCTATTGATTGCCATAGTGGTGTTGTTTACTGCAGCAGGCAAAACAGTGTGGGCTGGCATTTCAGTAATGTTGCTTCTATTATCATCATTTATAAAAGCAATTTTCTTTCCAAGATCCATTGGTTTATGTTGCTCTCCAAAACTGCAAGTTTGCATCAAGCCACAAGAAAGGCTTGGTTAATAAGACAATGCAGAAGTGAATATAGAGCTCAAGTTTACCAGAGAGTTAGACAAAACAACGGGGAGGGGGGCCATAAACGATCTTTAAATCGAAACAAGGAGCCATTAGTGACTGGATTTATAGGAATAAGTTCAACATTTAATGCACTAAAATATCTATATACAATGTAAATTCGGCCCTATAGTAATCATCGAGCAAATAAGGGAATCGTCGGGCATAAAAAGGGAGCTTTGGCAGATTTATTTCACTGGCGCTAAAAATCTTTATTCAGAACCCTGCAAATAATCTTGCTGACGAGTTTAGTGGGAAAGCAGTTATTGGTAAAATATGTTAAAAAGAAAGGTAATTTCCTTCTGAAAGACATAACAGTTAGATGTAAGGGAGACAGCTCTATATACGAGAAGAAAAATGGCGTTGGATTTAAAATTATGAACGCAAAAGCTATGAAAATTGTCTTCACAAAAATAGCAGCAGCATTAAACTGACTGTTTTCTCGAAAGACTTCTAAATCTAAAAATGAAACCCAGTCGCTCACTTCCCTTCCAAGGGTAAACTTATTATGTGATACGAGTCAACAAATCCCAAGAATGAATCAGTCAAAATCGTGCCTGAAAAGGGTGAAGGTATCGTCAACGTCTCTTATAAAACGGAAGGACAGAAGACACACTTCTTAAAAGCGATCAAACAGCGATCACATAGACACTGGAAAATGTAGGCCCTAAAGGAGACACCATAGCCATACCCTCCACTTGTCAATATAAGTTATTTTCTAAAAAATAAAGCCGGTGTCCAGCAACGCCATTTTTAAACGAGATTAAAGAAGAACGGTTAAAATTATGAAAACATAAATCAGGTTAGGGAAGTAACTTGTCTAAGAAGGGGCTCAGCATCTAAGCTAGCCATAAATGCATCAGAATATCGGAAGAGTATAGATTCTTTAAACGTCTATGAGTTAGCAACAGTATATTGATTCCAAGTTAAAGGTTCCAGCAACGCGACTGAAAATTTTGCAGGTTGATAATTAGGAGTATTGAAAGACGAAAGAATAGAGCGGAGGGGCACACCACGATTGTGAATTTTGGGTAGGCCACACATAACGACAAAGGAACAGTCAATAGCAAATAGTTGACGGTAAGTTTCTTCGTTAATGTCATTGTCCTTCTTTAGGGACCTCAGGAACCGGTTGATTTTGTCTTCGGTGCGAAAAATGCTTTGGTAGTCTGGTACGTAGCCAACTTTTTGAGCTTTCTACACAAACGGTTCATCCACGATTCAGCAGTTCAGGTTTGAATGCTGTAGCAGTCTTTGTCGACTTGTTTTAGAAAAAAAAAGAAAAAAAACCTTGATGTAAAATACGTACAAGTGTGAACTTGAAAATGAAGAATATACTACGAAAGTACTTGTTCCAAGTCCCTGTTTCACTTACCTTTTTGCCGTGGATTTAAGGATATTCTCAAGTACGTATTCCTTCGTACTACATTGGATATATGTATATATTTATATAAAGTATACACACATATATATATATGCGTGTGAGTGTTTAGTACAGTACAGTAACAGAGTATAGCACTCTCACTTGCAAGGCCTATGGCTCAACATACTTCTGCAACAACCGTTCTAGGTAGGAGACCTTTCAAGAGCCACCAGAAAAAAGAAAAAAAAAACTACAGCCAATCCAACCCAAAACCACCCGCGTGCCATACCTGGGCGCCGGTTCCAGCCGGGATATCTGGTCGAGGATGCGAGCTTTGGTAAGATGGTTGGGGTGCTGCTTGCCCATCGACGCTTGCCGCCAATATGCAGAGGAATTTGATATAATCTACAACGAAACCATGTCGCTGCTCCCGAGATCGCTTAAGCATATTGCAGAACCACAAATTTTTCTCGGAAACCATCGGCTGGAATTTGTGCGCGAATTTCCGTATTTGGGTCACATTATCACCGACGACCTAAAAGATACGGCAGACATTGAACAGAGGCGTCGTAAACTATGTACAACTGGCAACATGAATGCAAGGAGGTTTGCCTTGTCACCGAGACGTGAAACTGCTGCTCTTCCGCTCGTACTGCTACAGTATGTATCTATGGGTGTTCCCTCTGGACGAACTTTACCCGAGAGACCATGAGACGTATCACAGTTGTGCAGAATGAAATTCTGAGACGCCTCACAAACACTCCACGCTACCACTCCGCCACACAGATGTTCTTAGAAAACCACCTGGACAATTTAAAAATCATTGTAAAGCGCCCTATAGACTATCATACATGTATGATCAAATTGGCGTTGGACAATCCAATTTGAGAATGTAGAGGCTTGTTTGAAGGATTGAACAAGCAGTTTGAAGCTAGCTTGTCCAACAAGACGTTTGACCAGCATGCTTGACGAGTCTGTAGTGGTGTTTGATCATACATGCTCATTTGGTCACCATCAACCATGGCGAACACACAAGATAATCAAGAATTTTGGATAGAGTTCATTGAACTCTATCAATCATTTCCATGTCTTTGGAAGGTTAAAAGTGAGGAATACAAAAATAGGACACTAAAGGCAAAGTGTCAGCGAAAATTGCTTGATAAATTGAGAGAACACATCCCAAATGCCACCAAGGATATGATACCAAAGAAAATTAACTCTCTTCGTACTAGCTACAGGAGAGAATTAAAAAAGGTGGTTCAAAGTGAGAAATCTGGTGCTGCAACTGAAGACATGTATGTACCCTCCTTATGGTTTTTCGGTGCTCTAAATTTTCTCCGAGACCAGGAAATTCAGGAAGAAGGGATATCTACAATAGACATTGATGAAGAGGTGAGGAAATATTCAAACACATTTAATGCAATGTATATATATTATGTAGTTTTTTGTACACTCTGTAGATACAGATACAACTTTCAGTATATCCAAGTAGTATCAATTTATATCTGATAAACCTGATGTTATCAAGAGATAATGGTAATTGTCAGTGTAGAGAATCACATATCTTAATGATAGTACATCAAATAATGAAAATAAATAAATCATGGTTGCGGTCTACATAATTATTAATGTAGCTTCCAGTGTATTAGAGTTCGTGAATGTATTATATATGTACTGTCAGTATGTCTACAACAATGCACAAATAATTACCTATGTTTAGCTAATTTGCTAGATTTGTAAAGCACAAGAGTACCATGTACGAGAACATAATGCACAGCTACCCTAAACAATATGTAATCAAGCTATATAAATTCTAGTTCAGCTATAACTTCCATGTGATCCTACATACTTGCTAGGGCATCCATCCTGGGCCATTGAAATACTGACAATACTTATTGCGTACATCCTTGGCTGACAATGAAGACTGTTGAACAGTTGGTTCAAAAGGAATGAGCTGCCTTCTACTGATACTTTCTACATATTGTTCTCCATCTCCACTCATATAATTATGCAAGTAGCAACATGCAAGGATTATTTTGGACACTTTAGTTGGGGATAGATTGATTGTCGAGTGTAAAATACGAAACCTAGATGACAACATGCCAAAGGTCCTTTCCACTACATTTCTGGCTCGTGACACCCTATAATTGTATATCTGTTGTTCTTTAGTAAGATTGGCATGACTATATGGCTTCATGATATTCTCCAACAGAGGGAACGCATCATCCCCTATTAAAACATAAGGAACAGGATCAGTTGTTCCTGGTAGAGGGCTTGGTGCAGGAATGTGTAGTTTATCCTCTGTTAAGTCCTGACTAAATCTTGTGTTTCCATAAACACCCCCATCTGAGACTCTTCCTTTTGTTCCTATATGTACCATAAGGAACTGACATTTGGCATTAACTATAGCCATTAAAACTACACTAAAAGTACCTTTATAATTATAGTAGTAAGAACCAGAGTTATATGGCTTTGTAATTTTAACATGTTTTCCATCAATAGCTCCGAGGCAGTGAGGAAAGTCCCATTTCCGATCAAACTCTTCAGACACTGACATCCATTCCTCCTCGCTCTCTGGTATCTGTGAATATTAATAGGATACATAAATATCTTCCAAATAATACCCTTAAATGTTAATTTGGTTACAAATTCATTATAGAATAATACTACTAAAGATATCATCAAAGGAACACACACACAATCCGGCCCCTTTTTCTCTCTCTGTCTCTGCAGAATTAACTTTTAGATATTTTTTTTTCATCAGTCATCTAAATACCAATGGAAATGTTGTGAATCCCTGGGGGTTCACGAACCAGGGACGGATCCAGAATTTTTTTTGTGGGAGGGGGGTGGGGGGAGGAAAATCTTCCATTTATATATATATTTTGTTTTTATTCACAAACAAAATCTCTAAATATATATATACATATATATATATATATATATATATATATATATATATAGATATATATAGATATATATATATATTTTTTTTTTTTTTTTTTTTTTTTTTTTTTTTTTTTTTTTTTTCTTTTCTTTTCTTGAGGGCAGGGGGATCACATCCTCACTGACTGTTTAATTAAGCTTAGTTTGGGTCGGTCTTCAGTACAATCTTTTTTTTGGACCAGTGGGAGGATGCATCCCCCATACCCCCCCCCTCCCCCCTGGATCCGTCCCTGTCAGAAACCCGAGAGTGAAAACCCGTGCTTTAGTTAATTTCTTGACACAAGACACATTTGTCTGTAATGTTAAGATTTTATATGATGTTTATCACAATATATAATGTAATAATTGACTTTCAACCATTCCCCGTGTTTTCTAGGTACCAGGGACCTCTGGATGTGACACACAAAAATCCACAAAGAAAAGAAAAGTTGCTGCTGAGGGGAAAAAAATAGAATTACTAGAGTTAGCTTGTAAGCACCTTGAAAAGGACGAGGGTGTGTGGATCCATTAGGACAGAGCTAGGCAGAGGAATTTAAAAAATTAGAAGAAAACCAGCAAATTTACGCTAGAAAAGCTATTAATGATATATTATATGAGGGCCGACTCGGGAGACTCAACATGAACTCGGTGAAAATTAATGAACCACAACTCCTACGATCAGTACAAAAATCAGATCATATGAACACTGTAAGAGTAATCACTCATCCTGTTGTCAAGGAACATAGGTCCATAGAGGATCTATTAAATGATCCACAATTTAGTTAATATGACTGAGTACCAGTAACTGAAATATAAGTAGCCTACATAATGTGAAATTTATTTCTCATACATTCATGTAATTAATTACATACACTATGTTTTTATGTATATACCGGTAAACAGTACTGTTATATTTTTGTTTAAACTCTCCTCTCTCTCTCTTTCTCATCTCTTTCTCTCTCTCTCGCTCTTTCTCAGCTATCTCTTTCTCTCTCTCTCTCTCTGATATGCAATGACATTTGCTTACACCTGTGGTAAATATTATTTTAATTTCATAAGCTGCTTCCTACAACTGTAAAAGAGCAAATGATAAAATAAGCATTCATCAATTTGTTTTTTTTTACCTTACCTTTATTACATCTTTTAGTGATGACACTATAGCATCACACGTCTCTATCACAATGTTACCAAGACTCTGAGGAGAGATGCAGCACGCAAACTTCAGATCTTCGAAGGAATCTCCAGTTGCACGAAATCGGAGAGTACATAACAATCGTTGACTTGCTGGTAAAGCATCTCTGAGTTGTGTTTTCTTTTTCCCAATTACTGGTGAAACCATCGTCAGCAGGTTCATAAATGTGTCTTGGTCCATTCGAAGGTAATTTCTATAGTCTTCAGGTGATGATACCAGTAGCTCATTTAACAGGCATTGATGAGACAGTTCACATCTCTTCTTGTACCACTCTTTCATCCACAATCGTCTCTTTTTGTTTTTATCGTCGACTTCTTCGCTGGCAAGCGCCAGCAGAATAGCTATACAAGCTTTCCTTTTGCTCATGCCTCCACGCCTCAATGAAATGTACTGACGTTTGATCATACATATTATGAGTCTATGGCAGTGTATGAACAAACATGTTGGTCATACATGTTTGACAGTCTGTAGGGCGGGTAAGGCGAACAATGTCCGGTCTAGTAACCCGAGTGAGAAACAGCGGCAACTCGCTTAACAAAGTATCCTAAGGAGTGAAGCAAGAAGAAGATCTAAATTGTCGGAAAGATGGGAAAATGAGGCCTTTGTCCCCTAAAGGACTAAATCTCTGTATTGGCAAGATGTCATCTGCAGATTTTGTCATTATTATATTTATTGCTGATGTTTTATTTTTTCATTATTACTGTGATTACTATCAAGTTAAAGTTTTTTTTTCTACATTCAATTTTCGTATTTAGCCTTATGGACCTGACTACTGTAACCACCTAAGGTCTCTAGTTGAAATTTAAGTTATATAATCTGTGCACTAACTGTTATAACTCTCAATGCATTTTTTTTCTCACCAATATTATTACTGTTGTTACCAGTATTATGATTACTATCTTTTATGCTACCTCAGCTATTTTGTGGATAAGTGCCGATTACTCATTTTTCTTATCATGTTGTCTCATATATCTAGATTGTGTATGTTACTGTGAATTTTGTATATTCATTGTATATGGCCCTGAGCCGAAATAAAGGATATTATTATACAACAAATCCCATTGTGGGAACTTCTTCACATACAAGATATGTGACACATGGAATAAACTGCAACCAGAAGTTGTAAAAAGCAACAGTGTGGAAGAGTTTGAAAGAAATCATGTGACATGGAATAAACTGCAACCAGAAGTTGTAAACAGCAACAGTGTGGAAGAGTTTGAAAGAAATCATTAGGACACTGTGAATGCACAGTAAAACCTGATCTTAGAAATAAGTGAGCACACGATGTCTCCTCGGATGGACTAACAAGTCTTTGAGACATCCTAATCCTTGTAACTGCTTGTCATACTCCGAGACACCAAATCCTCCCCCGAATTCTCCGGGACCCGAGCTCCTCCCAACTCCCCATGATCTGGGACCCAACCCCACCCCACCGCTACTATAAACCGCCACTTGAAGACATGTTACAGTATTGTTTCTCTTCGGCGATGATAATGACTACAGTTTTGTGTTGTTTCTCTTTCTCCCGATGTAACTTGTAGCGTAAATGGAGGTTAAGTTATTATATGGAAGGTATACTCGCCTTCTCTCTATCTTTCTCTATGAGGAAACCTCAAATTAGACTGAACAGTTATCAGGGAAGTATATATTATGTGTGTGTATATATATATATATATATATATATATATATATATATATATATATATACACACATAATATATACTTCCCTGATAACTGTTCAGTCTAATTATCAGGGAAGTATATATTATGTGTGTGTGCATATATATATATATATATATATATATATATATATATATATATATATATATATATACACACATAATATATACTTCCCTGATAACTGTTCAGTCTAATTTGAGGTTTCCTCATAGAGAAAGATAGAGAGAAGGCGAGTATACCTTCCATATAATAACTTAACCTCCATTTACGCTACAAGTTACATCGGGAGAAAGAGAAACAACACAAAACTGTAGTCATTATCATCGCCGAAGAGAAACAATACTGTAACATGTCTTCAAGTGGCGGTTTATAGTTCATTATATATATATATATATATATATATATATATATATATATACTATATATATATATATATATATATATATCTCTCATTGTCGCCAGAACCGCTACAGTTAATAGTGAACACGATAACTGCAAATAAACGAATAGTTATTAGACCTGATAATAATCTAAATTGTTAATCTCTTCATTGCATCGTGTTTATCTACCATGTTTATCTATTATTTGTACTAATAATTGTATATTTCTTGTCAATAAAATAACTAACTAACTAACTAACAATCTATGAACAACTTGTAAATATAATTACAATTGATAACAAACAGTTATACCCAACCAACAGCCTTTTCTCGTATGGACTTGGTCTTAATTTATTTTCCTGAGAGAGAGATAAAATTGACGGTATTACAGTTTATAACTATCAACTGTATCTTTTGTAGTGCCGTTGTTATAACTACAATATTATCAGTCTATGAGAGAGAGAGAGAGAGAGAGAGATAAATGAACAAGTAACCCAAATTATTCTTAGTCTATGAGAGAGAGAGAGAGATAAAAATGACGGTATTACGGTTTATACCTATCAACTGCATCTTTTGTAGTGCCGTTGTTATAACTACAATATTATCCGTCTATCAAATAGAGAGAGAGAGAGAGAGAGATAACAATGAACAAGTAACTCAAGTTATTCTCAGTCTATAAGACAGTTAAGTATATCTTAATTTAACCAGACCAATTGGTTACTTAGAAACAGGACCTACAGTTTATTGTGGGATTCGAACCACATCGAGAAATGAATTTCTATCACCAGAAATAAATTCCTCTCATTACGGCCGCGTTGGCAGAGCGGGGAATCGAACCCATACCCTGAAATCGGCAGTCGAGCAGGTAAGCGACTCGTCTAACGAGGAACTGTCTATAAGAGAGAGAGAGAGAGAGAGATAGTAATGAACAAGTAACCCAAATTATTCTCATCTATAAGAGAGAGAGAGAGAGAGAGAGAGACTTCCAACTTGACTTATCCATTATTCACATCCACTCAGTGTGGTACAAACGACACGTGGAAAAGTTTCCAACACGTGGAGAACAAGATAGCCACAATACCGGCAACAACACGTGTAAAGTATCTGCAAAGAGAGAGAGAGAGAGAGAGAGAGATAAAAATGACGGTATTACAGTTTATAACTATCAACTGTATCTTTTGTAGTGCCGTTGTTATAACTACAATATTATCAGTCCATTAGAGAGAGAGAGAGAGTCTTTCAACTTCACTTATCACTTATTTAAATCCACCCTACATCCGCCGACCGTTCAATGAGGTCCAAACGACACGTGGAAAAGTCTCCAACACGTGGAGAACAAGATAGCCGTAATACCGGCAACACGTGTAAAGTATCTGCAAAAAAAAAAAGAATATGGTCCATCCTATGGACTGTAATAACTACATCTCATCGAACCCATACATTATGAGGACAAGTAGCTCCTTATCTTGCGCCGCCAGAGATAACGTACAAAGGCACGTGACACTTGACACTCAACACTTAACACTTGACCCGTATCTCTGGTTCATTTGGTCAAACTAGGCAAGTTGTGATCTAAGCATCGTCGTTGGAGGGCATTCATTAGCCTTTGGAAGGAAGTATGGAATGGATATAAGATTTAGGCCAAACACCGAGCGCTAGGACCTATGAGGTCATTCAGCGTTGAAGGGAAAATTGAGAGTAAAGTTTTAAAAAGTGAAACTGAAGGAAAACCTCGCGGTTGCTCTATGAAAAATTTGTTAGGAGATTGATTGATCGATTTATTAAAGATTATCTGGCGTCACAAATTTGTTAGGAGAAGGTGGAAAGTAAGATGGAAGAATGAGACTATGAATGGAGGTATAGTAAGAGGAATGGAAGGAGTTGCAGCTAGGGGCCGAAGGGACGCTTCAAAGGACCTAAGTAATGCCTGCAGTGCACCGTGTGAGGCACACTTTTGGCACTACCACAATACGGGAATTAGCTTTTGGGAACGTGAATGAAAACTGAACGTAGTTCTTGACGAGCGTTTTAGCTTTCAGGGTAATTAATATTTACTGAATATAGTTCTTAAATGTCGTTAGCATTGAGGAGAACTAACGAAACCTTTAAATACAATCGTTATGGACCGTTAGCTTGAAAGAAGTGGGTACAAACATATCTCCTGAAGACCGTTAGCTTCGTAAGAATAAATATACACCTTAATGACATATTCTGAAGACCGTTAGCTTTAAGAAAAGACGATCGACTATGAGATTCACAGCCGGGAATAAAATTTCATCAACGCACCGGACAAAGATGACACTTTGTCACAGGGTATCTTACATCCTTACCTAATCTTTTACTGTATTCTGTATTACGAAAGTTGCATAATTCTGTCTATTATAAGAGTAACACCGACTTCTCGTAGACATCGCCAGCGAACTCAGAGGAATGTCTTTCGAAGATATAATGACGTAACTTATGACGTCATTAACTTGACCCTTTCTCGATGGATTATTGGCTATTCGTGAAAAAGTCTCCACCTCCGGCAACAATGAAATACAACCAATACTCCTTGGTTACACTTTGTAGTAGTAGTAGTAGTAGTAGTTTGTAGGATTGATGCCATTAGGTCAAGTGCTAGAAACCTTGAAGAAAAGGGTTTCCTTAAGTAATCCGAGAAATTACTTTAAGAGAGTGAAGAAAACTTTGGCATCGTCGTAACTCCTTTGATATTTTTCCTAATATGACAATGACGACCATTGTAATAAGTAGAGCATATATAATTTTTCTGCACCTTATGGAAGTCAGCAAATGACGAAAACTTGGTAGCCTTGGATGTCCGGGTGTACTACTCCTTACCCCCCAAAAAAAGCCCCTATTATTCATTTGGCTGTTCGAGCATACGTAGGGTTTGCCACGGGCCTCCTCACTTCTAAACAACCGTGCAAGTCGAATCACAAAAGCCGTCCTGCAACCAAGGGAACAATGACTTATCATAACCGCCATTCTTGAAGCCTTGACAAGGAACGAATATTTATTCAGAATTTCAGAGACAGCTGTTTGTCGTCATCACATTGTGGAAGGAGTCATATGTTTACGTCACGTATAACTTTGAACCCATACATTAGTGTGTTCCGCCACTGGCTTCGGCTGCTTTATTTTACTCTATGAATATACTTTTTTTCTAATGTAAGTAACAAAGAATGCTGCCGAAAATTAGGTAGGGATGTGAAATATACTATGGCTAAGTAATACCTTTGTCAAATGCACAGAAAAAAAGTAGCTTTAAGATTGGATGATATTAACCTTAATCATATCTCCTGGAGACTGTTAACTTTCAGGAATATCTATACAAACATTAACTGTATCGCCTCAAGATGGTTAGCCTTCGTGAAAATTAATATAAACTGTAATTATATATATCTCACGGCTTTCATTTAAGAGGATATATAATTTTCGCTTCAAAGACAATTTAACTTTGACTTCAAAGAATATATAACTTTCACTTGAAAGAGAATATAACTTTAACTTAAAAGGAAATAAAACTGTCACTTCAAAGAAAAAATAACTTTAACTACAAAGAAAATATAACATTATTTTCAAAGAAAATATAATTTTTACTTCAAAGAGAATATAACTTTAATTTCAAAGAAAATACAACTTTTACTTCAAGGAAAATATAACTTTAATTTCAAAGAAAATATAACTTTAATTTCAATGAAACTATAACTTTCACTTCTAAGAAAATATAACTTTCACTTCAAAGAAAATACCTTTAATTTAAAAGAAAATATAACTTCACTTCCAAAAAAGTATAACTTTAACTTCAAAGAAAACATATCATTACCTTCAAAAGAAAATATAACTTTAATTTCAAATAAACATAACTTTAACTTGAAAACAAACATATCTTTAACTTCAAAGGAAAAATAACTTTAACACCAAGGAAAATATAACTTCCATTTCGGAGAAAATGTAACTTTCACTTCAAAGAAAATATAACTTCCATTTCAGAGAAAATGTAACTTTCACTTCAAAGAAAATATAACTTTAACTTCGAAATTGAAAGAAAATATAACTGTAACTTAAAAATAGTATAACTTCCACTTCACAGAAAATATAACTAACTTCAAAGAAAGTAAAACTTCCACGTCAAAGAAAATATAACATTGACTTCGAAATTGAAAGACAATACAACTTTCACTGCAAAGAAAATATAACTGTAGCTTCAATTAAAGTATAACTTTCACTTCAAAGAAAATATAACTAACTTCAAAGAAAGTATAACTTCCACTTCAAGGAAAGTATAACTTTCACTTCAAAGAAAATATAACTAACTTCAAAGAAAGTATAACTTTCACTTCAAAGAAAATATAACTAACTTCAAGAAAGTATAACTTTCACTTCAAAGAAAATATATCTAACTTCAAAGAAAGCATAACTTTCACTTCAAAGAAAATATGACTAACTTCAAAGAAAGTACAGCTTTCACTTCAAAGAAAATATAACTAACTTTAAAGAAAGTATAACTTTCACTGCAAAAAAATATAACTAACTTCAAAGAAAGTATAACTTTCACTTCAAAGAAAATATAACTAACATCAAAGACAATATAACTTAAACTTCAAAGAAAATATAACTGTAACTTCAAAGAAAGTATAACTTCCACTTCAGGGAAAATATAACTTTAATATCAAAGAGAATATAACTTCCACTTCAAGTAAAATATAACTTTAATTTCAAAGAAAATATAACTTCCACCTCAAGGGAAGTATAACTTTAATTTCAAAGAAAGCAGAACTTTTAAACTCTAAAGACAACAAAACTCGAAGCATGATCCACGAAGACCGCTATTCCTTAGTATAAAAATACCAAATATACGCTTTGATATCCGCTACCTATAAAAAAAAAGATAAAAGAAATAAAAATTATCACTACCTTTCTAGTAGTAATTTCAGGCTGTCATATTTGAATTCCACAGCAATAAAAAGCATTAAACACGATCCTTGAGGACCAACAAAAAACTTTAAGTGTGTGACCCTTGGAGACTGAATCCTCTGGCAATGGCTCCAAGGCACGCGGAGACCCCAATTAAATATAAATCGCGTGTCTGGGATATTAAGTGATAATTCAAAGCGCTCCAGGAAAGAATAGTTTTTCTTGACTAAAATATTCCATCACTACAAATGGGCTTAAGAGTAAATTCTACATGTTTCCCAGAGAGTTCCACATCGATGTCTGCTCCTCGTTGGACGAGCGATTTCGCTCTCGATAACCAATCCGTGGGTCCGAGGTTCGGTTCTCAGCTCTGACATCGCGGAACCAGAGAAATTTATTTTTGGTGATAGAAATTCATTTCTCGATATAATGTGGTTCGGATCCCACAATAATCTGTAGGTCCCGTTTTGCTAGTAAGCCAGTTGGGTTCCTAGCCACAGAAAAAATAAAAATATCTAATCCTTCGGGCCAGCCATAGGAGAGCTGTTAATCAGCTCACTGGTCCGGTAAAACTAAGATATACTTCTCCACTTCGATGTCTGCATTACGAAAAACTGAGTTTAAAATATAAATCGAATTATACCTTTTCTTTTCTTCATCTCTACCAAATCAATCACATATCATAGGAGGATCTTAAACAATCTAATCTATATTTTAATCATGAACCCAAGCAAAAAATATATCGTCAGTTTGTCTTTTCGAAGATCACATCAAAATACTGATGATGAATCACAGCGTTTATACATAATTACAAGTCTATATACTATAACTTTGATTGGTAGGTAAAAATGGAGGGGACTGATGCATCAACACGTGGAAATGATGGCAGGAAACGGCCCAGCTGGTAGGTAGTAACGAAAAGAACGAAAAGGAAATCTTTTCTGTATAGGACACTGTGAACTTCTTCCCGCCATCTTGGCCGATTATTGCGCCTGCGTCATACGACTCATCCGCGTCATATATAGTAGATTCGTGGTTGAACCCTATAACTCGACGCTCGCTCTCGCACATAGGAAAATGCGGACGCTCGTGAACTGGATTAATCCGCCCTTGCAAATAAAGTACCGAGATAACGCTGATAGGAAAAGTTAGTCGAGGCCGGGAACTTTTGAACCTTCGGTGTCCGCCGCGACGCCACGACCTCATTTTTATCATTTGTGTGAATTTCATCATGTAACTTCTATATCTTCGGTGGCTCTAGTAGTAGTAATAATAATAATAATAATAATATAATAATAATAATAATAATAATAATAATAATAATAATAATAATAAAAGCTGGTCTATTTATAATTTTTTATTTACCTTAATCTTTATAGATTAGCTGAACAGAATGTGATTTGGTATTGTTTCGAGTTAATGAAAATAATCATGACAAAAGTCCACAGCAGTGTTTATATATATATATATATATAATATATATATATATATATATATATATATATATATATATTGTACAAGGTTAAAAATGACTAGGAGAGACTTCCGGATACTGCTCAGTATCCCTCCAGTGGTAAAACAATGGAGGGGGTGTTGCGATAGCGCAAGAAACTGGTTCAAGGCGGATTCTTTGAACAACGTTGGTCAAGTAACCGCTGTTCGGTTGTTTCTGTTGCCGAGAGACCCGGCTGGAACGGGAGAAGTGGTATTTCAGGTGATTCCAGCTCAGCAGACTCTCTCCATCGGTGTCATGCCTTTCAGCTTTAGCATCGTCAGTCATATGGGATAAAAAGAGATGTGGGAGCAACATCAGGGGTCTCACAATTACCCGACACGTGAATCTTAAAATCTTCGACAAAGTGGCCAATCATTAACGAATTGACAAAACTATCTTCATCAGTGAATGTTTTGGTCCCTTCAAAAGCACACCCCTTTCTTATAGCAGTCCTTTCCACTAAGCGACGAACACCAACATCTCCACTCTTAAATATGACAGAGGCACCATTCCGATTGATGTTGTGTCCTGGAATGGACGGATGTGAAACTAGGGCATTATTCATTGCATGGAGCTAATAGGCCCTACGATGTTCAGAAACAACCGAACTGGGGTTACCAGACCAACACTGTTCAAAGAATCCGCCTTGAACCATTTCAAGACTCATGCTACTGTGGGCATTTTTTAATAATAGTAATGGTAATAATAATAATAATAATAATAATAATAATAATGGGAAAGATTTTAAAAGGCAGCCCCAAGGTATTCGTGGGTTTCTTTATACCTATTTCCAATAGTTCCCCTTTCCACGAGTCGGTTACGCACTCGACTACCAATCCCAGGGTCCGGTTCGATTCCCCGCTCTGCCAACGCGGCCGCAATGAGATATTTATTTCTGGTGATAGAAATTCATTTCTCAATGTGGTTCGGATCCCACGTAAAAATATCTAATCCTTCGGCTCAGCCCTAGGGGAGCTGTTAATCAGCCCAGTGGTCTGGTTAAACTAAGATATACTTAACTATACCGACTTCCATTCAGGCCAGGGAGGGCGATATAGGTTGTGACATTGCATGCAGGAGGAATGGAATGGAATAGGATATTTAGGACAAAAGCCAAGCGGTGGGATCCACGAGGTCGTTCAGTGCCTGAAAGGAAGACTGAGAGTAAAAGGGTTTTAAAAAGTGTCACGGAAGGAAAACTTCAGAGCAGTTGCACTCTGAAACAACTGTTGGGAGAGGGTTGAGGAAAGCAAGATGGAAGGAGATACAGCGAAAGAAATGTAAGGGGTCGCAGCTATGGCAAGGAACCCTACTATGAAATTCAGGGCCTCTGTAACACGGTTTTTTGGATTTTGCTCCTTATCAAAGCATCGGATGTAGCTGAAAGTTGACATATGTATATTTTACAACTACACACAAATTTTGTCAGCATTATCAATAACCTAAACCCGATAGTTTTAATTTTTATAGAGTAAAAATGATCTAGCCGACGCCATGGCCAATGATTGTGAGCCAAGAGTCGAAAAACATTCATTACATAAGCAAGGTAAACCCCGTTTTACGAAATGTTGCCCCGCCCATCCACCAGACAGAAACCCATTCACCTTATTCCATCGGCTCTTAAACCCATAGTAGTCAAGAATGGCTAACAGGATTTGGAATTGTCCCCGTGGTTGCAAAACTGCATTTGTCTTACGACTTGCAACTTTATACAGTCAAGAGAAAGCCCGTGGCCATACTTACTATAGCCTGAATAGGTAATTATTCAGTTTCTAGTTTAAATCCAATGTTTATGGTCTGATTTGTATTTAGCGTAACGTGATTATAATACTTGTAATGTCATTCAGGATTTTGAACATTTCCATTAACTATTCACTATGCCACCAAGAGAGAGAGAGAAAGAGAGAGATTGTATGTAAACAGTCTTTATATAACTATTTTGTTAAAATAAGATTTTTTTCCAAAGTAAATACAAGCTTATGTGTGCTAAAATCTCCAGCAGACCAACGGATCATCCGATATGATATAATTTTTTTTCTTCTTCTTTAGTCTGTACTTAAATGGTGGAACGATACATAGATGTGGGTGGGGTATCTGTGCTAGCGTAGTAATACTACTGTAGCAGTAGTGCCGCAAAATTAGTAATAGCAGCAATATACATGAATTAAACGTTTAGGCCAACTGCTGGGATCCCTGAGGATCATTTAGCACTTCTTACAACTACTCGAGAAATGAGTTTATATAGCCAGAAGTTAGATTTTCTAATACAACAATGTCCATGATAGCCTTCATTGTTATCCTGAATTATAACGAGGCCAAAGTGGGTGGAGCCTCGTGAAGTCATCATTCTGAAGATAATTATTGGTGAAGGTTTAAAGCCAAAATACGGTACCGTATATTTTTTTTTTTTTAGTAAATAGGTAGATAGCCGATAAATAAAAATTGCTTGATATTGGATACAGCAGTTATCAAATCAAGCTTGTCTAATGTGTCTTTGAAAATTACCAACTATTCCCTACATCTTGTCAATCTGATTGTGACCTATAAAGTAGATTATAATTTCTTGGGACACTTATTTTGGGAGTTAGACTAATAATCGAAGTGTTTTTGTATTTATTAACATATTTTGTTGGTGTGTTCATTATGACAATTATCAGTGGAGAGGATTCAGAGTTCATAAAGGTGTACTGCTTTGCTTGTATTTAAATCTTTGTCATTGTTGCCAGAGGTATAGCCTTCGTTACGTATAGCCAATCATCCATCGAGAAAGAGGGAAGAAATGCTGTCATAAGTTACGTAACGAGTGCGTTCGAAACCTTTTCTCTGAGTAAGTTGGCCCGTTTTCAAAAAAAGTCACTTTTACATTATAAGTACCAAATTTATTCAACCTAGTAATGCAGAATAAAGTCAAAATTTATGTGTAGATATAATGTGTATTTTGAATAAGCGTTATATCTATGAAATGCATAGATAAAAAGTTATTGCAAAAAAACCGTGTTACAGAAGCCCTGAATCTCATAGTAATAAAATATGCTACAGTGCACTGGACGACACTGGCAGTGGCCCGCCTAAGGTACGAGATGGAGGAAGAGGAGGCCGCACAACTGGAGAGAGAGAGAGAGAGAAAGGTCAGCGGAAACGATAGCATGATAATGTACCACGGATCACAGGCCTGTACCCAAGGGGAGTCGAACGATCGCCCCCCCACAAAAAAAATCTGGTAGTCCATATTTTCTGTGACTATCCTTTTCATTGAACTATACTTACAAAGTAATAAATAACAACTTTTGTTTTTTTGGCAAGTTTTTTTTTATCAGTTTTGTTATTAAACATTAACATCATTCTTCAGCATTAGGAAATACAAGAATGATAATAGGAATATGATATAGGCCACCATATACCTATATATATACAATGACATTTATTGAAGAAAAGGGCCAGTTTTGGGAAAAAAGACGCCCCCATAAAAAATCTCTGGGTACCGGCCTGGACCAGACACTAGACTCTCAGCAAGAGGAAGAGTCATTCACTCCTTAAGGGCCCAACACAATGACTCAGCCAGCAAACGAATCCAAGCGGGGACTGGGGAGTAAGAGTCCAGGAACCATTCATTCTGGCGGGAGCCTTTGGTTTCGCCCTCTATCTTCACTATATCTCCGTACGAAGTCCCCTCTCCGTAGAGGATTGTGACCTCTTAATGGGTCGCCATACGAGAAGCATGACTCTCTGTCGCTAATTAACCGTAAAATTCTGAACAGGGGCTTTTTTTTTTTTTGGCTGAATCATCCCACTTTAAGAGAACGCTTCTTCTTCTTCTTCTTCTTGGTTTCAAGACGTAGAAAGGAGCGTCCTCGCGGCTTCAAAAGGCATAATTCGCTCACCACGCAGTTCAGGGTACGAAAAAACTCGCGTGTGTATAATTATAGACAGCGAGAGAAAACAAGCACTTAAATATAGTATTACTATGTTTTAATATATTTTTTTTTTTGTCACACGAGGCACTTAGAGTTAGTTTCATCGTTCTCAAGTGCCCGGATTCGATAAGATTATTCTCGGGTTTGATGACAGCGTAACCTGTACATACTTAGGTAGTAGTCCAGTCACTGTGTAAGTGCTTCTGATCTTCCCTCCTCTCTTATTCTTTGGAAGCTTGAATAGGGGGTTTACCTTCTGAATCAATGATAAGTCATTATTATTATATTCCTCCCTCTCTTCATACAATTTTCCCAGTTAATACAACCAAAAATACGCGGAATCGTTGCACAGAGAAGGAAGGTATAATCTTGGCCAAAGCTATTCCCGTCTTATATTGAGTCATTCACCTCCTTTTACTTACATCACTCATAATTTTCTAAAGAATAGGAATATGAACATTTAATATATATATATATATAGTATATTATATATATATATATATATATATATATATATATATAAATGTTCATATTCCTATTCTTTAGAAAAATTATGAGTGATGTCAGTAAAAGAAGGTGAATGACTCAATATAAGACGGGAATAATATATATATATATATATATATATATATATATATATATATATATTTATATATATATATATTTATATTGAAAATGTTCATATTCATATTCATTTACTTAGCACATTCTGCTAAGTAAAGGACGTTTGAACGTCGAAAGATCTTGCGGACACTTTGTAGTTTATTTTCCCTCGTGGCATATACCTTTATTTATTGATTTATCACGTTCTTAACTTTCGTGATTCAGTTATATACTATATATATATATATATATATATAGATATAATAGATATATATTATATAATATATATATACATATATATATAAATTTTCCAAAGAATATGAATATGAACATTTTCAAATATATATATATATTAATTTTTGTTTCTTACCCTTAAAATACTCATAATTACTGAACTTTAGGGCAAATGGGATCCCTTGTCTCACGCAAACAATTTTAGAATTTGTACAAAAAACTGATAAAGCTTCTGCTTCACCACAGTTTCCTCTCTTACACTCCTGAACTTACATTCCCTCGTCTTGGTCCTTTTGTGTTGGCAATTTTGAAGGCATTCCCTCGAAAGAGAGCCATAATGTAATCAGTAACATTATAATCCACCGTGAGGTATAATCACAAAGAAACTGGGCAGGTAGAAGCTACCATCTGGAACGCCAGTATGACGTCACGTCCTTCGAGAACCAACACAAACGAGACGAAATGAGAAACGCACTTAGTCACAGCACTTTCGACACCTAGCGGCTATTTTGGGCATCGAGAAGCTATTTCGGGACCTAATTCTGTCGCAGTACCTCGAGGAAAAGGAAATCATATGCTCCATAAGAGTCGGAGACTCTAAATATAGCGAGATATATTTGGAAAGGCTCCGAAGAAAGTAGATAGATATCCCTCGTTGCAACAAGCACTCGAGGACATCCGAAATTAGACGCAACACTCGAAATGCCGCTTTGATGAAAGCACGACGCGATGATGAGTCAGATTAGATTATTCTTGCAGCGTTGGGTGACGCCGGCGGCACTTGGGAGAAAGCCTGTGATGATGGCTTATCCAACCCCCTCCCCCCCCACAACAACCCTTTGCCGGTAATGGACAATGTTGCAATGCTTCAGCACAAATTCCGTATCTGTTATTCATAACTATTTTTGTGTGTGTATATATGATATATATATATATATATATATATATATATATATATATATATATATATATATATATGAACTTTTGATCACATGACCGTGACATTTTATACGCAATCGTTTAACTACAAATGTCGTTTACTATACACCTCGCTCAACTTCGGGAATAACACCCAAAGGGTATGATACGTGATAAATGGTTTGGGTACCAAACCATCTATCATTTGTAATTCCTCTTAATTCCTCTTCGATGATATTCCCGAGGTAGCACGAATTTCATATCAAACGACAGCTATATAAACGCTATATAATATATATATATATATATATATATATATATATATATATATATAGATATATATATATATATATATATATATATACACACACACATACAATATAAAATAAGCAAAATGCCTGGCTCGAGACTATAGGTTATGTTTAGTTTAATTTTCTATTGGGGCGTTTTAATCTATATATATATTATATATATATATATATATATATATATATATATAATATATACACATAGACAAACAGATATGTAATGCAAACCGGCTCAGTGATTGATTGATTACTTTTCCTACCACTGACAAGCTTGGGAATGGTGGGAATCCCTTCCTTATCCAGTCTTTCCTGGCTAATATAACTTTTACTCCTTGTCGAGGCCAAAGAGGGTTTCTAAATTCCGTAGTTAATAAGTCTCTTAACATCCTTCCTTCCCTGTTCCACCATTTTCAATTTTATTTAGTTATTTACTTTCTTCTGAGGCTGGGATTTCGAAAAGTTACTGCGCACGTTTCCTAGTATAGACGAAGCAGTCAGTCAGAATGTGAGAAGCACTACTTCAAACGCCGCCTTTCATGAACGGAACGACGCTCGATAAGATTACCTCCCGGGAACTGGTTCCAGTCGGTGCGAGTCGCTCGTTCGAAGCATTTCCCGCTGAATTTTCCTGTTCGTTGCATAACGGTCGACTCCGGGATGACGTAAGAGGGGGCCAAACTTTTCAGTGCAAGGGCTACATGGAAAATTTCATAAAATGTTCAGCAAAATAATTAATATTAAAAGAAGTTTTCAAGCAAATATGCAATTAATTCTTAAAAATTAACATTTATAGAACTGTAGAAGATTCACATCAAATGCACATATTTGAAAGGCAAAGTAACTCAGATGGAAAACAATTTTTATTAATTGGTATTTTAAAGTAAGAACTTCACATGCTGTTACTATAATAGTAAAGAGAAAAAATGACGAGTATCATGACCTGAAAATAGAAATAAGAAGGATATGGGATATGCCAGTGAAAATTGTACCTATAATCATAGGAACACTGGGCACGATCCCAAGATCCCTGAAAAGGAACTGGAAAAACCATAGATGCCGAAGTAGCGCCAGGAATCATGCAGATGTGTGCCACTAGAAACAGCGCACATAGTAAGAAAAATTATGAACTCCTACGGAGCTTTGATGCAACCCGAAACCTCAAACTATAATATAAAAACCACCCAGTCGAATAGGAAGACTGGGATATAATAATAATAGTTTAAGTTGGTTCACAACCTATGTGGATATGTTTATAAGATAGCATATATATCCCAGTAATGATGACACAATAAATAACCTTTTCACGTGATATATATCAATATCAATGTGACTAGCAATTAAACTATACTCAATTTTCATCCTTTAAGCGGTTTAATTAAATGCACAACAAAACCGTTTGTAGTTACAAACACATAACATTGACGAATTTTGTTTTACCTACCGCTCGGAGGGTTACCTCGCATATGCTTAACCGCTGTCTTTTCCAACCTGATAAAAGAAATTTACCACTTTTTCACCGATTCAATGAAATATAAGAGACAAATCTGTAAATGTATCTTAAAAAATAAGTCAATGAGAGCTCACAATCCTTCCCCATATCCGAGTGTTCTGCATAACCCTTTTCCCCTCATCTGGTTCTTTGGCCTATTGGTATTAAATACATTTAAGCCGATGGTTCAATCAACCTATCTATTCACAAAGCTATTTATCACCTCCTCACCCTGTATCCTCTAAATGCATCCCCTACTGGGGTCTGGGAGTCCATGAGTGGCTATTAATCACTCCTTCACGAAGGTAGCGTCAAACATTTCCCCAACTCGATTTAGCAGAAGCAATTACACATCGATTCCCGTAGCTTTCAAGGTGAGGCAATTAGAAGACTCCTTTGACAATTCATCATGTGACTGTTTGTCATTGGGCAATCCATCTTCAGATGGCTCCCCTCTACATTTGTCCAAGAAGGTTAGTTACATTCAAACTTTGTGAGTCTCAAGACTACATAGGTCTAGCATGGGTAGGCTCATGCCAATGTAGTACTATTTCAATTGGTAAGAGACTGCTTCTGAAAGTAAGCATTGTAACCTACACTACAATGCTCCTAAGAGATTCTTAGGGAAATTGACACTGAATGACATTCTAAAGACAAACACTGACTGTTTAATACTCCTGCCGTAAATAGTAAAAAAATTAAATAAATTAAAAGCAATTTATTGATACTGTTATTAAGAATTAGATATCAAGACCCCGGCATGAAACTCCATTTGTTTTCGATATTACCCGGCCTCCTATTTGCGTTTCGCGTGCTTGGTTGCTTCCCCTACACCTGGAAAAACATCAATGGTCAGTTAGTGGTGAAAAGGTCAGCCTTGCTCACCTTGTGGTCCTTGGCTTTAATGATAACAATGACTACTCTCGCCGTTCTAAGCATCGTCTACTCCCCGAGAGACATCGAAGGAATGACAGCCAGAGTCAGCACGTACTTACTCAGCTACGGAACGTACAGCGTGCTTTCAGTCTTCTTCCCGTACGTCGTCCTCCGAAGCTACAGGTTGGCGGGAATTCTTCGCCGTTTGGTAGGATACGGAGTCAGGATCTGGGGGCCAGTTGTGACCAAGAGAGACTATTTCTTACTCATCTACATCGCCGTTACGTCCTGCTCTCTCTCGTACCTAACGTACAACGCTTTCGGAGATGTGTTGATGTATGCTGACTTGGATTTCGTCATTTACAATGCGTCTTCTGCCACTTGCGACTTCGTCAGCGAGGTGATGGTGGTCGTAGTGGTCCTCCTTGTGTATTATCTGTTAAAGATCATACATATCGAGAGCAAAAAAGTTGTCGAAGCAATGTGCGAGAGCTTTGGTGCTGATTCTTCCCCTCTAGCGGCGGAAAAAGAGACAAGTCGTGAGTTGGAGGTCGAGAATTCAAATCACATGGCGTCTCATAGTACGCTCGCAACGAGTGATGGCTATGCATTTCCCCGTTTAAAGTGTCTTCTGGTAAGATGTAAACACTGCTTTTCAGCTGTTTTGCTTTAGTCTCACATTCCCTTAGTGATTTGCACTTACATCACAGTTAATGCTTTGACAGTTTTGATTAAATAACGCTTAAGAATTATATCTCTATCCACCAGCCATCTGGAACTTCCGATGTATGCGGAAGTAAACCAAGCTTTCGGGAACAATTTTTACCTTCATTTGGGCAAAAAAAAAAAAATAGGGTGAGGGGGGGGCACAAATAATGTGAAATCAAGGCATAAAGTACTTAACCACTTCAAAACTAAAATAAAATATTGATGTACAAACTCAAATACGTATACAAATAATCTTTTAATGTGAACTTCACAAAAGTGCATAGACTTGGAACACTACCACATGGCACTGTTGGTCATACCGTAGTTTATCTCAAGTTATACATCACGTCTCATTTGGTTCATAAAGACTTCATCTATGTTACACAGGTTACTATTTTTTTTTTTTTTATGAATCATAGAAGTCTAACGAAATTAATTTTTCCGAACTTCACCGTAATGGAATAAAAGCAGGTTTTCCTCTTCCTCTTTACAAGGTTTGTATGTTAGTCTATTTTTTTTTTTTTTTTTTTTTAGCTTGTTCAAATTACTGTTTACTAACGTTGATAAAAATGATAAAGATGTGATTATGATGACGGAATTGTTACCCATTTTAAAGTGAAACTTGACCGGGCTTCATTGCAAAAAGGAATGTTTTCAAAAATTTATTGATGTTACTGAAAGTCAGAATCGAAGGGAAAGTAAGAGAAGAATTGTGTGATTTATGAGATAACTCTCCGCTGAGTATAGAATTAGAAAGGTTGCTCAGTCCAATTGGCTCACAACCTCTTAAAAAGCAACGAAAATCGACAGGTTACCTCACAACAAGTAACTGTCAAATGTGTCTGTTTATTTTCTGAAGACCTTCGCGCTTCCCTTTCTTATTTAACACCTTTCCGTTGCGCCAACAATTTCCCGTGCCTAATGACAGCTTTCACTCCATCCTCGGGGGCGAGGCGATCGACCCAGTTCGATTCCTCTCAACGACTAATAATTATTCCGTGTGCAAGGTGACGACTGCGCTATTGGACGGCCTTCAATTAAGGCTTTCGTCAGGCATTCTTTGATAATCCGCCTCCTGTTTGTTTTCTGTTTACGCAAGACTGTTTTATAAGCTTTTCTTTCGTGTCCAACAGCAGCTGGTTGTCAGTTGCTGGGTACGGATGCTAGAGGTCACTGGGGAGTGTCTCATGACTGTGCTTAGGTCTAACGATTAGAGACGCATATCGTCACAGGTGTTGTAAACCATTAATCAATCAAATAACCATTTAAACAGGTTTATAAGCTCTACTTAATTGCGACTTGTCAATATTGTTTTTTTTTTATATTAAACATTTAACCATTAGTGCGTTTGGAAAATCTAATGCTGTAATTTAACTATTGAGATTATACTAGAAAGAACAATTTATGTACAAATAGTCCTGAAAAGTGAGTGTGGCGTTTTTGAATGGATTCTATAATCTGAAATACATTCTAAGGAAAGAGAGACCATGAAACTGCATCGTTTTTCGATAGGCTTAGTTCCTTTTCTGTTGAATGTGCTGCGTGCACTGGGTTGTTATCCCTACATCTGGAAGAGCAACAACTTCGGAAACGTAGAAGTGAGACGGTCTCTCTCGGCCACCTTATGGTCTTTGGCCTTGATGGCCGTCATGACGGGTTTATCTGTCACGAGTATCATCTATTCTCCGAGGAATATCAAAGGAATGACAGCCAGAGTCAGCGCGTACATACTCAACTACGGAACATACGGCCTTTTGTCGGTCTTCTTTCCTTACATAGTCCTTAGAAGCCACAGGCTGGCGGGAATCCTACGCATTTTGGCGGGAAACGGTGTCAGCATCAGGGGATCCATTGTGACTAAGAGAGACTATTTCATTTTCATATACATAGCCGGAACGTCTAGCTCTCTCATCTATCTGACTTACGATGCCTTTAAAAGACTCGGTAAGCTTCAGATACGGGACCATATTATTTACTTATCAGTTGGAGGGACGTGTGATCTTGTCTTTGAACTGATGGTGGTAGCTGTGATCCTTCTCGTGTATTTTCTGTTGAAAATTGTTTACCTCGAGTGTAAAGACACCATTGGTAACATGTGTCTCAATTTCGAACGTATATCTTCGTCTCCTCTGAAGGAAATAGAAGAAAGACGGAAGAATAACTACGGGAATTTAATTCAAGTGATGCCATATGACCAGTCGCTTATAATTGAAGACTTAGTAACGTCCCTGACGAAGCATGTACTTGTAAGTTATAAGAATACTTATGCCTTAGTTTTTAACAACAGTTCTGTTGCATGTAAGTGTTTTGTTACTTAATATCACCTAATTTTGATTGCATAGTATAGTATATATATAATATATATTATATTATATATATATATATATATATATATATATATATATATAGATATATATATATCGAGCTACAATGTCCTTTAATATCTAATTCGCTCTACCTCGGAATTAATATATTTTCATATATGCTTAACCGAAGGGGAATTTTTTCTCGATAATAGATTTGCCTGGACCAGGGCGCGAACCTATGGATCCTTTCAAACCCAGGAACGTCAGTGAAGCTTTTCCTACTACACCACCGCGAGTGGTGTAGTAGGAAAAGCTTCACTGACGTTCCTGGGTTTGAAAGGATCCATAGGTTCGCGCCCTGGTCCAGGCAAATCTATTATCGAGAAAAAATTCCCCTTCGGTTAAGCATATATGAAAATATATTAATTCCGAGGTAGAGCGAATTAGATATTAAAGGACATTGTAGCTCGATATATGTATATGAATCACGGAAATGTGATATGACTTATATATATATATATATATATATATATATATATATATATATAAACACAAGGGCATATTGATATCTACAGTCACACCATTAAACAAAAGAAGGTTAAGTTTTCAGCAACCTGTCTGTGGCCGGACATAGTAAACAGGGTCTGATACTCTGTTAAAGGAGAACTCTGTTAATGATCTTCCCTGTTCAGTCATGCTGGGTATGACTTATAAATGTCCCAACGATTGTACCCACTGAATTTATAAACCAAAGGTTTAATCTACATGAAGTTCCCATTTTAGTTGTACCAATTCCTAAAATTTGTTGTCTAAATCTCTTACTTCTACAGAGCACCCGAATCGACACCCGCACCAAGACTGCCCAACAGAAGCGTCTGACCACTTCTTCAGGAGATGAACCCACACGGCGAACATCCAACACCAGTTCGTGCCACAACCAGGTGGCCAACTACTTGATGTCCTTGGATGAGGCAGTCCTCGAGATTACGGACTACGCTGGTCCTCTGGTCATTATGATCCTCCTGACCAGCACAGTGAACGCTACGACCATGCTCTACCTGACTAGCAAGGGGTTAAATCTGTACTACTGTGCTTACATCTCGCTGAAGATTCTGTGCGTCGTGGAGATTACCCGTCTCGCTGATCCTTTGTGGTGGAAGGTGAGTTAGAGATAGAAAAAAGTATATCTTAGTTTTACCAGACATCTGAGCTGATTAACAGCTCTCCTAGGGCTGGCCCGAAGGATTAGATATTTTTACGTGGCTAGGAACCAATTGGTCATGTATCAATGGGATCTACAGCTTATTGTGGATCCGAACCACATATCGAGAAATGAATTTCTATCACCAGAAATAAAGTCCTCTGATTCCGCGTTGGCCGAGCCGAGATTCGAACTTCGAACCACCAGATTGGTAGCCGAGCGCGAAAACCACTAGTCCAACGAGGAACTTAATTAGAGAGAGAGAGGAGCAGGCTGCTGTAAGTGCTACTTCAGACAGGTAGGGAGCGAGAGAGGGGTAGGAGTGGTTTCAGACAAAGAGAGAAGTTGGGGTAAACGGGTAAATCTATGGACAAGCAGGCAGACTGGGGCTGAAAGAGAGAGAGAGAGGAGCAGGAGTGGTATTAGAGAGAGAGGTTGGTGTTTATAGGGTCAAACTAAAAACAAGCAGCCAGTTAGGGGTAGAGGGAGTGAAAGAGACACTGGGAGAGAGATAGTGAGGAAATGTGATAGTAATAAAAACAAACTATTAGAGTCCATTTTACAGAATAGATATCCATTATTATTATTATTATTATTGCAGAAGGAAGAATGCCTTCGTGAACTGAACAGGATCTCTACTATGCGCAGATATTCCGAGACAAAGAAGGTGAGTATGATACACTTATTATTATTATTGCTGGTGTTCATTATGAGTAAACATTTTTATGTAATACTCCAAAATAACTCGGTTTAAGAGAAATTACTATTACGTACCTATACCTTTATTATTATTGCTTTATCACAGTCCTCCAATTCGACTGGGTGGCATTTATAGTGTTCCGGGTTGCATCCTGCCTCCTTAGGAGTCCATCACTCTTACTGTGCGCCGTTTCTAGGATCACACTCTTCTGCATGAGTCCTGGAGCTACTTCAGCCTCAAGTTTTTCCAGATTCTTTTTCAGGGATCTTGGGATCGTGCCTAGTGTTTCTATGATTATGGGTACAATTTCCACTGGCATATCCCATATCCTTCTTATTTCTATTTTCAGGTCTTGATAATTATTAATTTTTTCCTTTTCTTTCTCTTCAACTCTGGTGTCCCATGGTATTGCGACATCAATGAGTGATACTTTCTTCTTGATTTTGTCAATCAACGTCACGTCTGGTCTGTTTGCACGTGTCACCCTATCTGTTCTGATACCATAGTCCCAGAGGATCTTTGCCTGATCGTTTTCTATCACTCCTTCAGGTTGGTGCTCGTACCACTTATTACTGCGTAGCTGATGTTTCTTGCACAGGCTCCAGTGGAGGGCTTTTGCTACTGAATCATGCCTCTTTTTGTACTGGTTCTGTGCAAGTGCCGGACATTCGCTTGAAATGTGGTTTATGGTCTCATTTTTCGTATTGCACTTCCTATATATGGGAGAGGTGTTATTTCCATCTATCGTTCTTTGGATATATCTGGTTCTTAGGGCCTGATCTTGTGCCGCTGTTATTCCTTCAGTTTCCTTCTTGGGCTTTCCCCTCTGTAACCATTGCCATGTGTCATCGCTGGCCAGTTCTTTAGTCTATGTCATGTATTGTCCGTGCACTGGTTTGTTGTGCCATTCCTCTGTTCTGTTTGTCATTCTCCTGTCTCTGTATATTTCTGGGTCTTCGTCTACTTTTATCAGTCCTTCTTCCCATGCACTCTTGAGCCACTCGTCTTCACTGGTTTTCAGATATTGCCCCAGTGCTCTGTTCTCGATGTTGACGCAGTCCTCTATGCTTAGTAGTCCTCTCCCTCCTTCCTTTCGTGTTATGTATAGTCTGTCCGTATTTGCTCTTGGGTGTAGTGCTTTGTGTATTGTCATATGTTTCCTAGTTTTCTGGTCTATGTTGCGGAGTTCTGCCTTCGTCCATTCTACTATTCCTGCGCTGTATCTGATTACTGACACTGTCCATGTGTTTATGGCTTTTATCATATTTCCGGCGTTGAGTTTTGACTTGAGTATCGCCTTGAGTCTTTGCATATATTCTTTCCTGATCGTGTCCTTCATCTCTTGGTGTTTTATATCCCCTCCTTCCATTATTCCCAAGTATTTGTATCCCGTCTCATCTATGTGTTTGATGTTGCTCCCATCTGGTAGCTTTATCCCTTCAGTCCTTGTTACTTTGACCTTTTGTATGTTGACTAAGGCGCCTTTTTCTATTCCAAACTCCATTCTGATGTCCCCAGATACAATCCTTACAGACTGGATTAGGGTATCTATTTCCTTAATGCTCTTACCATACAGCTTGATGTCGTCCATGAACATCAGATGGTTAATTCTGTTGCCTCTTTATTATTATTATCATTACTATTATTTTTTGTAAGAAGACCCTCTTTTAAACAAATTCTGTTGAATAAAATGGCAGAATTCAGCGAATTAATCTTATATATTATCTTTTCTATTTTTCTTATTACTCGCTTTTCTGGTTAAGCGATACTTCTTAATGATTGGTCAATATTCATATGGGAATAATGCTGGATTATTATTATTATTATTATTATTATTATTATTATTATTATTATTATTATTATTATTATTATAAGTAAGGGAGAACATCATGAATATGACGTTTACTTCTGCTGTGGCGTAGTTGGAAATTACTATTATCAATTAATTGGTATTTTCTAATTGTGCATTTAGATAACCTTAAAAATGGCTTGTCTTTATAATCATATGTTATTTAAATATTTAGTTAATTAGATTTTTCATGTCTTCAGTCCATTAATTAATTATTCACGTATTCGTTTATTCAGAAAACAGATTAGTTAAGCACCTTATTTATTCATACGCATCGTTTTACTAAATATTCAAAGATAAACCAATAATTATTCTATTTACTCTTTTTAGGCCTGTTTGCAGAAGGTGGAAAAAGCATTAATGGCCAGTCCTTCCTTTGACGTCTGCCGTCTCTTTGTGTTAGACAGACACGTTCTTATTACAGTAAGTATAAACAGTGATTGTAGAAAGCATGTATAGTCAATCCCCAACTTGTATGTATTAGGGTCATGCAAATTGTAAATTTGAAAAATTAGAATATAATCTTATTGCAAAGCATGGCACTGAATCCACACTATTCAAGTGATTTGTAAGTCTACTCCGCATGAGAGAGAGAGAGAGAGAGAGAGATTGCATATAATTGTTATCATTACTATTTTTCAGAAGATGAACCCTCTTCATATGGAACAATTCCACGAGGCCATTTACTTGAAATTCAAACTTCCAGAGGCTACTGTGGTCATGGTGCTCTCTGGTTATCAGTATTCTGTAGTCTGATTCTTTATTTTTACAATTCCTCTTTCGGGTCATTATTGTGTTCAACCTATAAGTCTTGAATGAAAGAAAATTCATAATGGTCGTGTGCATCACTACAGTGTGTTGCTGTTTATGTTTTTTACCTTTAGTATTCCTTAGACCAATCATAATAACAGCAATCGTATTCACATAACATTTACTTTGATTTAAGTATTCACATAACATTTACTTTGATTTAAGTATTCACATAACATTTACTTTGATTTAAGACGGTGCATTGTGGGGTTTCATAGAGACTTGAAGCCATACGATTTTAGGCCTATGTTCAGGTTGTGGAACAAAACTAAACTTTACTTAAGTTAATGTCCGACTATATATATATATATATATATATATGTATATATATATATATATATATATATATATATATATATATAAACTAAAATCCAATTCCTTCTGCAGGTAGGTCATGCTGTCATCACATACCTCATCATCTGTCTTCAGTTTGGGTCTTTGGAGACTCCGGACAACCCAGAACGAAATTCGACAGCCGAAAAACATTGTTAGTGTTTTGTAAGATCCTGGACCTGAGAGGTCTGCAAAATGTATCCTTTGCCTAACAAACAAACATATCTTCGTATAATAATAATCATTATTATTATTAGGAAAATAAAGCCTTACTTCACTGAACAATGGAATTCCCATTTACTAAACACAAAGATCGTATTAATAAGCCTAATAAAATGTTGGCAATAAAGAAATACGTAGCTAAATCTGAACAAATAAGAACTTCAAAATTATAAACGTAAGTAAACAAAAGAAGTATAAGCAAGAAGAATGCTGGCAAAGAGGATAATCAAAATGGTATAACAATAATTCATCGATGCACCTCTCAGCCTAACGTAACCCAATTTACAACTTAATTGAGCAAAAACACTAGACAGTAAGACTTCGGTGTCGTTTATTGATTTCTCATAAAATTGCTTCGGCTGTGGCAAATGGGGACATTTCAGTTTGTCATTCATTTGGCTCAGTCATATTTTGTGAAGGCTTGAATCAATCCATCCTTGAGGTTGGTCTAGGCCACCCGCACTGAACTGAAAATAATTTGCAATGATGACAGTAATAAACACACAAACAAACATATATATATATATATATATATATATATATATATATATATATATATATATATATATATATATATATATATATATATATATATATATATATATATATATATATATATATATATATATATATCGTTTCTTCTCATATTCCTTCACCATTCCGGTGGGAATTCACGTTTGCAGTAGCTGTCGTTCCCGCCCAGCTTATCGCCACCCGTAGTCCCATTAGTGAGTGGATTCAAGTGCGATTTGGGAGCACAGGATAGGTCATGTGTTTTTTAAGTCTCTTCCCTAAATGCTTATTGGAAAAAAGAAGGAAGATAATGGGGCTGCCGTCATCTCTGCGCTGAATTGTTGCAACGTATCGCATAGTATGTAAAGTTCGAAACAGAAGGTCAAGAAGATGAGCCGAGGTAGACCAAAACAAAAAGTTCTATATTTTGCTTTAAACAAAATACTGACAATGCACTTTATTTTATTACTACTTTGAGAATGAATTAATTGACTCCATTATACTGGGATTCAAACAGTAAGACTGAAAAAGGGAGTCTTAAGTCAGGTATTCTGACTTGTTCAAATTTAGTTATTTCTAAATATTAGTACTGTGTAATTTGGTGCACTGCCACCAGAGCGGCGCTCCGCAGAGCCCGGGAACCACAGATTGAACAAACCTTGAGTTTATTTTGATTGTGTTTTTTTCGTTCATTATCATCACAACAGTGCGTTTTACAGCTTATACGTGCAGGAATGACCACAGGAATCCTTCAGGAGGAAATGGAGTACGATTTCACAGGTAAGCAAAGCGTACTGAATGTAAATTACCCATAATTTTGTGCTAGTCAGGAAAATATCTGGTTAGCAGTGGCTAGGATACGCTTTCTCTGTTACATAATAGCGGTGGCGATTTCAATACCGAGATCATACTATCATTAGCCTTTTATATACCTCATAATTTAGTGTTAAAAAAATCCTGTTCTTTAGTAAGAATGCTTAGGTAGTAGTTTGTAGGCCTATGGGTTACTACTGGTTGCGTCAATATTTCGTCCTCTAAACGTCCGCTGTCTTGGCCGTCATTAAAGCATTCTTTCCAGTAGGTATGCTATAGGATATTGTCTATGTCTCACATTTTTTCAGTTTTAGACATGTAAAGGTAGCGATAGAGTTGTTTATTAAAATGCATTTTATAAGACGTGTTTTCAACAAAATTCCGAAGCCTCCGTCACTCGGTGAGAATTTTTTAGGACGACATAAACAACCCGTAGAAAAACAACTTTTGCCATTAGATTCAAAGTAAATGGAGTTTTTATGTGCAGCAACTCAACAAATCCTGGGCCAGTTTGCGTTCCAGCCACAAGATATGTCCCATAGGCTTTGGTAAAGGTAAGAAAATGAAGTTTAGTAGTGAAGGCTAGACCTATGCCCTCAAACTAGCTCGTTTGTTAAGTTGCTATATCATTTAAACCATTTCGTAAGTACAACTTAATTTCGAGAATGTAAGAATAAATCCCCATTGTTAACAGTTTTCTTCGCATACATTAAAATAAGATCACTAAAGTAAAAGTGCTTGAATACCAAAGAAAATAAAATAGCATTTAGCAATGGTAACAACAAGGAATAGAAGCTTAGCCTAACGTTGGCCGAATGCCTCTTGAATCGGCAGGTATTTTTATTGTTTTGTTCATTTTTAAAGACAATTTAACTGTAAACAAGTCTAAAATTACTTTTGCATGAAATAACAATGATTGTTTTTTTGTGTGATAGGTGAGGTGAGCTAGAATGGTTTGCGAGAAGGGGATGGTGAGGAGACTCTAGCCAATTAACTCCACACGAACTGCAAGGAACGTTCCCGCGAATACGACAGCCACTAGGGATTGCGGCGTCTATTGTATTTCGCCGTTTAGTACTGGACCCTGGGGGCTAATTACAGTCGACTCCCCCCCCCCGCCACCCAATTTACGGTAAAGTCTTAATAAACAACCCAAACACTATACGAAAGTGTAATTTCCAAAGAAATACCCGACGTGGAGTTATTACCTATATCTACGGGGACTGGACTTGACGAATAGCGATCAGTTAGGAAGGTCCTGTGAAAAGGAACCTATGGGTTGAACCGGGAAAAAATTCGTAACCAAATAAGCCCTTAACCAATGTGTTCTGATATGTCACTAGTATTTAAAAACTATGCATTTTATCTAAACATTAATATACACGAAATTAAAGCAGATAAAATTGCCTTTCTAATGATATATAATCATGTATACTTTACTTTGTTAGTATAGCACCTACGATTCAACAAAGGTTGATGTTAAAACCCTGAAAATGCATTTTTTTACGAATTTTATCATTTAACTTTTTGAATAGGCATTTTCCACACTTGAAATAACAGTTGAAATGAATAATATGATAGTCATTTTGATATTAGCTAATTTTTAGACTGGAATTCGTCTCATTTCCTATGGCCCGACCTCAGCCTCCCGTAACCTTTTTTTTTTTTTAATCGCTTAAAAATTAAAAAATGCATTTTGACGAAAAACTACTTTTTCCTTCGTAGATGAATAAAGCAATGGTGTATACCAATGTATATTGTACCCGATTAGTAGGCTATGTATTATATGTCCGGTGAAATTCGGAAGAAGGTTACATATGACACTGTGAAACGCTAGTCGCTTTCAGCATATGTGCAACGTCGTGCATTTTCAGAGTTTCTTATGTAACCTTCTTCTGAATTTCACCAGAAATACTATACATAGTCTACTAATCGGGTACAGTATACATTGGTTGACACCATTGCTTATACATTTTTTTTATCTACAAAGAAAAAGTTTGTTTTTCCTCAAAATGCATTTTTAATTTTTGAGCTTTTGAAAAAATGTGGCGACTGTGTCAAGTCGGGCTAAAGCAAATGAGACGACTTCTAATCTAAGAATGCGCTATGGTCAAAATGGCTACCATCTTCGTCTTATCAACTGTTATTTCAAGTGCGGAAAACTTTATGATTTATCTCATATCTCAAACGTGGAGGTAGCTCACTTACGGAACTTCACTGGGAACATTTTCAAAACCGCGCAGTACCGCCTTCACAAATTTAGTAAAATATACATCATTATACACCATTATACAGACAATTTATAAGAAAATTTTATATATTAATAGTGCAACGAAGCTGTTTTTAGAAAATGCCCATTAAAACAGTTGAAAGACAAAATAAAAAGAAATGCATTTTCAGGAATTTAACCTTTGTCGAATCATAGGTGCTATACTGATACCACAAAGTATACATCATTATGTACCATTAATAATGGTAATTTAATCTACTGCAATTTCGTATATAATATTGTTTTTTTAATGCATTCTTTAGGAGTATAATCAGAAAAATAAAAAAAAAATAAAAAGGGATTCCAAAGGGGTTTTCCCCCCGCACCCCTAAAAATTTTGCCCGGGGCCCCTGACTTTTGTGTGTGTGTGTGTGTGTGTGTATGTGTGTGTGTGTAATACTAGGGACTTGACAGAACACTTTGGTGAAGGAATTATTTTGTTACAAATTTGTTCCCTGTTCGACTCTTAGATTCCCTTCCTATATTATATGGAGTTTAATTTGGAACCCTTTTCGAACTTTACCACCTTCACAAATTGAGTAAGATACATAATATTATACACCATTCTATAGAAACTTTTTTGTTTATATTTTAATAGTGCAACGAAAATGTTTTCAGAAAATGCCTATTCAAAAAGTCAAAAGACAAAATTTGGAGAAAATGCATCTTCAGGGTTGTAACGTCAACCTTTGTTGAATCATAGCATTATACCAACAAAGAAAAGTTTATATCATTAGAAAGGTAATTTTATCTACTTTAATTTCCTGTATAATAATGTCCTCGATAAAATGCATGGTTTAGGATTATAATGCAAAAATGTAAAAAAAGAAAAGAAAAAAAAAACCGATTTCGTTGGGTACTAAGGACCTATCAGAACATATTGGCGAAGGAATCATTTGGTTACAAATTTTTTCCCGGTTCGGCCTGTTCTGATGCTAAAATTCCCTCACTGCTATTGCCGAAGAAGCATTCATCCACGATCTTTGCCATGAAAATGGCTATAAAAGAGAGAGAAGAGAGAGAGAAAGAGTTGGCTACTCTTAGAAAGATGAGCTCACTCGCTGTATGGTTTCACTGGGATCCATTGTAGTTAGCCTAATAGGGCTATATAGCTAGGTCATTTCGCTTTATCCAGCTTGTCCCAGTCGACCCCTGCGTGAATCGGCTGGTCTTCATTGAGATGTCACGAAACTTGTGGTCAGTTGTCGTGGCTCGTTTACATTTCGATAAGGTGACGAGGATGTCTGAAAACATACCACTTGCTTCTCGAGTCTTCCTTTTATTGAATTATCAAAAGAAAACAGTGTACCTGGCGCTATGGTATCAACAACAAGTGAAGTCCGCAGAGCACAGTTTGTCAGAAACATTTAGAAACTTTTGAAATATTACAATAATGCCATCATGTTTTGAACAGTAAGATCACAGGAATTTAAAAGCTGATCTTGTTAAACAGCTAGGAATTTGTAATGTTGAAATACAAATACAATAACCATATATACAGCTCTTTAGATATTATTTACATATTTACAAACAGAGAAAACTTCACAAAGTGTGTCCTTCATTTGAGTTTGTCTTCACTAAGGCACTGCCTTATTATAAACCATTGACACGGTAAATACTTTTTGTATGACGTTCAGCTGTCAGTCAAATATCAGCACCAAATATCTAATCACTATTACGATCTTTGTACCATTGTCATTCTTTACTTCAAGAAAACTTTCCCAAGTAAGAATGTGACTCACTTCGTAAACACAATTCTACGAGCTTAGAAAGTCCCAACATCATGAAAAAATGATTTTTTGGCAGAAAACGTAATTCACAGAGACGTAAAGCGTAATGTTCGTTATGGAACACGCAGTCAATTTTCAGGCGTAGGAAATATTCTTCCTAGGTAGTGTTGTTATTCTCAAGGTTTCGTAGGCTCATTAGCTGCTTTGAGAAGTTTGGCAAAGGCTCCGTTTTCTTTCTTAGATAGTTCCTTCGGGTCACCATCTTCGACCAGCTTCCCGTTTTCCAAGACGAGAACTCTTGGGTATTCAAGTAGGCTGTTCACTCCGTGCTGCAAAGATGAGGAAATGTCAGTTGTCAACATAAGTGTAATTCATAGAAGTGAGTCAACTTTTTCATGAAAGTCTTGACGAATAATGTCTCGTAGACTCAGGCAAAGCTCAGTACATTATAATAGTATTGCATGTAAGCATACTGGACAAAAAAAAGTGCATGCAGCTTGGGGCCTACGGGACGGTGCAAACTTCCGTTAGCAATGCCTACAGTGCACCACGTGACGGTACTACCCTCCAACAGATATATCTCTGACGGGACGACAATGCTAGTGAGAGTTGGGGCAATTCAAGACGATAGGAAACTTACAGCAATGGTGATAACAGTCGCCCGAGAGAAGGAAGTGTCAAGGGCATGGCGGAGGGCCCTTTCCGTGTTGGCATCGAGGGCAGAGGTGGCCTCGTCGAGGACGAGGAGCGACGACCTTCGTAGGATTGCCCTCGCGACGCAGAATAGCTGCCTTTGCCCCGCGCTGAAATTAGTGCCGCCTTCGGCTACTTCGCTGTCTGAAGGTGGAAGAGTAGGGGTTATCTATACATGATTTTGTAAAACGGGTCTTTCTCAGACAGCGAAAGGATTTGTGTACATGGCTATAAGATTGATCATTTTCATAAAAGTAGACCATGCAGTAACTCAGACTTCTCAAAATATGGGAAGATTCAGGTCACAGCTGAAGAAATTCAACTATCTCCAGGTCCTAGACCTTCCTCAGATCGTCGCTGGCAACAGAACAAGGGATCGGGTTTAATCTTTACTTTTAGGGAGTGATTGATTTACCTGGTGTCACAACCGGAGGTCAGAGACGCCGTCGGTACAGTTTTCAAATGACCATCATCATCTTTTTAGATGGAACCTCTCTTGAAGGAAAAATCATACTTGACAAAACAATTTAACTAGAATTTTCAAAAGAGACGCCTACCAGGTTTGGAGTCCGTTTTGCGTGTGACGTCACGAGGCAACGCTGTAAACTAGCTGACTTCTGTGTCACCTGGGTGACTCTTTTAGCCTTGAAGAGGCGTGAGCAACAACGGCAGTCTTCTGTTTTGTTTATCACTGCCGCTTTTATTGATGTCTCATATACATATATATATATATATATATAATATATATATATATATATATATATATATATATATATACATATATATATACAAAGACAAAATGCACGAAGGAAAGAGAAAGGATGGAGTCCTGCAAGACCTTTCAACGTCTCGCACTTTACTTAAGCAGAGGCTAAGTAAAGGACAAGAAGTCGAAAGGCCTTGCAGAGCGCCATCGTTTCTCTTTCCTTCGTGCATTTTGTCTCTATTCAAGTATTCATCACATTCTATATTTTCGTTATTCACTTATATATATATATATATATATATATATATATATATATATATATATATATATATATATATATATCAATAATAAAAGGAGCCATAAAAACACCAAAATAGAGAAAAAAGTTACTATCCAATTTGCAGAGACTGCTGTCTCCCTCTTCAGGTAGATGAATGAGAAAAGTTCACAAGAAAAAGGTGGTATTTATACCAAGAGGTCCATCCACAAACAAGCCATTTTAAGTCACCCCGCTGATAATCTTCCTCTAATCTTCTTAAGGGTTGGTTGAATGAAGACGTTGTCGATCGTGTCCGAAATCCATCCTCCTTTTGAGATGTTCATTACCTGCCTCTCTTTTATTAAGGCCGATTCCATCATTTGACTCTTGTTCCGGCAGTTGCTGCTATAAATTACACGTGACAAATTCCAGTTTATTCTATGGTTATGTTCATTTATATGGTTGAAAATAGCCGAGTTCTGTTGTCCATACCTAACTGACCGTTTGTGTTGTATTAATCTCTGGGGAAGGGATTTACCTGTAAAATCCGAGTAAGATTGGTCACAGTCCTGGCATGGGATTTCGTATACCCCAGAGTCCTTTGGAGATGTCTTTTGTTGGACGTTAATCAGGGATTTGGCTAAGGTGTTTGGGTAAGTAAATACAAAAGGGTTTCGATTTTCCGAGGGTTGGTTATTCTCTTAATCGTGTCCAGGTGGGGAATTATTATTTTATTGTTGGGTGTATCTCTGGTCTTGTCTTTAGGGGTCGGTAGAAAATTACGTTAGCTTTGTGAATTGCTTTCTCAATTATATGGTCAGGATATTTTAAAGACGAAAGTTGCTTGCGAATTAGTTCAAATTCTTTTTCCAGGAATTCTGGGGAAACAAATTCGCAAGGCTTCTTAAGAACAAGTTTACTAGCTACACCTATTTTGATAGAAAATGTCATGATAGCTAAAGTACCCCGTGAATGTATGAAAGTGAGGAACGTTGGTTTTCTGTATATGGTAAATTTGTATTCTGTCTATCTCTGATTATTAAAACATCAAGAAAAGGAATTTTGTTGTCTGTTTCCCATTCAACTTTAAATTTGATGCTGTGCACTAATGTGTTTAATTTCGAGAGGAATTCATTGAAATTGCCCCCACCTATTATCCCAAAATGTTAGGATATCATCCACGTATCTCATCCACAGCATGTTTTTTGGGTTTTATTGCATTTATTACTGTAGTTTCAAAGTATTCCATGTACAGATTGGCTAGAACAGGACTTAAAGGACTACCCATACTACACCCGAATTTTTGCTTGTAGAATGATTCCCCGAATGAAAATACGTTATTAGATGCACATAATTCAACTAGCTTTATTATTTTGTCAAGCGCCAATGGGAAATGATCTGAATAGGGGGATAATTTTACCCTTAAAAACTGAAGAACGTCCTGTACTGGTACTTTAGTGAACAAGGAATCTACATCAAGGCTTAAAAGTTTTATGTTGTGAAGTGGTATATGTGCTTCTCTGAATTTGTGACAAAAATCTTCCGAATGTTTAATGTGACTGGGAGAAAAAGTGCCTAAAAAAGGAGAAAGGAGGCCAGCTAACCATTTAAAAATTTTGTAATTGAAAGCACCGGCACATGAAACGATGGGTCTGAATGGAAGATTGTCTTTGTGAGTTTTGGGAAGGCCATAAAAATAGGGTAATTTAGGATTAATTACTTTAAATTTCTCTAATAGTTCAATACTCTTTTTGTCTTTGCCAATTAATCTTACTTTCCGAAAAAATTCTGTGGGAACGTTTTGGAGGGGATTTTTCGTCAGTTTTTCGTATGTGTTTGTGTCGCTAAGGAGCTGGTTGATTTTGTCAAGGTAGAAGTCTTTGTCCATTGGTTATGTTCTATGGTTATGTTCATTTATATGGTTTTCAACCATATAAATGAACATAACCATAGAATAAACTGGAATTTGTCACGTGTAATTTATAGCAGCAACTGCCGGTACAAGAGTCAAATGATGGAATCGGCCTTAATAAAAGAGAGGCAGGTAATGAACATCTCAAAAGGAGGATGGATTTCGGACACGATCGACAACGTCTTCATTCAACCAACCCTTAAGAAGATTAGAGGAAGATTATCAGCGGGGGTGGATGGACCTCTTGGTATAAATACCACCTTTTCTGTGAACTTTTCTCATTCATCTACCTGAAGAGGGAGACAGCAGTCTCTGAAATATAGTACTTTTTCTCTATTTTGGTGTTTTTATGGGCTCCTTTTATTAGATGGAACTCTGTTGTTACAGAACATTTTTACCAGTCATATATATATATATATACTATATATATATATATATATATATATATATATATATATATATATACATACATATATACATATATGAAGAAATTTTTGAACTTTTGGTTGATTCATTTTCCCCTGGAACGTAACGACTGTAACTTGAGAGTAATTATTAACACGCTCGGTAAATCCTTTAATGTGATATAGACGTCTACAGTGAGCGTTTTTTTTTTTTTTTTTTTTTTTTTTTTTTTTTTTTTTTTTTTTTTTTTTTTTTTTTTTTATTCCAGTCAAATCAGTACTGATTATATTTACCACTAAGCCCACTATCCACACCCACCCAAAAGCGAGCTTCTGGTTACGCTTTTGGGCGCTGACACCGTCAGAGAGAAACATTTTTTCTCTCTTTAATTTGGGTTTTGAGACGTTTAGAAATCGTTGACTTTAGATTCAACTTACTGAGGCCGTTAGGCATAGACGAAATCAACGCTTTAAGCTGGGCCGTTTCCAGGGCTTGCCAGAGGTGTTCGTCTGGATGCTGCTCTTGTGGATCTAAGTTGAACCTGGAAAACCGGTTCGGTGATATTAGTGTTACTGATGATAAATAATATCTTTATTCACAAATATTCGGGCTCAGTATCATGAGCAAGTACAATAATAAATCTTTGGGTGTTAAAGGAAAATAGGCTCATAATTAAGATATTTCATTATCTTAAGATTTTCTCTTCGTTTATCGATTACGTGAATATAAAGAAAAACGGAATCTCACACAATTTAAAACCTGTACAGTGTGAAAATTATGCATATTATGGCGCATCTACTGAATGGATTGCCGTTATTTCAATACAACGTCATAACCGTTCCGAGGAAGCACAGCATAAGCAGTTCCCTCACCTCACAGTCCCACAAAACAGATGAGTGTCCTGCGGTATGACGGAGATGGATCCCCGAAGCGTCGCCAGGGGGACGTGCTGGATGTCTGTTCCGTCGATGAGGATCCTCCCCCTCAGGCACTCCACCAGGCGATACAGGCTCAAGATCAGTGAGCTTTTCCCGCTCCCTGTGCGGCCACACAGACCAACCTGTTTGGAAATATAGTAGGTGGCCCGGTCACGAAGGTGGAATACCCCGCAGCGGGGTAGTGCCGTCAATGCACCTCATGGGGTGCACTGTAGGCATTACTTTAGGTTCTTTGCAGCGTGCCTTCGGCCCCTAGCTGCTACCACTTTCGTTCCTTTAACTGTACCTCCTTTCATATTCTCTTTCTTCCATCTTACTTTCCACCCTCTCCTAACACCTGATGCACAGTGCAACTGCTTTGAGGTTTTCCTCCTTTTATCTGTCAATTTTCGTTTCAGCGCTGAATGGCCTTAGTTTCCCCAGTGCTTGGCATTATGCCTAAAACCTATATATCAATCAATAAAGGTGGAATTCAGTGCTCTGTGTGCTCTAGCAAAATTTAGCTTTGATGGTCTGGTCCGAAGAATGGACGCTGTGCTCTGTATATCCGAGGAAATTATCGCTATATATTGGTCAAGTCGCGAGGTTTAAGTTCGGTGTGTCTTAGTAAAGTACAGTTACAATGGTCGGTGAACTTGAATGATTTGTGTGTTCGAATAGTGACAGCAGTCAGGTCATTTCGTAAACAAAGAAATGGCGTAAAAAGTTCAAGAGAATGCCCTCCATAATGACCAATTTACAACAACCGATAAATTTGATACATCTCTGAAGTTTTTCCAACAGACCGAAGAATAGGAGCAGGTGAAGCATATAATTATATCACATTCTATTCCAAGGGAACAGATTAAATGATTTCTGTTACTCTGTAGTACAATGAAAAAGAAAATATGATAATTGTAGTTTACTGAACCTCTTTATGTGAAATAAACTGTAAAACAATTATTACTATTTTTTTATGTACAAAGTTATGAAACTTCAACAAATCATAGGACTGCAGTAGCCAGGCTTTAAGCATTACAGCAAAGTTTAATATATTCCAACTTAGTATGTATTCTGGTGAAAAGTTAAATGATTTTATTTACCTGAATGAGAAAAATGTAGGGAATGACAAAAGTCCTACAGACACTCAAAGAAAAAGCATATAGGGAACTGCACGATTTTGCACCTGCGCTGAAAAAAAAAAAAAGTTATAAGATACTATTGGGCTGCATTACCTTCTCCCCCGATCGGATAGAGAAGTTGAGTTCGGTCAGGACGGGCTCAAGTGTCCTGTCATAGGTCAAGGTCACGTTCTGGAAGTCGACCTTTCCCTCCAGAGGCCACCCTTGGGGAAGAGTGAAAGTTTTCAGCGTGGAATAAGAGGCAGACCTCGTGGAACGGTAGCTGATGGAGCTGATGCCACTGGAGTGTTGGTTGTTGGCAGGAGAGAGTGCTGGAAATGGAAATAAAGATGTTTGAGCCAAAGTTGGCAGCGGTATTTCATCAAATTCTCATTTCCATTTACTATGAACAGTAAATTTACAACACACAATGTAATTGTGATAACCACAGTGCCTGGAGCTTCTCGATTGCTTCACAATTTTTGGAGAAACTTGTCACTACAAAGCCTATGATCCAAATGGAAAAATATGGTGCAAGTCGAATGTTCGTGGCAGGATTCGAACCAGCATCCAGAATATTAGAATGAGGTTACGTTACCGTGGTCATGTGGTTAATGTAGTCAGGTTGGTAATGTGATATCATTGTTTTTTCTGGATGCGGGTTCGAATCCTGTCACAGATGTGAGAATTACTTCATAGTCTTCCATCTGGATTTCAGGCTTTGTAGTGACAAGTGTATCCAAAATGTGTGAAGAAATCGAGATGCTAAGACGGCAATGTGGGTATTTCAATCACATATATTTAGAATCTACTGGTCACTTTTTTACCAGATATGTATGTGATTGTAATAACCACAATGTCATCTTAGTTTCTCAATATCTCCACACTTTTTGGATATGCATGTCACTACAAAGCCTAAGATCCAAATGAAATTTATATATATATATATATATATATATATAATATATATATATATATATATATATATATATATATATATATATATTACATGCGAGCATAAACAAACACTAATTATAGTCCTTACATCGATGGCGACGCTTAGCATAAGGGCTTTCTTCTGTCCCGAGGGTTGTGTATTGGTGAACCCTCTCGACAGCATTGAGGCACATCTCTGTGTCCGCTAGGAACCTCACAACCCAGTTCAGGTAGACGGGCACCAGAAGCGTGTAGCTGATTGCTAAGCCCACTCTGGCGGGGCTCAGGTCACCAAAGACAGTCGACCACAGGAGGGACGCCAGCGTGGCCAAGAAGACAATGATGCCGCCGATGTAATCCTGCAGAAGGGCAAATGAGATTGATGAGTTTGTTTGTTTCCCTTTCTGTAGAAAAGAAGTCTTCAGTGGATTCCTATGAAATTTCATTGAGGAGTTTATTATGAGTTAAGAATGCCTTTGTTAGATTTCAAGATGGATCCAGATGATGGGGCATTCTGCTTTATGCTTTAATAGCCTATTGTTTAAATGCAGTGGTGCATTGCCTCAGTACTACATATCTATCAAGAATTTCCTTCAAGTAAGCCTCCAAGGATGAGAATGCTCTATTTCTTTATGACAGCAGACTTAAAGGCATTCTGTATTATACTTTAATAGCATATTTTTAACTGCTGTGGCATATTACAGTATCTTGGTATTTCATAGCAATTCCTCAAGCGAACCTCCAAGGATGAGAATGTTCTTTGCTTCTTGACGACAGGAGGGGACGAACAAATAATAGCAACGGCAATGACACTCACCAGGCTGATACCAAGCCACCTGTTTCCAGCATGCAGCAAGGTGAAGGCTAAGACGTGGGTGTCGAGTCGATGCAGGAAAACGTCGGCAAATCTCTGCTGGTCACCATATGCTCGAATGACAGTTGCTCCACAGACGCTCTCGCTCAGGTGGCTGTACAGGGGCGATCTGGAAAGGCTCTCCAGCCGTTTTAACTCTCTGGAAGTGAATTAGTAAAGAAATAGATGAATAATCAAGAAAGGTGTATTCCCTAGTTTGAAGAAATTTGAGTTTCCTTTTTCAGCTTTGGACACCCGGTCAAAACTAATTTTTGGGGTATTTGTTCATTCCTGGAAGAAAGGACCAAAGAGAGCAATTGCCACCCGCATCTTACCTGGAAGAGCACCGGAAGAACTTCTGAATGAAATAGTAAATGAAGCATATGGGAACAGCTACAACCAAGAAAACGGGAGTGATGATGGCGTTGACAACGACGGCAGATGTGACCAACAGCACGAAGAACAGGAGGTGCGTCACAGACCTCGCCAATTCCTGTCAATAGTAAAAGAAAGAGATGTTACTGTCGGTCCCCAGAGCTGGTGGAAGAGTAGAGTCGACCTTAAGGTCCGTCCACACTAGGAAACATTGTTTGCAAACAAAGTTTGCGAACAATGTTTGCAAACAATGTTTCCTGGTGTGGACAGGCCTTTAGGCTCAACGTCATCTTCGTGTCAAGAAAACCATCACCGAAACTTGGTAACTGTTCTTAGCAGGATGTAAGGAACCTTAAGTTATTGTGAGGCTTGAAAGTCAATTTAAATTTGAATCATTCTAATACTATATTTGAATGTTATTACAAAAAATGCCAGCATCTTACTAATTAGTAGTATTAGAACATTAGGATAGGTGTAACAACATGGAAAATCTGATACCACCGCTTAGACATGTAACTAAAGGAAACCTAAGCATTCACGGATATCATCAAACAAACTGTCGTACTTTATCAATCATGGCAGTGTCGGTGGTGAAGCGGTTCATGATGCGCCCAGCGGGCGTCACGTCGAAGAATCTGATGGAGCAGGATACTATGTTCATTAGCATATCCTGATGGATCTTCTTCCGCCCATTCCCCGCTGCAACTTGGCCCAGGAGGTTCGTGGAGAGCGAGAGGAAGATGCTCAGTACGGAGAGGGTCGCGTAGATGGGGTAGTGATCGTGCATCTGCAATTATGATAGTTCAGTGTGCAAAAGTTCACATGAAACGAGACTACAGGTTCGTACCCAGAGTTTTTTTTTTTTATGGAGGTGGGGGTCGTTTTTCCCAAAACTGGACCTTTTCTTCTATAAATGTTATTGCATATGTAGGTATATACAAGATGGAATACTTGGAAATATTATTTCAGTTATATTAAGAAGAAAAATTGGGTATGTGGTCAATGCCCTTCTACACGATTACATGTTATTCAAAGTACTGACTTGGTTAACAGAATTTTACTTCAAATCATTTACAAGTATGGTGGCCTGTATCATATTCCAATTATCACTTGTATTTCCGGCTACTAAAGAATGATGTTAATGTTTAATAGAAAAATTGTTATTTATTAGTTTATAAGTACAGTTCAATGAAAAGGCTAGTCAGAAAATATGGACTTCCAAAATTTTGGGTGACCGCCGGCCGGCCGGCCCCCCCCCCCCCCCCCAACTCCCCCCCCTTCCCCTCGGTACAGGCCTGGACTAGATGGACATCAGCCTGGAGCGCAAGCTTCAGGAAACTTGTCCACGAAGGGAAAACATAGAATAACATGTAACAAGAGAGAAGTATGTATGTGTGTGTGTACATGACACTTACTGTTTCCTTAACAAAGTCACTGTAAAGCTCTGAAATATTCTGAGTTATCTCCTCTCGAGGAGTCTGCCTTCCCAGGAGAGACTGGGGCTCTTTCCAGTTATCTTGGTGTGTTGCATTCCAGGCATTAGCTCTCCCTGACCATTTTTCCAGCCAAAAGTCTAAGCCCACGGATACTCCTGGAATAAGTGAATTAGACCTATAATTACTATTTTAAACTTCTGACAAAGGATAAACAAGTATTTTAGCCTGAAAAGTGTTATTGTTAATAACTGTCATAGCATTACAAGATAACTGTACTGCAACAGTAGAATAATGAGTGTAATCATTTATCTTTCATTCAAAAATACAGATATACAAAAGGCAACACACCTTGTCCAGCAAATGCACAGATCAGGTAACTCAAACATAAGCCTAAGCCGCAAGCTCTCATGTAGACCACATAATTCCATTTGGAAATCTTTCCTCTCTCCCTCTCCTCCTCAGAGACAAGTTTCCCATTCTCCACGTCGTCAGCTAAGGGAACCTCTTCTTCGAGCTCTAGGTCCTCCTCAAGGTCGTCCTCGCCTATACTGTTGGAAGTAAGGATGCGGCCGAGATGCCACTTGTCTGAGCCAGAAGTGCTGGGTTTCTTGTTCGACCTAGGGAGAAGAAGAGCGTTTGATTGTCATCTGTATATATTCGTCGGAAAAAGGTCTAGATAGTAATAGAAGTTATGGAGAATAACACATGGGGAAACCATCAGGAGTGCTGGGCATCTTATTTGACCTGAGGAGAAGAAGAGTGCTGGAATAACATCAGTTTGCATTTGAAGGAGATCACACCAGTGACGAGCAATAAGGAAAGTGACTTGTAGAAAGACAACTAGAAGTGGTATTATAGTGTGGTCTGTTTGCTTATTTTCAAGTGTAAAGACCAAACTAGCGATTGGAGGCTACAAGTAATACCTGGAAAGACCACCAGAAGTGCTGAGCTCCCTGTTCAGTCTGGGAAGAAGAGTGTTAGAGTGCCGTCTGTTTCTTTATTATTTATAAGAAAAAGCCAATCTAGTGATAAAAGAAGCAAAATAATACCTGGAAAGATCACCAGATGTGTTGGGCGTCTTGTTCGAGCTGAGAGAAGAAAAAAATGACAGATTGTCATCTGTTAGCCTACGGTTATAAGAAAAGACCAGAAAGGGGAATAAGGGAAACAAAATAACTTCTGGAAAAGAAATCATTATCTGGGAAAATGTTTGATCAGTTATGAGCATTTATTGAAGATAAACTAACGTTTCATGAAAACTGGAGAATGTGTCTCATTCATTCCCAGTGACCATAGCCAACAAGTGATTAGCTTTCATGAGCTGATTAAACTATATATTTTACCTTATGGAGGCACTGGAGAAGAGCCTCTGCAGCATGTTGCCATGGGGAACTACAGCTGGGGACGACCTCATTCTCTGTAGGGGCCTGGGCTGAGGAGGGAGACTTTTGGCGTGTCTTGGAAGACACTTCTGGGGTGGCTGAGATCCTTTGCGGCCTAGGGCTGGAGCGCTCGATTTGATTCTGTGGAGACAGAATAAGGGAGGAAAAGTGAATGGAGGAACAGTACAGTAAGCAAGAGGGATAGAGAGAGAGAGAGACAAGGGGGTGGATAACAGACCAAGAATGTTACAAAAAAATTAAGGGGCCAATAGGAAAAACTAAATTTGCTGAGACTGGAGACCCTAAAATAACAAGTCAGATGCCTCATGAGTGCTCAAGAATTCATACCCAGAATCTTCCATTGTATTTGAAAGCATTCATAATCTTCCAATACAATGATGAGACATTAGAATAAGTAAATAAATTCTGATGAACATTACATGAAAAATGAAGATTAGATGTAAGTGACATGAAAGAATAACATGGAATATTGGACAAATTCTTGCAAAATCACAGAGGAAACTGGAAAACAGGCATTACCAAAGGAAGACCTACCTGAAGAGGGGCTTCTTTTCCATCATGGAAGCGTGCCTGGGGAGAGGAGGTGTAAGGGCAGGCAGATACTCACATTCATCCCCTGGGAGCAGGGCGTTGTGACTGACATGTCGGTTGATGCTGTAGTGTCTCACAGGGCTCTCCCAGTAGTGAGGCTCCTTGCTCTGCAGAATGGAGGTGAGTTGGGTTAGATCATCCTAAATTTGGTTAGGTTGGTGTGTTTTAGATGGATTTTCTAATATTAGGGGTCATTCGTTTGTAGACCAGAAGTGTTTCCAGTTAGGCGAGATGAGGGAGAAACCCCATTGGGCTTTCTTTAGCTGTCAGTTTCTTACGTTAATGAAAGAAAGAGGATCATATCAAATTAAGTTTTATGTCAGGTTAGGATGCACCGTTTCAGAGGGATTTCCCAAACGCAGCATGGCACCTTCCTGTGTACCTAAATTGGGGTCTTCTAAGTTCTTTAAGTTAGATTACATTGAAATGCCTCAATGGAATTTTTTTTAGCCTCATCTTGGTCCGCATGAATAAATTAAGTTTTGTCAAGTCAGGTTTGGATAGGTTGCGTGAAACCTCAACATTCCAAAGGGCTTTTTCAAAAGAGCAGCATAGTTCTGCAGACAGAAAGTGAGATTGGTCAATCAAAATCAGATCTGGCAGCAAAGCCTAGATGAGCATTCCAAATAACCGGATTCAATGTACTGAAGAAAGGAAATGTTAGGCTAGCTAAGGTTAATTTTCAGTATCCGAAATGGCTCTTTCTACTGAACGATGTCACCGATTTCTTCTTTTCTATATAAAGGAAGAGATCCTATGCCTTTCGTTGGATAAATGTGTCTGTGATAACGTATGAAACCCTGAGTGCAATGTAAGGAACATGTCTGTTATCACCAACAATTCTTTGATAGTCAACTGCTGTCGCGTCTATGGTTACCTCCTCTCTCCCCTCTCTCCTGAGGGCCCGGGAGATGGAGGCTCTCTGTATGGTGATCCTTGTCACTGTCCGCAGCAATTTCCATCGCTCCCTGGCAGTCCTACCCTCCAGGTGTCCTCTCTCCGACGTCCTCAGGGGTTCGTCGACTATCCACTCCTTCCAGAAAGAAGGAAGAGAAGCTGCTATCTCTGCAGGAGACCCCTGGTATTTGATCTTGCCTCCCTCAAGGTACAACACCTGGAAGGTTGTTAATGGTTACCTGCGGGTCACGAATATCACACGAAAAAAAAAAAATAATAATAATAATACTTTTTTTTTAAGTTTTAATGTTCTGGCTCACTAAATTCTGGACCATAACAAGTCTTTCTGAGATATACGTATTTTTTTTTCGTCAAATAGCCGTATCCACTAGTTGGGGTGTGTAATCAGAGAAAAGCCCAGTTGTCAGACATTACTAAACCAATCATTTAAATGCTTCTAAATACATAACTACATATATATACTCATGTATATATATATACATATATATATATATATATATATATATATTATATATATATATATATATATATATATATATATATATATATATATATATATATATACACATACATATACACACATTTAAATGCTTCTATGTACATGTCTATTTATAGACAAACACATTTATATATATGTATATATATATATTTTTTTTAATCACATCACCATGATTCACATACATACATCGAGCTACAAATGTCCATTAATATCCAATCCACTCTACCTCGTAATTAATATATTTTCATATATGTTAACCGAAGGGGAATTTTTCAGTTGATAATAATTTCGTCCTCTCATGGGTTCGAACCACCGTCCAGCGGACAGAGGAGAAATCAGGACTTGCAAGGTAGAGGGAATTGGATATTAAAGGCATTTGTAGAGGTATATAACATTTATAGATATATATATAATATATATATATATATATATATATATATATATATATATCTTATATATATATTACAATGCATTCAAAATTCCAGTCATACTACTGCTACTGATAATAATAATCATATTTTTGTAATAAAAGATAATAATAATAATCACCTTATCAGCACGTCTTGCGAGGTGAGTCAGATGGGTGGCAAGTATGACCGTCCTCCTGCGGGAAAGCAACAATTTCAGGACGCCTTCCTCCCACACCTGAGCTGCCACGCCCCTGTCCAGGGCAGAGAAGGGCGAGTCCTGGCGTGCGGTGGGTAGGGGAAGAGGAAAAAGACCAGTTATTCGTGAGAGCTGGGTTTCTATATTGGAATCTGGGATTTTTTTTTTTTTTTTTTTTTACTTCAGAAGTTCAAGCGAAGATTCTCCTTGTATTTAATAGGTTTTTATCTAATTACTAGTTTATTAATAAATTTATTAATTGTTTTCTTCACTTTTAATAAGTAAGGTCTCTTCTTTCTGTATTTCCCTTTGCCTCCTCTTACTCCTTCCTAGTGAATGTATTCTTTGGAAGCTTGAATTTCAAGTCAGTGGCCGATGCCGGGGTCTTGTTCCATATGAATAGAGTTCATCTTCTGTATAATGATAATCATAACTATAACAACAAATGACTTCTATGGAGCCAGACAAGATAATTTACGTACGTATACTAAAAAAAGATAAAAAAAAAAAAAAAACATATACTTTACCATGATGACTGTTCGGGCATCAGAGTACAGTGCCCGCCCGATGGCTATTCGCTGTCTCTGCCCACCCGACAGGTTAATGCCCCTCTCTCCGATCTCGGTTTGGTCGCTGTTGAATGGAAAATAAAATGATATTACACTGATTTAATGTATAAAAATTTTATTTAAAGTATATATATAATATAATAAACATATTATATATATATAATTATATATATAATAAGATATATTTATGTATATCTAAATAATATACATATATATAGTATATATATATATATACATAACATTAGTATATATAAATGTGTATCTATATATATATGTATATATAGTATAGTATGATATAATATATACGTATATAGTATATATATATATATATATATATATATATGTATATATAGTTAATGTATGTTATATATATGTGTATATATATAATTATGTGCTGTATATATATATATATATATTGTAGTATATATAGTATATATATATATATAGTATATATTATATTATATATATATCAAGTATTCTTGTTGAATATTGATACACATAAGGCATAAAATATTAAAACAACAACTATATAATTCCCCATTCATCTTCTGATCCTCAAGGCTTGAACTCTGAAAGAATAGTAGAAAAATATTTGCTATGTTCCATTCATCTTCTTCTGGCGACAGATGTTGTAGCCATCAACTCATCATGGCTACACTTGTTCTGCAATGGGACTGCACTCCGATTGTTGCTTGGCCGTCAGTTTATGATCAGTTCTCTCTCTCTCTCTCTCTCTCTCTCTCTCTCTCTCTCTCTCTCTCTCCCACACTCGCGAGCAATCAACAGACGAGGAGACAGCAAGTACCCGACGGAACGCCAGTCAGCATTAGTCCTTAAGCTGCTTTCAAGACGAGCTCATGTCTCACGGCCCAGCGCCTCAGCGACAGCTTAAGAAGTCGGATCGCCTTCTTCGGCCGCGGAAAATGGAATAAAAGAATTAATCTGATAAAGGGAAGTGCTGCGGTGGTCCAGAACCCAAAGTTGCTTAAGTATGGTGATGGAGAGACCATGGCGATATATCAAACTCAGAGACTGGGTGCATACTCGTTACTTGCCTGGCTAGAGATTACAGGTGAATTAAAGTCAGAGCCAAAAGAGAAGTTAGATTTTAATCCTCTTGAATAACCTTGTTCTCCTTAGGTCCAGTTTTTTGGGGCACCTGAATTGTAATCTGTTTAAGTTCCTTACTTTTTCAAAGATGTCTTACTTTATCCGCAGAGGTGTTTGAAGGAAAAGACTGAGTATTCTCTAATTAAGACTAATAGGATTAAACTCAGGTAGGGGGAGAGAGAGAGAGAGAGAGAATGTGGAGTAAAGGAAATTATCAAATTTATAGAAAGAACACAGAGAAAATTGACGCTATAAAAGTGATTATATACTTTTATTTATATATACATTCATCTATATATATGTATTTGTATGTATGTATATATATATATATATATATATATATATATATATATATATATATATATATATATATATATATATAGTATAATATATATATATATATAAATGGGTGTATTTCTGTAGGAGAGAGAAGAGAGAGTAAGAATTCGAGAGGGGAATGTGAAAACGAAATATAATGAGAATAAGTTGCTCTGAAGGGAAGTAGGTAAACGATTCGAGTGGAGACATGTTGTCTGAAGGGATGTAGCATTGAGAAGATTCGGTGAATGCGAAAGACAAAGGAGAGGCAGAATTAATCATGCTGAGTGGAAAGATTCAGTGTAAGGTTGGGAACACTTGCACAGGTGACTGTTAAAGGAAGAAATAAGGAGGACAGCGTGACAGTCTGGGTGGCTGACCGGGGCTGGTATGGTAATTCTGGATGAGGAATAGATGAGTGGAATTATTGTTCCAGTGAGGAAAAATCAAGGCGACAGATTTCCTTGTAAGAAGTATAGGGGGTTACTAGTAGTTGCCTAGCAGACCAGGGAACAAAAATGGTAGGATCTTTAATTAAAAATAAAAGCAGACGATAGGCTGATATGAGAAGAAGCATGGATTCAGACATGGAGGGGCTACGTAGACCAAACTCAGTCCCTGTCAGAATGATAGGGTCTTTGTTGCATAGCACACCAAGGAACCTGAATGGCATGTTTCATTATTTAAAATATGAGGAGAAGTATAGTTATAGACCTCACCAAATTGATTATGAAAGAAACATGCCCCACCCCTACAGGTGATACCCAATGGCCCCCAACACTCACCCCGCAGGCAGTATCTCGATGTCCGGCTTGAGGGCGCAGGCCTGCAGGACCCTCTGGTACCTCTTCGCCAGGAGGCGACGCCCGAAGAGGATGTTATCCCTCAGGGTGGCGTTCAGGAGCCAAGGATGCTGCGAGACGTAGGCTACTGACATTTCCCTGAAGGAGACAGAGAGACGGAAGGATTTTAGACGAGAAGACCAGATGTTTCACTTCTTCATTCAACATCATGGCTGCATCAACAGACTTGATTTTCTTTCACTTTCTGTGGTTCTCTCATTTCTCCTCTTTAATTTGGGACCAGGAATTCAGGGACTATTTGTCTACAGAAGAAGGATGATGATCATTCCATTGTTAAGACGATAATGAAAATGATGATGGTGATGCTAGTAGGAATTTTAATGATCATATTGATAATGTTAGCTGTTGAGATGATCATAATAATAATGATAATAATAAACGGTATTAATCGAAATATAAACACCGATCAAATAATTCCACAAAAAATACATTATATATAATAATAATAATAATACATAGCAAAGCTGTATTGTTCCGGAATATAACCACCGATTAAATAATTCCACAAAATACATTCTATACATTTATATATATATGTATATGTGTGTGTGTATAGAATGTATTTTGTGGAATTATTTAATCGGTGGTTATATTTCAGAACAATACAGCTTTGCTATCTACTATTATTATTCATAATAATTATTATCACTAATAATATTATTATCACAACAACTACAATTATTGATAGGATTATTATGATTATCACTAATATATCACAAATCATCATCATCACCATTCTCATTATCATTTTAACAATAAATATCATTATCCCTCTTCTGCTCACATAAATAATTCATGAATTATTTACGTTATCGTAGGTTTGCAAATAATCTCTGACATTAAGAAAATCTAATCCCTCTCGCTAATTTCTGAGAAGGTCAGGATGACCTTTTCTATAACATGACCTTGCAAACAGTCGTAAGATGATTTATCTGAAATCGATGATCTATTCTGGTCGCGAGAGCTGGCCGTTTGACAGGTCATTATGAAAGAGAGAGAGAGAGAAAACAGTACTTCACACAAACACACACAAGTGTATATGTATATATATATATATATATATTATATATATATATATATATATATATATATATATATTATATATATATATATATATATATATATATATACAGAGAGAGAGAGTGATTGTGCATATGAACGAGAGACAGGTAACCAGAGAATTATTCAAACAATAACAAAGTAGAAAGACAGAGGGAGCGCAAGATATGTGAAAGTGAAAAACCTATAGAAGGAAGAGAGAGCAATATTAAACCACTGTAAGGAGATTCCCAGTCCTCATATGTTCACTCTAAAAAATCTCCTGAAGGAGTAAGAATGAAAGTCCTGTCTTACCCAGTCCACCTGAGTTGGCCCTTCAAGGTCACCATCTCCCCGAGGAGGGCTTGGAGTAAGGACGTCTTCCCCGATCCTACGCTGCCAATCACCACGGTCAGTCCTCCTGCGTGGAAGGATTTGAATAATGAGAGTCCATACTAAGAGTTAAGTGAAATGTCACTGTATCATTTCATTAAAGTAAGTGAAGGATTTACTGAAGGGAGATGAACTTTTGATTATGATGTATTGTGACTTTTACATCAGTTGATGTTGAATATTTGGGGAGGGGAGGGTCGATAGGGGGAGGATGAGAAGGGGAAATCTACAAGCAGCACCGGCCCCGTTTACCTACCGTTTCAGAGTTTTATAGATAGAGTATTATATAGATCGCTAAAAAAAAAACTCAAAAACACACAGTAGATCAGTTCCTCCAGCCAGCAATTAGTTCTTCATTTTGGGATGTACAGTAACATTGTATCCTGTACGTATCCGTCATATATAAGGAATAATATAGACAGCAATTGAGTTAAATAATGTACAAATTAATATTGAATCTTGACCTGTGAGTTTTGATGAATCTATTATGCAACAAAGTGCCTATTAATGCTGTATTAAAATCTGATACGTTAGAAAGCAGATAGCAGGACAAACCCTTGTCTGTGAGCACGTTGACAGAATTAATTAAAATATTTACAGTAGATTGTCAATTTGAAGTCAACAGGAAATATCACGGCATTGGGAAATCCTGCAGTTGAATCGTTGGAACTTCTAAAATCCAAACTTGGAGCTATTGTTCTTGCTAAGCAGGCTGATATGAATCCCATTCATGGTTTATTTGGCGTTTGTATTATTTATTTTGCTTAGTTATTTATCTTATTTGTTCACAATTAGAGTATTGCTTTACCTGTTGGGGTTCTTAGTTTCTAGCTGTGATGGGATTTGAACCCACTCACGATAAATTAGGATGAGGTTATTCTAAACCTCTCACCTAATACAGAATCCTCACAGCAAGAGATGGGGTTTCTCCATTAGCTTCCTCATTTGGATTCAAGGCTTGCAGTGATGATAGTATCCAAAAAGTGTGAAGAAATCCGGAACCTATGTACTGATATATATATATATGATATATATATATATATATATATATATATATATATATATATATATACATATATATATTTCCATGGAGATAGTAACTCCATCTGTATTGTCCTTCCTAGCAGGGACCTACCACTGTTGAATAATAGCCCATTTCATTTATAACTAAAGTTAACAGACGGAATGCGGTCTTAAATAGTTGTCTTCCATACTGGGATAGCATTTAGGGATTTTCATACGTGCGTGCGTATCTGTGTGTATATGTTTTAGTTTATGAGTGTGTGTAGTGAAGGTATTTGTGTATTTTTGCTATGCTGTGTGTGTGTGTGTACATACATGAAACAGACGATAATTAACCTTTCTGTAAGTGGGTTCATCTGCAATTCAGCAATTGAAGAAAAATTGCATCAGTGACTGTTGTCTAAAGATTCCGAGCTCTTCTATCTATTTAAAAACTACTCTATTCAAATTCATTTTCACGTCACCACCACTTCCAAAGCTAATGACCTTTTAGCGCTAAGTCTGTCTGGTCCAAGTAATCGTCCGGCTGGTGCTTATCCTTCAAACGACATTGGTTCCCCTCCGTTCGTCTCTTCATCTTCTTCCGATTTTGCCGAGGATTATGAAACCGGAAGCATCGCGGTTTAAGCCAGACATTTTCCGCCAAATGGTGAGCGCAGAATAGTTTTTTCTTTTATTATCTTGTGGGTGTGCTTGGGAGTATGTGTGTTTTTTGTTTTATTGGCAATGACAGGTGGATAAAGCGTACTTCATTCAGCTCCTATTGTTTAATTGTATTTTTTTATTATTATTATTGAATAGTACACCAAAACCACATAAATAAACATTAATATAAGAGAGGGTCAGTACTGCCATTCATCACCCCAGGGTCGTTACGTACCGATCCGCAGGTCAGGTCAAGGTAGTGCCTTCATTCTGTATGCTCTGGATGTTTTGTACAACGTTCCACGAAGAACAAAATAATTATAATGGTAAATATTCTTACAAATTATAGATAACTGTATTCAGTTCCTATCTCTGGATAAAATAATGTCAAAATTGACCATTCATCAAGTAGGGTCAAAGGGTAAAACTGGTTTTTAGTGAGGAGGTCAATTTTGATTCTGCTCAGTGCCCAAACGGTCTTCTTGGGTACAAATGTCTGAAGTTAACTTCAGATGTAAGAGGTCAAATCTGACCTCTCATGTCGTAGATGAGGTTAAATCTGACCTCTCGTGCAGCAAAGAGGTCAAAATCTGACTTCTCAGGCTGTAAAAGAGGTCAAATCTGACCTTACATGCTATACAAGAGGTCAAAGCTGACCTCTTATGTTTTAATAAAGGTCAAATCTTACTCTCTTGCTGTCATTTAGATAAAATCTGGCCTCGCATACTGTATTTGAGGTCAAATTTTGCCTTTCGTGCTGTTAAACAAGTCAGATCAGACTCTCAGAAAGAAATTAATATAGTCTAAGATTAACTGCTTGATAAAAGAGAAATATTTTAACATTACCAAAAAAAACTTATTCTTTCATTCACAAATGTAAGGTCAAATTTGATCACTCGTGAAATCAGGTCAAATCTGACACCTTCATTATAGATTTCAACTCAGACCTCTCAGACAAGTCAGACCTGACCTCTTATTCAGATACGCCCAAATCTGCCCAATCATCAAGCGAGTCAAGATGAAACTTGACCCCTGGAAAAAAATGGGGTGGGGGGAGAGTGTAAACTGATCCACCAACTGACCTGCAGGGATAGACACGTTGACATTGTCCAGAAGAGTCAGCTTTTTCCTGTTGTCCCAGGTGAAGGAACCTCCCTGGATGCTGACTGCAACACTGCGACCCTCATTCTCCAGCACTGTCGTGAGAAACATGAATGAGATTCGTCAGTTCATTCATTAGATACTACTACTATGCTACAACTCTTATTACTACGAGTCCCTCGTAGGGAGGTAGTGCCGTCAGTGCACTGTAGAACATTACTTAAGGTTCTTCGCGGCGTCCCTTCGGCCCATAGCTGCAGCCCCTTCCATCTCTTTGACTATACTTTCCACCCTCTCGTAATAATTGATTCATAGTGCAACTGCTTTGAGGTTTCCCTCCTGTTTACACCTGTCAACCCCTTTCCCTCTGTTCCCCTTTCAGCGCTGAATGACCTCATAGGTCCCAGCGCTTGGCTTTTGGCCTAAATTTTGTTACATCCTTCTGTTGCTATTACTACGAGTTGACTAAATGCAGCAGGGATACGACTGTCTTTATTACTATATAATTGTTACCATTACTGTCTTACTATCATTGGTGATGCTACTGATGCGGTTTTTTTTTTTTAATTAATAGTAATAATAATAAACACTAATAATAATAATAGCAATTGCTAGTTCAGTTATTAGGTACCTTACAGAGTATTATTGTTCTAATAATGCCCCTGCTACTACTGATATTACTATCAAGCTAATAAAGCAATACTAGAGATTTTTATTAAGTGATAAAATGTAGTGACGATGATTATCATATATATTACTTTCACTGCCTCCCCTAGTACTAATGATGCCATTACAAACAATAAGAATGATAGTTGAAGTGATGATTTTGGTAATGATATTTCCAGAACAATTAAAAGCATCAAGATTAAACAATAAAAAGTAAAAAAAGCAAATATCATAATCATTTTTCGCATCACCACAACTCTTAACGATTAATAAATAACAATGACAACAACAATAAAAAAAACAACATTGCAAAACCACCTACCACTCTTCCTCTTCTTCCAACGTTCGAATTCTCTCTCCTCCTCCGAATCGCTGCTGCAGATCTCGCCGGAGGCCGAGATTCTCCTGTTTTCCTTATCCCTTTTGCAAGACCAAGCCGAGTCCGTCGACGCGTTCGAATACGTTGACGACGGCTGAAGGAGATTAAGTTTATAAAATGAATTGTTCGTCATGTGGTCGTACGTTTGATTTGATTTTATTGATTATTCACCTTATTACTTTATTCTTCTTATTTAAGTTTGTTCTCTTCGGTAGATTATACAGTTTGTAGTTTCTTAAGGCTTGATTTTCAGTTTATTTTTTTCAAAATTTTCAATAAAGCTTGACTTATTATATTGTAAGTCATGAATATATAATATATATATATATATATATATATAATATAGATAGATATAGATATAGATATAGATATATATATATATATATATATATATATATATATGTATATATATATATATATATATATATATATATATATATATATATATGTGTGTGTGTGTGTGTGTATATATATATACTGCATATATATATATATATGTATATATATATATATATATTCTATATATATATAGATATATAAATATATAAACATGTATAGGTATATATTATAAATATATAAAATTATATATATACATATATAATTATATATATATATATATATCTATATATAATAAATAATACTTTGCTGGGAAACTGACAAGCCCAAATGCAATTCAAGTCCATCTTAGATATTTCAAGAAAAATAGAAAGAAAAAAAAAGGCAGTAAGACCGAATTGTTGTTCTTAACTAATGTCGAAAGATTTACGAATAACGAGGAATGAGATAGTGATTGAATTAGCTAATAATTGAAAAGACCTCCTCTCTCTTCCTCACCCGGGTGTCCTCCAAGAGCTGCTCCAGGGGGGTGAACCTGGCCCCCTTGAGGATTTTCTCATCCTTCGAGTTTCTCGGACTTTTGCCAGTTCTCGACAGCCTCTCCTTTTGGCCGCTGAATATGAGGGACGTCCTGGGGGTCTTGGGACCCTCCACTTCCGGCAGACTGAAGAACTCCCGGAGGCGCTGTGCGCTGCTCTGGAACGGTATACCATTTTACTGAAGGCTCGTTAGGGGTTTCTTTCTACATACTGCCACCACTGTGTTCTTGTCACTGAATAGGTGAAGCAAGGAAGGAAGTAAAAGTATGCAAAAGATTGGGAGGATACTAACAGTGCCTGTGGAAGCCAATGTTGGAATGTATGAAGGGATTGTTGAACCAACTCTCCTCTATGGAAGTGAAGTGGGGCAGTTACATGCAAGTGACAGAAAGTGGAGGTTGTAAGTGAAATGTTTAAGCAGTATTTGTTACCAACACTGTAAAGGTGAGAAATGTATATACACACAGCATAGAAAGAGAGTTTGTGCAAAATAGGCATGAATGGCTTTTATGTGTATAAGAGGATTTGACGCGCTTCTGGTGAGCCTTCTGTTTGGGTGAATGTAGCAGGTAATGTTGGATACAACGCATTGTGCACAGGGGCTCATTTATGATTCTTCAGATCAACTCTGGAAATGATCACTATCATTCATTTTCTTGGAGCCATGCCTGTCATTTGAAATCAGTTGATCTATTTATCTCTATATGTCTATTATGTCAACATTCAGCATCATGAAAAGTCAAGAAAGAAGAAAAATGAAGCGGCTCTGTAACTGACCTTAGCTCTGATCGAATGCGACACGATGATGGGCAAGATGAAGAGGGGAACAGTGAGCTGCTGGAAGAGGGCCAGGCCCGAGAAGACGCTGGAGGGCTCCAGGGCGACGCCTTCCAGAGGGGAGTATAGACCAAAGGTTACCAGGGACACCACCACTCCGGATCCTTGCGTCAAGAAGGCTGTGGACAGAGGGTAAAAGATTTAGCGACACCTATTCCTTCATACGTGAGGTCTTACGAAGGATTTCCAAGTCTCAGTAAACCTTGATAGGACCCCCGTACGACGAACCCCTTTGGAGGGTAGTGCCGTCAGAGAACCTCATGCGGTGAACTGTAGGAATTAATTGAGGTTCTTTGCAGCGTCCCTTCGGACCCCTAGCCGCAACCCCTATCATTCCCCTAACTGTACCTCCGTCCTTATTCTCTTTCTTCCATCTTACTTTCCATCTTCTCCTAATTATTCATTCATATGGCAACTACAAAGTTTTCCACCTGTTACACCTTTCAAACCTTTCAGCCCTCAGATTCCCTTTCAACTCTGAATAACCTCACAGGTCCCAGCGCCTGGCCTGTGGCCTCAATTCTAATATTCCATTCCATTCCCAACCCGGTTTCTCATTCTTCTGTATTTCACTTCCTCCAATCTCCTCCTCGCTACGTCAGTTGAATCTCAAGAGAAAACGCGTGGCAGGGGTAACTCACTCATGAGGGCTCGGAGGATAGAGTCGCAGTACAAGAGGCCGAGTTCCTTCTCTCGGACTTTGGTGATTCTCTTGACGAACACGTTTTCCCAGGCGTGCAGTTTCACCAGCTTGACGCCCGTCACTAATTCGTGGGTCTGACGAAGGCGTTCGTCGCTCACGCTCTGTTCGGGAGGAGAAATATTATTCGTGGTATATATATTGTATGAATTTTTATATCACATCACCGTGGTTCATATACATGCATTAGGCTACATTTATCCTTTATTATCCAGTTCGCTCTACATCGGAATTAATTCATTTTCATATATGTTAACCGAAGGGGAATTTTTTAGTCGATAATAATTACGTCCTCTCGTGGATTCGAACCGGCGCACAGAGGAGGAATTAGGGCTTCAGTGATGTTACCGACTCTTCTGGTTCGAACCCACGAGAGGACGAAATTATTATCAAATAAAACATTCCCTTTCGGTTAACATCTATAAAAATATATTAATCCCGAGGTAGAGCGAATTAGATTTTAAAGGACATTTGTAGCTTAATGCACATTTATGTATATATAGAGAGAGAGAGAGAGAGAGAGAGAGAGAGGGGTATACGACCAACAAAAACCCTTACCAGGAAATTCTTGTTGACGGCGGCTATGTTCTTGCACAGAAAGAACTGCAAGGGCGTCAGGCACAGAATGCCGATAACGGCAGCCACGACTGCCGCTAAGCCCAGCTGGAACCACAGCAGCACCAAAATCACAACAATCTGATTAGGGGGAGAAAATAGTAAGATTATTATTATGATTATTATTATTAATTATTATTGAAAAGGTTACTGTTTTAATATTATTACATTCTCGTCGGCAGGCAGATTGTATAACAAATTCCCATAGGACTGATTAGGGTAGAATATATAAATTGTTATTATTATTATTATTTTTTATTATTATTATTATTATTATTATTATTATTATTATTATTATTATTATTATGAAAACAGTTGCTATTCCAATATAATTGTACCCTTCTCGTCTGCGGGTAGATTGTATAAAAAATTTCCAAAGGACTGATTATGGTAGAAACTAGAAAAAATTATTATTATTATTATTATAAAAAACAGTTGCTTCTTTAACGGCGTTCAGCTTGTAATGAATTTTCTTTATTCTCATCATATTCTTCTCGTCTGGGGGTAGATGGCATCTGGAAAGATATTTTGCCCTCGATGTTTATTTGGCACTTAGGTTTCGAGGCGCGTGCTGGAGGTCATCGACTGAGAGAATGAATGGCAAGTATTTATACCAGGAAGGATGGATAATGATATGTCCTTAGCAAATTGATTATGCCTTTTACCTGCAGACGAGAAGAATATAGTATGAAGACTACAGGCTATATGCCATCGAAATGGAAATTGTTTTGTGAATACTGCCATCATTGCACCTCATGCGGTGTACTGTGGGTATTACTTATATATATATATATATATATATATATATATATATATATATATATATATATACTATATATATATATATACATAAATATATATATATATATATATATATATATATATATATATATATATATATATATATATATATTCATTCATGTTACTGAACCTCTGTTCATATTCGCTGTCTTCATCTTGCTTTCCATCCTCTCCCAACAGTTGATTCATAATGCAACTGAGAGGATTTCTACCTGTTGCACTTTTCAAACTTTTTTTTTTTTTTTTTTTTTTTTTTTTTACTGTCAACTTCCGTTTCAGATCTGAATAACTTCATAGGTCCGAGTGCCTGACCTTTGGCTTATTCTAAAAATTCTATTCTATTATTATTATTATTATTATTATTATTATTATTATTATTATTATTATTATTATTGGGAAAGTAAATCCACAGTAGTAGTCTGTTTGATTTGGTTATTTGAAATATATAAAGGAGAAATTTCGTTGACCTGCACACGGTCCTCCTTGTCAATCAAGGAGGACCGCGCAGGTCATCGAAAGCTTTCTGCTTTCTATTTTAAATAAATACAAAATCAAACAAGCATACTAATGTGGATTTACTTTCCTATTTTATCGACTCATGTGATTATGAGTTTTTTTAGTATATTATTATTATTATTATGTATTATTATTATTATTATTATAAAAAAGACAAAGCCAACAAACCAACGACAACACGCCCTACCTTCAAAGTAATGGCCCATATTATTATTATTATTATTATTATTTTTTTTTTTTTTTTTTTTTTTTTTTTTTTTTTTTTTATTTTTTTTTTGCTCTATCACAGTCCTCCAATTCGACTGGGTGGTATTTATAGTGTGGGGTTCCGGGTTGCATCCTGCCTCCTTAGGAGTCCATCACTCTTCTTACTATGTGTGCCGTTTCTTTATCTAGGCACACTCTTCTGCATGAGTCCTGGAGCTACTTCAGCCTCTAGTTTTTTCTAGGTTCCTTTTCAGGGATCTTGGGATCGTGCCTAGTGCTCCTATGATTATGGGTACGATTTCCACTGGGCATATCCCATATCCTTCTTATTTCTATTTTCAGATTTTGATATTTATCCATTTTTTCCCTCTCTCTCTTAACTCGGTGTCCCATGGTATTGCGACATCAATGAGTGATACTTTCTTCTTGACTTTGTTAATCAACGTCACGTCTGGTCTGTTTGCACGTATCACCCTATCCGTTCTGATACCATAGTCCCAGAGGATCTTTGCCTGATCGTTTTCTATCACTCCTTCAGGTTGGTGCTCGTACCACTTATTACTGCAAGGTAGCTGATGTTTCTTGCACAGGCTCCAGTGGAGGGCTTTTGCCACTGAATCATGCCTCTTTTTGTACTGGTTCTGTGCAAGTGCCGGGCATTCACTTGCTATGTGGTTTATGGTTTCATTTTTCGTATTGCACTTCCTACATATGGGAGAGATGTTATTTCCGTCTATCGTACTTTGAACATATCTGGTTCTTAGGGCCTGATCTTGTGCCGCTGTTATCATTCCTTCAGTTTCCTTCTTTAGCTCTCCCTCTGTAGCCATTGCCAATTGTCATCGCTGGCTAGTTCTTTAGTCTGTCTCATGTATTGTCCGTGCATTGGTTTGTTGTGCCAGTCCTCTGTTCTTTCTGTCTTTCTCCTGTCTCTGTATATTTCTGGGTTCTTCGTGTGCTTTTATTAGTCCTTCTTCCCATGCACTCTTTAGCCACTCGTCTTCACTGGTTTTCAGATATTGCCCCAGTGCTCTGTTTTCGATGTTGACACAGTCCTCTATACTTAGTAGTCCTCTCCCTCCTTCCTTTCGTGTTATGTATAGTCTGTCCGTATTTGCTCTTGGGTGTAGTGCTTTGTGTATTGTCATATGTTTCCTGGTTTTCTGATCTATGCTGCGGAGTTCTGCCTTCGTCCAGTCCACTATTCCTGCGCTGTATCTGATTACTGGCACTGCCCATATTATTATTATTATTATTATTATTATTATTATTATTTTTATTATTATTATTATTATTATTATTATTATTATTATTATTATTATTATTATAAAAAAGACAAAGCCAACAAACCAACGACATCACGCCCTACCTTCAGAGTAATGGCCCATATTATTATTATTATTATTATTATTATTATTATTATTATTATTCTAATAAACAACGACAAAGCCAACAAACCACTGACAACAGGCCTCACCTTCAAAGGAATGGCCCATATGTAGTGGCAGTGCATGAAGAAGGTCATGATATTATCGGCGTCTTCGGAGCTCAGGTTGATGACTGTGCCTGCGTGCCCACTCGTCGTCGTGGTGGCGGTGGTGTTGGAACTGGAGGCGTTCCGGCCTCCTCCTACGCCGGATGAGGAGGAAGAAGAGTTGCTCCCTCCTGTAAACAAAAGAGGCGAGGTGTCGATGAGTTCGCTTGAAATGGGAATGCTTTCAGAGGATGTGAAGGGCAGCTTTTGTTATTAGTGAGGATTCCTGTTGTCGAGAGGTTGGGTGAGTGAGTTCGTGGTGAGAGAGAGAGAGAGAGAGAGAGAGAGAGAGAGAGAGAGAGAGAACCTTGAAAGGTTAAGTGAGTGAGGGGTGATACCCACTTGCAGTCTTGTGACAACATCTAAATGCCACTGACTTATTACTCAATTACGTTCCATTTACAATTTCACTGTTACTTGCCTAGTTTTTTACTACTTGACTAAGTGTCATTTTTGTTATACTATACTTCTCTTCTCATTGCACCGTCTTTTATTATTATTATTATTATTATTATTAATTATTTATTATTATTATTATTATTATTAGTTATTATTTATTATTATTGCTTTTCGTTTTTATACCACTGGGAATTTGGTGTGTGGAAGCGAGCATTGAAAGTTATTAATATTTTCGATCATTCCATTGAGCTAGATTATCAACCACAATAACGCAAATAATATTTTTGACAATGATAAGATTAATAATTGCAACATTCCTAATAATAATATTAATAATTGAGAAACTAATCCTCAGTTATGTAATTGTATATGTATTTAAAGATAAAGCAATGTATGTACAATTGCATAACTGTGGATTTGTTTCTCCATTCTAAGACATATGTTAATATGAATACTATATTATTATTATTAAAGATGTTATTTACGTTGCTATGGCTGTGAAATTACATTATTATTGCAAAAATTCCTATTGGTGTCCTTTACACAACTCGTAATTATTATTATTATTATTATATTATCATTATTGTTGTTGTTGTTGTTGTTACGTCTTACTGTTTATATGGAATTATATCATTACTGCAAATATCTTTACGTCTAGTCTTTGTCGAACTTATTATTATTATTATTATTATTATTATTATTATTATTATTATTATTTTATTATTATTATTATTATTATTATAATCATCTCCTTTCTGTGTGCATGGAATGATTTCAATTATTGCAGCATTTTTATTCTTTAGTGGACTGTGCATTATTATTATTTTATTATTATTATTATTATTATTTATTCTTAATTAATATTTATTTATTATTATTATTATTATTATTATTATTATTATTATTATTATCCAGGTAAATTAGCCAATGAAGAAATTCGCAAAAACCAGAAGAGTTCCAACACAAATATTATTAACCGGAAAGGAAGTATAATGGTTTCTGAATTGCCAACTAAAATACCTCTCTAAATTATCTTCCGTGTTTATAGATGCTTGTTTGCTTGCGCCGACCGTCTGAATGTCAGTTGTGGCGCTTGCTTGTGTAGATGATGATGATGATGATGGTTTTGGGCGTGCTTTCCCGTAATGGAGGTTCTATTGAACCAGAAATATGCGGACATAAAAGCATAAGCACACATGTAAGAACATGTATAGGCATATGTGTATACACACAAATATATATACATATACATATATATATATATATATATATATATATATATAGTATATATATATATATATATATATATATATATATATATACATATATGTGTGTGTATGTGTATGTGCGTGCATTAAGCTACAAATGTTCTTTAATTCGCTCTACCTCGGAATTAATATATTTTCATATATGTTAACCGAAGTGAAATTTTTTTAGTTGATAATAATTTCGTCCTCTCGTGTGTATACATACATATATATATATATTATATATATATATATATATATATATATATATATATATATATATATACATATATGTATAATGTATATATAGATATATGTATAAATCAATATGATATACATAATTATATATACATATATATATCTTTGGTGAATCTTCATTAAAAGCAAACCATTTGACTCACACAACAACAACATCCACAACAGTGCCAAAAGCAGTAAGCCCACAGTTGGAAGCGCACATCTGCTCACTTCAACCTCACAATTACCTCGGCCACGAACAAAAACACGTAAGAAAAAAAACACACAAAAAAAAGCAAGGACACAAACCTCTCTTATGCCTGGTGTCTTCTTCGCTTTCGTCATGGGGCGAATTAGGCTCAGCTGCCGAGGTGGAGGGCAGGCGGAGAGACTTGTGGTAGACCATGCCCTGCAGAGCCGCCTTCACGTGGATGCCCTCCATGGCCAGCAGGTGGGTAGAGGCCTGGCTGAAGGTAGATTGGGCCAGAGATGCCGCCAGGGCCATGCAGGCCACCACCCACCCGTTAGTCATGAGTTCCTGCCACCCCACGTAGTACAACTGAAAAGGGACGCAATAAATAAATAAGTAAATACAATCATTTTATCCGTACTTCTTACGACTCCATCGAGCTATGCTTCACATGGAGCGCGTTCACTTTCTGCTGTCTAATTCGTCTGTTCTCAAAATAGCTGGTCCATCTCTTTAATTATTTTAGACGTCAAAAAATGCTATTTATTCATGCGTATTATGGTTCCATCGAGTAATGCTTCGCATGGAATGCATTCAGTTTCTGCTGTTTGACTCATTTACCTAATCATAAGCTCTCTCATCTCAAAACATAAACACATTTTGAAAGTACTTTATATTTCACTACACATTTGGGTATGTGTCATCTGCATATAGATAATTAGATAATACCTATAGACTGCAAGAACACTCATCACTGGCCAGACAGATAACAATATTTAACAGAAACTATAATATTCATCCGCAACTCTAAAACCAAATTTCCCGCATGGGGTTAGTGCCGTCAGTACACCTCACGTGGCGCACTGCAGGCATTAATAAAGGCTTTTACATCATCCCTTCGGCCCCAAGCTACAACCCCCTTCCGTTCCTTTTACTGTACCTCCATTCACATTTCTGTCTCCCGTCTGACTTTCCACCCTCTCCTAACAATTGTTTCATGGTGCAGTTCAGCGCTGAACGACCTCATAGGTCCCAGCGACTGGCCTCTGGCCTAGATTTATAATCCCATTCCAACAACTGCATATTTGTCCTCCGTTCATACCTCTCAAACCCACCTCTCAATTTCCCTTATAGCGCTGAATGACCTCGTAGGTCCAAGCGCTTGGCTATGCCCTAAATTTCACGTTCCATTCCATTCTATACCAAAAGCAAATCGCCTTATTCCACCAACCCCATCACGAACAACTCCTTCGGGACGGCGCTGCCCTTCCTGGACGCTGCTGACGTAGATGACGATGGCCGAGATGGCCAGAGGTCCTACGTAGTTGACGCTGTCGCCCAGGAACTTCAGGATTCCTCCCGCCAGCATCTCCCGCCAGTACACGACGAAGAAGACCCGCCAGAGGCTGACGTCATCGCGTCGTTGGGTGTGACTGACGGAGGTTTTCATCTGTCAGTAAGGAATGAGTCATCCATAAGCATCCAGTGCATACTTAGATGTACAGTTAATGTATGTATCGGATATATTAAACTAACTAAGGATTCTTTCCCTAATTTGTAAAATAGGGATAATATTGATATTTCGTATTCTGCAGATGGATGGCAAACCCACCTCTCTATTTCCCTATCTATTTCAACTGTGTCCATATAGATATATATAATATATATATATATATATATATATATATATATATTATATATATATATATATATCTATATATCTATATATATATAGATATAGATATATAGATATATATATTATATATATATATATATATATATATATATATATATATACTATATATATATATATGTGTGTATATATATATATATATATATATATATATATATATATAGGGACACAATGATAATAATAATAATAATAAATATGCTGTATATATACATATGCGAACGAGTATTTTATTGCACACACCCAGATATACTCTCTCTCTCTCTCTCTCTCTCTCTCTTCTCTCTCTCTCTCTCTCTCTATATATATATATATATATATATATATATATATATATATATATATATAATATATATATATAATAGTATATGTGTGTGTAGTAAAATATTCGTTCCCATATTTTTGATAATAATCAGTGCTCAGGCACACTTACTTCAAGAATCAGGTATAGTTACTTAACACAGCAAAAACAGAAGCATGGAATAACCATAACTTTCAAACTTGCCTTTTGCTCGTTGTAGCATCTGTGGAATCTCTCGTACTGATAGTTGGCTTCCTCCTCTCTGGGTAACCTGTGAAGAAGAAGATGATATTAATATTACATTACAGGATCTCGGTGATCTGTTAGATGACAGGGAGAGAGAGTGAGAGATTGGAGAATGTACGGAATGGGTGCATCGATAAAGAGAGAGAGAGAGATTGGAAAATGTATGGAATGGGTGCATCGATAAAGAGAGAGAGAGATTGGAAAATGTATGGAATGGGTGCATCGATAAAGAGAGAGAGAGATTGGAAAATGTATGGAATGGGTGCATCGATAAAGAGAGAGAGAGATTGGAAAATGTATGGAATGGGTTATCGATAAAGAGAGAGAGAGGAATTGGGAAACATGTATGGAATGGGTGCATCGATAAAGAGAGAGAGAGATTGGAAAATATACGGAATGGGTGCATGGATAAAAAAAGAAAGAGAGAGAGATTGGAGATTGTATGGAATGGGTGCATAGATTAAGAGAGAGAGAGATTGGAGAATGTGCGGAATGGTTGCATGGATAAAGAGAGAGAGAGAGAGATTGGAGAACGTACGAAATGGGTGCAGGGATAGAGAGAGAGAGAGATTGGAGAAAGTACGGAATGGTGCATGGATAAAGGGAGAGAGAGGGAGAGATTGGAGAATGAACGGAATGGGTGCATGGATAGCATGGATAAAGAGAGAGAGAGAGAAGGGTGGTGGTGGAGTAAGCACTAGATCTTTCTAATCACACACATGAACACACTTTTTTCACGAAAAGAATCCAGTCATTGAGTTTTAAATATGATTCTTGCAGCCAGTAGGAATCGGTCCTCTCTCTCTCTCTCTCTCTCCATTTGTAACCCTCCTGTATAATATCCTTCGTCCTCTCCTTCATTCTCGCCATCTATCTTTTTATGTACCCCATTTTACGAACTATCTCTGTCTCTCTTTTTCTCTCTGTACCCTCCCCGTACATTCTCAAATATCTCTCTCTCTCTCTCTCTCTCTCTCTCTCTCCATATTAACCATATCGGTTTAGAACATCCTTGTTTGAAATTATTTCCTTTATTTCTTGTTAGGGTTTGAAATATGCAGTTGCGTGTCAGTCTTGTTAACTTTTGACGCCTTGGTGAGTATTGCATGTGATACCGTGGATTAACTTACATGCACCGGTGTTCATCATCTGGTTGATTAGAAAAAACTGTCCCTCTTTTTCTCTCTTAGTCACACACATACACACACACACATATATATATATATATATATATAATATATATATATATATATATATATATACTATATATATATATATATATATATACATATATATATATATATATATATATATATATAAGTATATAGATTATTTTATATATATATATATAATATATACTAAATATTATTATTATATATATAATATATATATATATATATATATATATATATATATATATTCACATATATACATGTATTTATCCATATATATATAATATATATATATATATATATATATATATATATGTATGTATATATATATATTATATATCATCGTATACACACGTGCATGTAAGCGTACGTATTTTGATGTGTGTAATTTATTACTACGTACAAACAGACTCACAATTGCTCGTGACCCAGATAAAAACTCTAACAGCGCGTAAATAGGGATTTCAATAAATATTCTTTTTTTTTTTTTTTTTACGCCCAGCAGCTGACCGCAATTTTCTCATTTGGGTGCAAACTGCCATTTTCTATACTTATGCATACATAAATCATTGTGGGTGAAACTCTGAGAATTTGAGCCGAAAATGACGGAATTACAAGCGCAAACTGAGCAATTTTTCACTTATCTTGAGCCCAGTTTGAATCGTCTGTCGTCAGCGGTCTTGGCAGTTTTTTTTAGAGCTTCTGTGAAGCTTTGACAACATATGAAAACATTTATAGCCTTCTTGGCCTTGACGATACTTCGAATATTTATAGAGCTACTGCAAGCCTTGGCAGCTCTTTAACAGATAAAAGGTTTTCAAAGCCTTGGCAATAAATTCATAGAGCTCTCATGAGGCCTTGCCAACTTAAAACGACTTTATAGAGGTCTGGTAAGGATCTGAAAATCGTTAAAGCGTTTACAGAGCTCCTGGGAGGCCTATGAATCTTTTTTTTTGTCATTTATATAGTCCTATAGGACTCTAATAATTTCGAAGACTTGAATATGTTGCTGAATGTCTCCGGTCATTTATAAAAATTTTGTAGACATTAAAATGCCCTAATAATTGATTAGAGACTTACAGAGCTAATTTTTAACTCCTTAACCATTCGTATAACGCTTTAGAGCTCCTATGAGGAGCTGAGGGTGATTAAAGTATTTATGGAGCCCCTCTAGGATTCTAATCCACTGAAAACATTTGGGGAAGCTCTTGTAAACTCTTGATCATTTCTGAGCTATTTGTAGAGTTTCTACAAGGGATGTTGAAGTGTCCTCAAATCTTAATATAGACTAAATTATTATTATTTATTTTATTATTATTTTATTATTATTATTTTATTATATTTTATTATTATTATTATTATTATTATTATTATTATTATTAATGCTGACGGTACGAAATACAGAACGTAGAGAACAATAAATGAGAAACCAATCAGTATAGAAAAATCAATCAATAAATACAAACAGACAATTATATATATAGTATATACTTACACACACACATATATATATAGCATATAATTATATAGTATATATACATACATACATACATATATGCATACGCACACTTTCCAAATGGAGTGCCAGAAGACGCGGGAATCCATTATTGCCCTTTTTGGAAGAAGACGTAGAAAAAAAAATCGAGAGAAAAACCAAGAGTCTTTCGTAACTTTAGAACCGCCCACCCACGACGAAGTCGCATACAAATGTACACAAAAATCGCACAAGCAGACGCCCACTCTTTCCAAATAGGTGATGCAAAGATGTCAACGGAGGAAAGGGAGAGAGAGAGAGAGAGTATTGAAAGGAGAGAGAAAGAGAGACACAGAGATTATGAATAGACTGGTTCCATTGAAGAAAGAGCCAGGTGGGAGTGAGGCTGTTTAAGAAGACGAAAAAATAAAAGAAAAAAAATAAATATTGAGTCTGTGACAAAATGGCCTCTCAGAATATTTTTTTTTCCTTTTATATCTAAATTGACTTACATTACATACATACGTATGACATACATACGTAATTGAATTTATACTTTACATACGTATGACATGACATAATAAGTACATACTGACATGCTTTGAAATTCTCCTCCCACCTGTGTCTCCACGATTCATATAACCTTTCTTCTTATAACCCTGAAGTTTAACATCCCATCCTTTTTTATATATAATTTTTCTTATTCGGGCCTGGGCTAAGTACGGGCATAGGGACACCCGATTCCATTGACGTATGTATCTAAAAATACGGTAGTTGATTAATATGCTTTTTAAATGAGAGTTAACGAGACTTGTTTACCATTTCATAAAAGAAAACACAACGAAGACGTACATAGATGAGAGAGAGAGAGAGAGAGGGTTATTTACATAACGAGCATTGGAACATTAGGCCATTCGCCTGTTGCTATTATTATCATTGTTTGTTTACGTGGACTCTTACGAGAAGAGACCCATTATATACCTCCTTTAGAAAATCTATATACATGTTTACTATATACGTATCTCATAAAAGCTTCCTTTTGGTGGAGGAATCTTTCACTTTTGTAATTTAAAAAAAAAAATCCAAAAAATTAAGAAGAAAAATCTCTTGTATTCTGTCGTAAGTAAAATGCCGTTAGATACTTTGTTGGATTAAAAAATTTAAAGGCTTTGTTACGACACAGCTTCTTTGGAGCGAAATGCTTTTCAGCTTTCCTCTGAGGGGTTTTGAGATGGTTATTCTTTTATGTATGTATGTATGTATGTATGTAATGTATGTATGTATGTATATATGTATGTATGTATGTTTGTTTGTATGTATGTATGTATGTAAGAAGCAGATATGTCGCATGTACATTCACACACACGAGCACACATATAAATTACATTATATATAGCAAAGTTAAACACTGTATCCGTGTTCTTATACGTTGTAGGAGCCTACTAAAATTCGTAAAAAATTGAAAGTTTTTATTTAAGCTTTCGGAGTGTACATTCTCTCCCTCTTTCTGAAAGAGGGAGAGAATGTACTCTCCGAAAGCTTATATAAAAACTTTCAATTTTTTCCGAATTTTAGTGGGCTTCCTACAACATTATATATATGTATGTGTGTAAATAAATTCTTCTGTTATAACAGGATACGTCTCAAGTATAAAAGGCCCATTAAAAAACTCTGGTTTAAAAAGCTGAGCACTATATTTCGGTGGACTGACTCCCACCCTTATTAAGTACTTGATAAATGGGAGTCAGTAAACCGAAATATAATCCTTAGTTTTAAACCAGTGTTTTAATGGGCCTTTTATACTTGATATGTTTATATATATATATATATATATATATATATATATATATATATATATATATATATATATATATATATATATATGGCAAATAAATCGATAATAAGCGGAACTGCATAGGAATTGCTATCCCAGGAAGTGTCAATGGCAGGGGATTCGTATCAATTGCATAAAAAAAACATAAGAATGCCTAATGAAGGCTTATGAACACCTTTGGGCGGGTTGGGGGGTGGCGGGTAGAAGGAATGTCCCCTAAATGGCAGATGAATATCTGTCTTATACCTCTCAAGATTAATGATAACTACGAGTCAGTTCAGTGTAAACACTAATGACTGATACCTGTGGCAGTTATTGGTACAATCTCGGACGATGCTGTGCTAAGAAATACGAACGGTTTGGAATGCTGATAGAATGTTCTCAGAGACTAAGGAGAGCCGAGGAATGGTTTGTGGTCCTGTTAGCGAGGAGATAGGTACACTCTAAGCGGCAGATGAACTTCATATTCTAAGGCTAAAGGCAACCTTCATTTCTTTCCGTACCACATTCATATCTTATGAAACGGGTTGGCTTCCAAGAGTGTTGGCTTGATGCTGTTTAACGTCTCTTGGGACGAGGTTACTAATCAAACTCTTCCTCACGATTGTAACCCACGTCAGTCCTCTAACTGCTAGGCACATTTGGAAAATAAATGCACAATGGTGTTGAATGTCTATAACACTGCACATTCTCGTTCAGCTATGGTATATGCATCGGAGGAAACTGGGTGTTATTCGCACTAGGGATTCATCCTTGTCGAAACAGCTGAATGTGGCAAGCATAGTTGCCAATTTAGTGGAGCTTCACACATACGCCGATGCATTTACAAATGATGAAATTTCTCTAATATGTATATATACTACAAATAGATACGCCAATTTCACTTATTTCCACGGTTTTGTGTAAGTCTTATCGACTCGTACCCATTTTGGAGGGTAAGCACATACCAAATGGCAACACTGGTGGAAAGGACTGCCATCTTGTTCTTCCTTGGGAAACCTTTTAGAAGATATGGGCTATATATGAACAATTCGCTAAGAACTTCTGACATCATAGAATACAAATAAAAATCCGCATTTGCACCTTTATTTAACGAAACAACACTATTTAAGCCCCCTTGGTTCCAGACTCCTTAATTCTGTCGTCTGCTAAGCGAGTGGTTTTTTTTTTTCTTTCCAGCAGTTGTAAACATTCAAGTGTGTTGTGATTGCGTTTCGTTGTATCGTCTGGTGTTGATGCAAGTTTACGTTTGCTATTAAAGTTTGGAACTTTACGATTACGTAATGAAATTGGTGTTAGTTACAACTGCATACTTGTGCGGTTTAAGATATGAAGTGAGCGAAAATAAAGTTAAAAGACTTTTGGGGTTTTGTTGGTTTATCTAAGCTCAGTGCAATTACAATTTAGTTACTGTAAACGCAATCTGGTTTAAAAGAAATCTGAATCCAACGAACGATTACAAGGAAATTTTGTTAACTACTTTTGTGCTTATGAAATTGAGAATTTGTAGCTGAAAGCTCTTATAGTAAACCTGGGTTATTAGCATGCTGGCTGAAGACGTTTGACTTGTTAGCCAAATATAGGACACATTTTCTGGGGAATTTCAAACAGGAGGTCTTTGTGATTGCTTGCACGTTGAGACTAACGCCCTTTGTCCTGCTTAATTGCATTATCTTATAAATAAAAAATCTGGAGGTCAGCCAATAACTTTGGTGATCATAAAAAATTCTCCACTATCCGTTTTATAATTTAGGAGTGAAAGAATATTTTCTACTTTTCTACGTCTGGAAGTCATAGAACATTTGCCAGAGTAGCCAACTGACTCCAACTTAATGCCAAGACAATGCCTTCTCCAGTCTAAACCTTCCTTCCACATTCAAGCCAGTTTGGCTGCACATTTCCGGGCCAAGATGAGACACGTCTTACTTACTTGCCGAGGTCAGTGAATTCCAGAGGGCGCTTCCAGCCAAGCTTCAGGACCCGCAGAAACCACAGGAACGTCGCTCTGGAGGCCAGCGAGCACCTCGGGTGGGCGTAGGTGATGCCCCCAGAGGCATTTGTATTACCCGCGTTTCCTTCTCCTTTACCCGTGGAGTCTCCGTCGCTAGGGGCACTTCCCAGGGTGGCTGCGTCGTCCAGTCCCGGGGTGATTTCCAGCACTTCGCATCTGCGCTGGCGGTAAGTCTGCAGTGGGAGAAAAGTAGTTGTTAGATTAACATGGCGTTGTGGCAGCACAGGCATATTGTTGCCAGAAGTTGCAATGTGTATTTATTCAGTTTCCCGTGTGTTTACATTTGCACTGTAGCCGAGGTATTTTTTTTTTTTTTTTACGTTTATTTAGGTTAATAGAAATAATTATTGTTATTTATTATTTGTGGTAGAAGTAGTAGTAAGAGTATATTCATTATTATTATTATTGTCATTAATGCTTTAAGCTTTAATTTTCTTGCCAAAATATATCAAGTTTGATATATTTTAATACATTTAACAACAATTATTGTACATTCCACACTTCATTGCATAGCTGTTACAATAACTTTTTAGTGATGATAATAATTATTATCATTTTTATTATCATAGTTTCGAGTTTTTGTTGGCTTTTTTTAATGGCTAAATCTTACCAGAAATGTGAATAATGCTCTTGGTTTTCCTGGCCTATTATAGCTTCCATTTCGATCATCCTAAAGTCATTATAATATATGCGTTTGGCTAGGGTCGTTTTGTGGACGGGTTACCATTAATAATTTTTCTATATTGCTGGCTCTTAATCAGTGATTTTGAATAAGATTTAGACCCCAAGGTAATAAGATAAATGACCTATCCTATTCATCACCTGTTACAATCAAACGACACTAGACACCAATTGGGTTGGTCAGTGCTGGGATGGATGACCACTCATGACCTTGCCACACCACTGGTCTTTCTATCAGTGAAGTTGGGCAACACTGGGTGTAGTCAGCGTTTGGTTGGGTTACCATACAAGTGATTATTCCACACAGTTGGTATATAGTTTACCGTGAGTATGGGAACAATTAGGGAGTGCCAGTATTATCGTCCACATTAGGTAGGGTCAGCGCTTGGATAGGTTACTGTGTGTGGTCAGTACTTGGATAGGTTACCATCCAAGTGAATATCCCACACAATGAACGCCATTTTAAAAAATGTAGTTAATTTTACCCCAACTATATTCTTGCCATGTTTTATAGTTAGCTTTATTTGCTTCACAACCTGTAAATATACACACACATTTATTATATACATAGATGCACACATCTATATATACATATATATATATATATATATATATATATATATATAATATAATATAATTATATATATATATATATATGTTTGTCTGTATGTATAAATATATGCACACACACACACACACACACACACACATATACATATATATCTATATGTATATATAATATATATATATATATATATATATATATATATATATATTGTTATATGTATGTAAGAGACTCATTTATGTAAAGTAACTGATATACTTGGTCAATTTGAGCTCGGATTTTGTAGAGCCAATCGTAAACAGCATTTTAAAACTCATTTTTATTCGAAATATGAAATTTCAAATACCATTAGGAAAAACTAAAAAAAAAAAAGTAAAAATGGACGAAAGGAAAACCAAGTCAGACACTGAGCCCAGTGTGCCAAAAAGGATATGAAGCTGGCCTTGAAACCTTATCTACAGCACGGACATCCGTTTTCTTAGTTAATCTCTCTCTCTCTCTCTCTCTCTCTCTCTCTCTCTCTGTGTGTGTGTGTGTTGTGTGTGTGCGTGAACGTACTAAACTAGCAGTCATAATTTTTTTGTATTATAAAACTTCACCCAATTCCCCACCTCTCTCTCTCTCTCTCTCTCTCTCTCTCTCTCTCATCTCTCTCTCTCGTCTCCTCTCTCTCTCTCTCTCTCTCTCTCTCTCTCTCAGTATTTCCGACAATATCTTAGCTTGTTTATAGAGACATAATTCTCTCTCACTTTACATTATGGTAACAATTCGGCCCAATTGAATAGTTTTAAAGGATGAATTTGGGAGGTACTATGTTTGTTTGTTTGTTTGTTTTAATTTTCTGGGGCCACCCTCTCCTGAACTACGAGATTCTCCTAGCCTTTAAAACCTTGTAACTCTCAATTCCAATCCCCCCATTTTCCCGTAAGGGGATAGTGGTGTCAGTGCACCACACGCAGTGCGCTGTAGGCATTACCTAGGGATCTTTGCAGCGTCCCTTTTATTCCTTTTACTGTCCCTCCTCCGCCGTTCATATTCTCTTTCGTCCATCTTGCTTTTCACCTGGGTGGTCCATCGCCTCAGTGGCGTGATCGGTATGGTCTTGGCCTGCCATCACGGTGGCCGCGAGTTCGATTCTGAGGCATTCCATTGAGGGGTGAGAGATGTGTATTTCTTGTGATAGAAGTTCACTCTCGACGTGGTTCGGAAGTCAAGTAAAGCCGTTGGTCCCGTTGCTGAATAACCACTGGTTTTCCATGCAACGTCAAAACGCCCTACAAACAAAACTGGGAGGTCTTCCTCCTGTTTCACTTCCAAAACCTTTTGACTCTCAATTTCCCTTTCAGCCCTGAATGACCTCATAGGACTGAGCGCTTGGCCTTTGGCCTGAATTTTAGAATTTTAATTCATTCATTCTCAAGGCTTCTTTTTGGTAGGGTATTGGTTCACTCCTGGTTTGGCATCCACCAGTGCGCCCAGCTGTCAGTGGGTACCAGCGTCTGCTGGGGTCATCATGAGAAATTATATGGGGCTAGCAACCGCACCCCTATAGGTACCTGCGGAGAAACCAGGGGGCTGGGCCCTTCTGGACACCCCCCTCCCTCCTGAACGTGCAAAAGGGAAAAGGTTATTGGGATTGGATTGGATCATAGAATCTAGGCCAAGCGCTGGCCCCTACGAGGTCATTCAGCGCTGAAAAATAAAGGAGGTTGCAGCTAGGGCCCGAAGGGACGCTGCAAAGAACCTTCAGTAATGCCTACGGTGCATCGCGGGAGGTGCACTGACAGCACTATCCCCCTACAGGGAAAATGTCATTGGGGATTGTATAGATGTGGTTTCATTTTCCAGGAGACAAATATCTATGTGTGATGTGGGATTTGATTTGAAAGCAATGAGAGTGATAGAGGGCATTCTGTGGTGGTGTATGAAGCGTTTAATGTCCTGGAAGGTTTCTGCACGTGTGGTTCATCCACTATTCAGTTTTTAAAATAATTTTGGGGAAATTACCTGCTGGGGGCCGGTTGAGGGTGTGGCGGGGTTCATCCACTATTCAGTTTTTCAAACCTGAATATGTTCGTCTTTGCTTTTCTCGGAAGCCAGACTCTAAAATAATCTCTCTCTCTCTCTCTCTCTCTCTCTCTCTCTCTCTCTCTCTCTCTCTCTCTCTCTCTCTCTCTCTCTCTCTCTCTCACTTTTATTATCTTTCACCTGTAAGTTAAAGACCTTTCAAATTTATTCCCTAAGAGGGCTTGCATGTTTTTCATGATATTATAATAATAATAATAATAATAATAATAATAATAATAATAATAATAATAATAATAATAATAATAATAATAATAAGAAAAATTCTTCCTCAGGGTTTCTGCTGTTGTGTGTCCGAGGTCCCTTAAAACCATGACGTGAATGAATGAATTTATTTATTTATAGTCATTCTAATCGGTGGAAGCCGCTTGAATCTTCGTACGAGACATGGCAGACTCTTGCTGCAAAGAACTCGTCTTCATAAATATCAAGTCTATTCTTCTTTTCCTTTTTTGCAGCGAGTCTTCTGTTAAGTCTCATTCAATTCATCATCTTCGCGCCTGGGGAAATTGCAGTGTTTAGTAACGGGCTGTCTCGGGGCGCGCACACACACTCGCTTGCTGTGTCGGGTTATAAAAGAAAACACTTGAGCATCGCACGCCCTACAAATCATAATCATCACCGCCGTCGTGACTGGCGCTTCGCTCTGGTGTATAGCATCTCCTCTGCCGCGAGGTCATTTCCATTGTTTGCAAGCACATGCAGAACCTGGGAAAGATCACGTTTGGCCCATTTCAGCAACACCTTCCTCCATCTTCTTCTTATTCTTCTTCTTCTTTCAAGCACAGTCGCGAACCCCAGCTCTTTGAATTTATGCCTCGTGTGGAAGCAGACTTCAAGAAAGCAGCGGTTACTCATGTGGAAAGTGGCGAGCGCCTTTTTGCGATGGCGGGAAAATGCAGTAGGGACCGTCTACGTTCGCTGCCTTCCGAGGCACAAAGCGTTCTTCTTCATTCCAGTATGCACGAGATAAAAAAAAAAAAAAAAAAAAAAGTCTCTTCCTTTAGACTTCTAAAGGTGAATTCAAAGTTTCCTCCATTTTTATCCGTTGCGCTTTCCGTGAAAGCGAGTGTCCTTTCTTCGAGAGAACATCAAAAGAGATTTCTCGGTATTAAACGTGACTTCTGACCGAGTCGAGTACTGCACAGCGTACAAAGAGAGGGATGACGTTTTTTTTTTTCCAGGATGAAAGTTCGTCAGATTCGCTCTCTCTCTCACACACACAAAGTGAAGCCTTTATTAATAACTCCAAAGAATTGGAACTTCAAAAGTTCAAGCGAAGATTTAATGTCCTAACGCTATTCTCCATGCATTTTAGTACATTTTTATCCATTTATTAATTTACCAATTTATTTGTTCTTTTTAATAAGTGAGTTCTCTTCTTTCTATATTTCACTTGCCCTGCTCTTATTCCTTTATGAGCTCCATATTCTTTGGAAGCTTGAATTTCAAGCCAACGGCTCCTGTCAGCTTGGTCCATATGAATATGGTTCATCTTCTGAATAATAATATCAATAATGTCTTCATGAGTTTAGCACGTAAAGTGAAGCCTTTATTTATAACTACAGAGAATGAATGAAGTAGGAACTGTTTGTCTTGGGTGTTTCAGAAGTAACGATTCTTCAGGTAAAAATGTATCTATACAAACAGATTTGCGTGAAAATCATGAACTCGTAGGTCATTTTGAGGCAAAATATTAACCATCGTTTAACATTGGTTGCCCAGAGTATTGAAATTAGGAGAGAATTAACTGAAAAATAAAGCATGAACTGTATTTCTTTTGTGACTCCTATAGGCTGTTCAAGAATTTTGAACCACCCTCTACCGAATGATTAATAAGACTGCTTGAACACTGCTTGACCCCCGAGTTCATGACTTTAACGCAAATCTGTTTGTATATCTACATTTTTACCTGAAGAATAGTTGCCTCTGAAACAATAAGACAAACAGTTGCTGCTTCATTCATTCTCTGTAACTATTAATAAAGGCTTTACTTTAGATGTTAAACTCGCAAAGAGATTATTATTATTATTGTTGTTAAGAAGATGAACCCTATTCATATGGACCAAGCCCACCAAAGGGGCCATTGGCTTGAAATTCAATCTTCCAAAGAATATGGTGCTCATTACGGAATAAGAGCAGGTAAAGTGTAATATAGAATGAAGAGAGCTCACTTATTAAAAGGAAAAAAATAGATTGGTAAATTAATAGAGACATAAAAATTAATAAAATTCGGGGGTAAAAATTCAGCAGTTCAGAACAACAGCTGGGCATTGCAACAACCGCCGCTAGTGTGGAGAAGTGTCTATGATGTGGATCATGCCGGCTCCGCATTTCTAAGTGGCTGATTGCTTTTGCTGGATTGACCCCTTTCCAAGAAGTCCACGAGGATGACATCTCCAGATTTCATAAGCGTGGAGGCTATTGCCTTTCCAGTGGAAGCCACTTGTTCGAATTTTATGGGAGTTTGAGAACCATGGTGCTTCGTTCAGGATCAGTTCAAATAGGTAAACTCATGTTTCATTCTGGGTACTGATCGCCTGGAGAAATAGTGTGGATCAATTTAGAACTAATTCAAAATATTAACTACCCAGTGTGGTCAGGGTCATTATCTGTGCTGATGTCACCATTCGTGGTACCCATCCTTCAAACAGCTTGCTCTTCCCCAAGATGTCAGTCGAATAAGTGTACATTGAATCTACACTGAATACCGTACTCTTGGCTCTATGTTCACAGACAGTGTTCAGTCATCCAAAACCATGAAATGCTGGTACCCAATAGTTAGAGAATGGCTAATGTCTTTGGACTTTCTGGCCAGATGTTGTTAACTTCTGTCCTGTTCCTGATTTGCTTCAATCCAGCAGCCTACTTCCTCACTTGGAGCATGTAGGCTAGTCCTCACCAGGTATTGACTCTGTCGCCATAGGTTTCGTTATGGGTTGCAGCATTCTTTTATAGAAAAATAATCAAGGTATTGCCATCTTTTCCATTCATTTTGAGATTTTACTTAATCCCAATAACTTTCAAAGTACCTAACCTGCTACTTAGTAGAGCAAAAACTAGATTTCTTATGCTTAGTACATAAGAGGTTGTTAAGTGCAGTCACAATAGGTGGTTTTGCTTTTTCAGCTAGGTTGACTACTTTCCGAATGCCACATGAACCAGTCACATCCACAATGGAACTCTTCGCTTTCCTTCGTGTTTCCTGAATCGCTGGATGTGAGAAGTCCACCGAAACGAGATTAGCATAGGGATTGAACTAGATCTGGTCAGCTATTCGTTTCTTAGTTCCTATAAAGTGAAAAACATTTTTAGCTGTCCAATATATCCCATTAGCATTCCATGAAAGAAAACGGGCGTCAGTGAGGGGTGCCCCGCTCAAGCAATCGTCTACGGACCATTGCCTTGCGTTTACATAATGCCCTGCGATTCGTATGCAACCTTTCCCTGTTGGGTCACGGGTCCCACACCACCCTGGGCATTCTGTTAAGCCAAGAAGGGAAATGGGAATGCAAAATTGAGGATATAATGCGGTGCAGAATTGGGAATACACTTGCAAATCTACGAAAGGTCAGGAACCCATGATGGTGCTGGTTTCAAGAAAAGAAAAGAAATAGAATCCGCTAACTGTTTTGTGATTCCAGTTCATTCGGGGTCTTTAGTTAATTACTATTTTTTTTTCTTTGGGAGTCGTGCACCATGTCTCTCTCTCTCTCTCTCTCTCTCTCTCTCTCTCTCTCTCTCTCTCTCTCTCTCAAAACAACGTTATATTCGTCAAGATGGTGTCATGATTGTTTTTAACGTATTTTATCTCCTCGCTGTCAAACTTGGCTCGATATCGTCAATATTTTATTTTCATCGTATGTGACACTATCACTTACACGTTCGCGCTCTTGTGTAATATTAGATATTTTGGTCATTATAAAGCATAATACTTTTTGCTGCTATTTAAGCTACAGTAGTTTGACAGAAAGTTTTTTTGTATATAGAAGCGATTTGTGCAGAAGACACTAATCAAATTCAGAAAAATTTACAAAACATTAGTGAATCTCATAGAATGAAATAGCCATTAAAAATATAATTAACAGAAAGAATTGTTGAGGCAGTTGAAGTAATTATTTCATATTGAAGTACGTCCACCGAAAATGGTTATTCATACAAGAATTTGTTTTGCCAAAATTGACAAGACTATTGTAGACTGAAATAAATAGATCAGATAGTTAAGTGATCAAGCAATTGTTTACAAAATTTTTGATGGTGTGTTTGGATTAAAATGGTTTTGGCTGACAGGTGATTTGCACGAAAATCGTCTACATGTTGCTCAATAATTCGTGTAAAAACTGTTTGATAGATTAATTTTAGTCAGTATTGACTGAAATGAATATATCGGGTTTCTATACAGGGATTATTAGGCAAAAAATTTATTGAATGTCATATAATCTGTAGAGAACTAATGAACAAATTCTAGGTGACTGATGAACAAATTTTAGGCGACTGTTGTAGATTAAAGTATATCCAATAAGAACGGACAACTTGAACAAGACTGAATAGGAATAAAGTACTCACCCACAACATAACTGTGTAGAGATCCAGAGACAGTATAAAAGCAGCAGTGATCGTGTTGGCAATGGTCAAGCAGGGATACACGAGAATCATCTGCATCCCACTTCGAGCGATCTGCCAGACCCTCCACATCCCCAGCGCCACCTGGAAGATCCAGACCCAGAGGCACACCCAGACGTACCCAGGGGCGCACCATTTCTCCGTGGCGTGGTAGAAGCCGGCAGTAGCCAAGGAGGTGACGAGCGTGAGGCCTGCAGCAGGAATCAGCAGGACGTGCGGGTCG
>NC_087219.1:21988301-22003301 GCF_015104395.2 Macrobrachium nipponense
GCCCAAAAATAGTCGTTAAAGTTGAGGCCGTGCGCCCTCGGGATTGGAGCCGAGGGCACTCAAAGGATTCTTAGAAAGAGCTTTTTATGATTCCTTAACGGCTCCACTTTGGATTTCCGGAGCGCCTCGGGGGCTGGCTCCGAAGTTGAGGGGAGCGAGTTGGTGGGCGGTGAAGGATCTGGGAAGTTCGGGAAACCTTTATTTTATTTTTTTTAACCTTTTGAAACCTTTATATTTTAATTTATTTATTGAAAGAAAAAAAGTACTTTTCAAATTCTTTATAGACAGAGAAAGAGATTTGGGTGAATGATTTCTGTAATGCGTTTTAGAAATTTCAATCGTTATTTTTATTTGCTTTTCAGTTTACGAAGGGAAAATTTTATTTTTCGAAAAGTTATATATTAATTAAATATATCTATATATATATATATATATATATATATATATGTGTGTGTGTGTGTGTGTGTGTGTGTGTGTGTGTGTGTGTGTGTATGTCTGTGTATATATAAGTAATGAATATATATAGTATATATATATATATTTATATATAAATAGATAGATATATATATAATGTATAATATATTATATATATGTGTGTGTATATATAGTATATATATATATATATTATATATATGTATATATATTATATATATACATTTATTTTGTGTGTGCGTGCGTGCGTGATGAACCCAACCCCTTGAACTGCCAGTCATGTACCTCCATAAGAGAAATAACAAGCGAAAAGAATCTATTGTTACGCAAAGGACAAACATGTTTACCTGTTTATCATCATGATTCAGAGGGTATTACAAATCTATTCCAGGTCGGAACTTCGTAAACATTGCATTTATATGCCTAAGAATGTTGCCAACGACTGCAGCCGATGAGATGTCTACCCCTTTGAAGGCTGAAAATGTCGACGCATATTTGAGTGATGGAATTACGCATGAATACATTGGTTTGTGCGTATATTAACGCTCTGACGAGATATTTTTAATGGGGCCTGGGGCGGCTCATTTACTCATTTGTTTTGGCTAATGAGTTAGAACGTTTCTCCCCTACAACTATTTGTAATCCATTTCGAAATCATTTCTCATGACAAGCTTGTACCCTTCAAGGCCTAGAGCGATATTGATTTCATGAAAATCTCATGAAGCTGTTTCAACACACTAACACGTTATATATATATATATATATATATATATATATATATATATATATATACATATATAGATATATACACACATCATATATATATAGTATAATATAATATATATATATATATATATATTATATATATATATATATATATACACACACACATATATATATATATATCTGTATATATATATATATATGTATATATATACTATATATATATATAGTATTATATATATATATATATATATATATGTATATATACATATATGTGTGTATATATATATATATATATATATATATATATATATATATATATATATAATATACACACACACACACGCACATATATAAAGTTCTCTCTGAGCAGAGCGTAAGAACTATTTATTTTTGTACTGTAATTTTTTAGGATTTTTTTGTTCATCCAATTTAAAGCTATAATATGGTTAAACATTTACGTTTTCTGTAGGGTCCATGAGCAGTTAACGTTGCCTAGAATCTTACTGTCCGTAAGTGGCAGGTTGCTGCCGTGATTTAGTCCTTTCTATTCTGACTCGGATTTACTGAGTGAAGACTTTCACTGAGGCATTACTTTCACTGTTTTTATTTCATTTTATTTTTCATTTTCTTGAGAGGTTTGTACCCTTAGTGCGCTTTTCAGCCTTTTATGTTACCTTCATTCCCACTTCTGTTCTCCATTCTTGCTGTTCAACTTGTCTAATTATTGCTCCCCGTAGGGGTTGTTAGTGCAACCACTTTCGTTCCTTTTACTGTACCTCGTTTCATATTCTCTTTCTTCCACCTTATTTTCCACCCTCTCCTAACAATGGATTCATAGTGCAGCTGCTTTGAGGTTTTCCTCCTGTTAAACCTTTCAAACTTTTCACTGTCAATTTCCGTTTCAGCGCTGAATGACACTGCTTGGCCATTGACCTCAATTCTATATCCAATTCAATTCATTTCTAATGATTGCTTCTTAGTGCATCTGTGGATTTTCTCTTCGTTTTCTCCTTCATTTTCAGGATATCTCGGTTTTGCGTCCAACTCTCTCTCTCTCTCTCTCTCTCTCTCTCTCTCTCTCTTCTCTCTCTCTCTCTCTCTCTCTCTCTCTCTCTTCACACTAATCGCTGAATGGCCGGAAGTGCCCCGTGCTCGGCTTAACAGCCTCAATTTCAGATAATCAGTTCACCGAAATTTTCTTTTCCATTCCCTGACATAAAAGCTTAACCAAACCTGTCGTTGGAATACAAGATTTAGGCCAAAGGCCAAGTGCTGGGACCTTATGAGGTCATTCAGTGCCGAAAGGGAAATTGAGTAGAAAGGTTTGAAAGATGTAACAGGAGGAAACCCTGTTAGGAGAGGGTGGGAAGGAAGATAGAAGAAAGAATACGAACGGAGGTATAGTAAAACAAGTGAAAGGAGTTGCAGCTGGGGGGCCGAAGGGAACGGTGCAAAGATCCTGAAATAATGCCTACAGTGCGCTGCATGAGGTGCACTGATGGCACTAACCCTCTAAGGGGCCAAATCTGTAGTTTTATTACGTAATAGCTTCAGCATGATTCTGAACATTTACCGAGACTGGTTTCATTGGTTTCCAAGCTTCTCTGAATCTATAGCCTTAGTCCCCATAGGGAGGTGGTGTCGCCAGTGCACTTCACGGGGTTCACTGTAGGCATTACCAAAAGTTCTTTGCCGCGTCCCTTCGGCCCCTTGTTGCGACCCCCTTTCGTCCCTTTTACTGTACCTCCATTCATATTATCCTTCTTTCATCTTACTCTTTAACCTCGCCTAACAATGATTTCGTAGGGCAAATGCTTTGAGGTTTTCCTCCAGTTACACCTTTCGAACGTACCTAATCACAAGTTCCTTTCCAGCGTTGAATGACATCATAGGTCCCAGTGCTTGGCCTTTGGCCTAAACTCTGTATTCCATTCCATCCCTATAGCCTTAGTGTGTTTATGTTTCAGTAAGCCTGCGTTTTAAATTATTTTGTCGAGAGACAATAAAGTTTCACGGCATCTGTGGTTCCATTGAATCTATAATCGAGACGAGATGTATAACTCACAGTGAAGAGTGAGGCCTTTCAAAGCTCTCGACATGACAAGGGCTTCATTAGCCTTTCAGCAGAAGCCTCCTCCTCACATATTAAACCTAATTAAGTTGACAACTTTTGGACTACTGTGCAAAGAGCTTCATCAAGTTTCTATAGTTGGTTCACCTAAGGTAGATTCTTGGGTGAGCCCTATGCCTGCGAGAAGTTTGTTTGGCGGCCGCTGATTGGCTGGGAGCTGCCTAGCTCCCGGTACCAGCCAATCAGCGGTCGCCAAACAAACGTCTTGTAAGCATAAGGCTCATCCAAGAATCTACCTTAAGTGAACCAGCTATAGTTTCACGGATTCTACACATATATCGAGTCTGTAATAGGACCCGTATATACTTAATTTAGGTGATTCTGTTGCCTCATCAACTAATTATTACATGATTTTAAAAGCCTTCTGTGGTGTAACAGAACCTATTACCAATGTAACCTCGTAGGGAGGTAGTGCCGTCAGTGCACCTCATGCGGTGCAGTGTAAGCATTACTTAAGGTTCTTTGCAGCGTCCCCCTCGGCCCCTATATAGCTGCAACTGCTTTCATGCATTTTTACTGTACCTCTGTTCTTATTCTCTTTCTTCCATCTTACTTTCCACCCTCTCCTAACACTTGATTCATAGTGCAACTGCTTTGAGGTTTTCCTCCTGTTACGCCTTTCAAATTCAAACCTTTTCACTGTCAATTTCCGTTTCAGCGCTGAATGGCCTCAGTTGCCCCAGTGCTTGGCATGTATGCCTAAAATCTATAAATCAATCAAATGTCTTTACGAATTCTGAGGTTCCACAAAATCTATAACCTTCACAGGTGATTGGTTCCATTAGTGAATCTCAAACGCTGAGCACAGAGGTCATTTACTAGAGGGAGTTTGTAGCATTTTAGCCTTTTATTTTACATCCACTTCTGCTTCCTTTCCTCAGTCACGCTGTCCAACCTTTCTAACAGTTACTTCTCAATGCAAGTGTGGGATTCTCTCCCAGTTTCACCTTTAGTTCCTTCCCGTAGGGGTTGAGTTGCCGTCAGTTCACCTCAAGGTGTGCACTGTAGGCACAACTAACGATTCTTTGGAGCGCCCCTTCTGCCCGTAACTGCAACCCCTTTCATTCCTTTTACTGTACCTTCATTCATATTATCTTTCTTCCATCTTGCTATCCACCCACTCCTAACGATTAGTTCCTCGTTGGACGAATGGTTTTCGCTCTCTGCTACCGATCCGGTGGTCCGAGCTTCGATTCTCGGCTCGGCCAACTCGGGATCACAGGAATTTCTGGTGATAGAAATTCATTTCTCGATATAATGTGATTCAGATCCCACGATAAGCTGTAGGTTCCGTTGCTAGGTTACCAATTGGTTCCTTACCCCGTAAAAATATCTAATCCTTCGGGCCAGCCCTAGGAGAGCTGTTGATCAGCTCCTCAGTGGTCTGGTAAAACTAAGATATACTTAACTTTTTAACTCCTAACACTAACAATTATTTCATAGTACAGTTGCAAAGTTTTCCCTCCCGTTACACCTTTCAAACCTACCTGCTCTAAATTTCCATTCCAGCGCTGAACGACCTCATAGGTCCAAGCGCTTGGCATTTGGCCTAGACTATATACAATTCCACCTTTAATTCCTTGTACGGACGTGCTGTCCAACCACTTCAACGCCCTATTCTCAACTGTCATAAGCACTGAATATCCCAGATTGGCCCCAGGGCGTCCAAGCCTAAATTTCACTCGAAAAAAAAGAAAAATCAAATTAAACGCTAAATTACACACAACCGCCCAATTAAGTCTTTTAGGTCTAACAGCTCCTGGCAACTGACAGAAGCCTCCTCGCGCATCAAGCCTAATTAAGCTAATCGCTGACGAGGGGGTACTTCAAGGCGAGGTACTTTTTCTGTCTCGACGATCCTATTATGTGCCGTCGTAGACGTCGAGTCTGAGAAGTCGATTTTATAACGAGTCTCCTGGAGTGATTCATAGCCCCGTGTTTCGCGTCACTCGGTCGAGACGGTTGGAAGGAGGGATTCACTAGAGATGGATGATTGCGCCGTCGTCTTTGACATAGAGTAGTAATCATCTACTCGAAGAGGGTTTCCTTTTTTGATAAAGGGCCAAGATAATGTAAGTGTGCATTATTATTATTATCATTATTATTATTATTATTATTATTATTATTATTATTATTATTATTATTATTATTATTAATATATTAAAAGTGATGGCTACTTCAGCAGCTTTACACTTGTAGAGATTCTTCTCTATTTTCCGAATAGCGGCTTTTGTTTCCGTGCTACTTAAACAGGATAGTAGAGCGCCTATAGAGGTCATGGTCAAATACAGAGTCAAAATCGGTGTATATATTTGAAATTTACAGGTAAACTATGATACCACAGTCATCAAAGTCATTAACGTTTCTCTCTCTCTCTCTCTCTCTCTCCTCTCTCTCTCTCTCTCTCTCTCTCTCTCGTCTGGAGCTGCCAGACATCCTCTATTATTATTATTATTATTATTATTATTATTATTATTATTATTATTATTATTGACCATTCTGTATGCGTTATGGTTGCTTTGTCATTGTTTTTATTTATCGCAGTTAATTTGATTTATCCTTACTTTTCCTCTTTTTAATAAAGGGCGAGGGTGATATAGGTATTATTATTATTATTATTATTATTATTATTATTATTATTATTATTATTATTATTATTGTTATTATTATTATTAAAAGAAAACTCATAATCACATGATTCAATAAAATGGAAAAGTAGATCCACAATAGTATGTCTGTTTGATTTTTTTGTTTAAGATATATTTTAGATAACAAAATCAAACAGACATACAATTGTGGATATACTTTTCCATTATTAATTATTATTATTATTATTATTATTATTATTATTATTATTATTATTATTATTATCATCGAACCGTTCTGGTTCTGTATACATTATGGTTGTTTTGTCATTGTTACAATCTATCGCTGCTATTTTTTTTTATTCTTTTCGAATATATCGTTATTTTTTATAGCTTGTTAATATCGTTACCATTACTAGTATTAGCATACTTATTATTCACTATAACTGGTCCCCCCCACCCACCACCCCCACCCCCCCCCCCCCCCCCCCCCCGCTCCCAACCCCGATAGGGGATGGCGCCCAGGGGAACACATCAGGCAAAGCCGCATTGAACTTGTAATCTTTGAGTCGAAGTTGAACCTCGGTATGGAAACTTACCCCTAAAAATATATATATATATATATATATATATAATAATAATATATATACATATATATACACACATACATTCATATATATTATTCCACAGTAATAACGATACACATGAGCTCGAAAATGTGTATGACTATCAAATTACACAAACCATCTTGAAAAACTTTTTGCGTAATTAGAAAATTATCATATAATGGAACTCGTGTTTTTGTGAGACTACGCGCATTTGTACACATTTATATATATATATATATATATATATATATATATATATATATATATATATATAATATATATATATATATATATATATATATATATAAAAGAAAACCCGCACTTTTGAAGCCACTCATGAAACCGAAGTTGATCAAAATCCCGGCACCTTTGAAATCAAGCCAGGACCAAATCCACGAATTACAAGCACTCTCCGGCCAATCTAAGCCAAATTGAGTAAATTAGCAGCAACTCAACAACCCTGGGTTCAGGGGTTTGACACAAGGTCTTTCAAATCCATGCCACCATAGATGAACTGGTCATGGGTTAGGTCAGAGTTATTTTTGGGGTTGATGGCAGGTCAGAATTGTCCCTTATTATTTGAGTGTTTGAAAATGATGGTCACTGTATTTCAGTATTTGATGTTTTCTTATTTTTTTTTTTACTATTACATTAATGTGATTGCCTTTTCAAAAAGCTTCGTCGTAGGTGTAGTTTGTTCCTTGTGATTGTTTTCTCATTTTGACTAATAACAACAACACCAATAATAATGAACCAAACAAAAACTTCTTTCAGTTTTCTTCTGGAAATTGAAAAAGGAACCCACAAAATTACTGTGTGTAACGTTTTTACTTATAAGTATTTACATTTTATTTTACTCAAAAGAAAAAAATGTAAATACTAATAAGTAAACACGTTATACACAGTAATTTTGTGGGTTTCTTTTTCAACCAATAATAATAATAATAATAATAATAATAATAATAATAATAATAATAATAATAATAATAATAATAAAGGCCCTATAGTATGGGATTATGACTTTCCTCCCTACCAAGAGATGGCGCTGGGGGACCGGGTTCGAGTCGAGCCCAGGTTGGAAAGCTTTTTTAGGAACGTTCTGTCTTCCGCCTGTACTATCTTGAGCCTGTTTAGACGGACACAGTTGATGAGATACCTGGTGCTTAATTGAATGTGACAGGTCACAACCGGGGTAGGAAAAGGACTCTCTCTCTCTCTCTCTCTCTCTCTCTCTCTCTCTCTTCTCATCTCTCTCTCTCTCTTTCTCTCTCTCTCTCTCATATATATATATATATATATATATATATATATATATAATATAGTAATATCTATATATATACATATATGTATATATATTACACATATATATACATATACGTATATATATTATTATATATAATATATATATATATATATATCTATATATATGATATATATAATATAATATAATATAATTATAAGACACAAATACACAATTATACATATATAAATATATTATGTATCTATATATGTAGTATATATATTTATTATATTATTATATTATTTAATAATATATATTATAATTATATATATTAATTTATTTAATTAATAAATATATATATTTATTTAATAATATCTATATATATATGTATATTTATGTAATATATATATATATACATATATATATATCATATATATTATATATATACATATATAATATATATATACATAAACATAAACATCCTATTAAGATCCTACATACAATCTCCCAACGTCGCGTCTGCTCGAATTAGGATTTTCCTTGGAGTGATTGTAACGTGATTGGAAGCAGGCGCTGTTCTGGTCTAGATTAGGGAATGGAATGCCGATCGGTTTGCAAGGATTATATCAAACATCCTATCGGCTTAGGTTCTGTTGACCTCAAGGAGAGTGGTCTTTGCTTATTTTTGCCGCCGTTTGTTTATCTATTAAAAGTCAAGGTCGATTTGTTGAAAATGGTTGATATTAATGTGGTTCTTTTAACATAGTTAAAAATTAACACCATTTTCATGTTAACGGATTGGATAATATTTATAGATACTATTTTGATCATAGTAATGATAGCAATAATGACAGATTAAGATTAATAAAATGGAGATAAATGAATGATTTTGTAATTTAACTACTACTATTAATACAGCTGCTGCTACAAATACATCTGCTACTACTTTTTTCAGTACCACTTTCGTAATAACAGTCATAAAACAGTTGCTTTTCCTCCACCACCACTACTGATATATGAAAGGTAGTCATGAAACTGTTATTTTTTTTTCATTTACTTTTATGAAAGTTACACGTCCGCTGATACGGTACTACTGTCATGCATTTGCGTGATGGCAGTGATGACAGTAACGACTAATGAAACATATAAACGAAAGCACAAGCAAAGACACAAAAGAATAAAAATGAACCCTTGGTATTAGTTCCGTCATAAAGATGGAAATGATAATGGCCGAGTTGTTTTATTGTTGCAACTATTTTCACCGCTAGTTCATCTACTATCAATGGGGAGGAGGGGGCCATCACTTTCTGTTACTTGTTCCTCATGAACACTATAATGTGCGGAAGATTTGATTTCACGTCAATTACCCCTAGGGTGGGGTTGTTCCATTGAGTAAGGTTCATCTTCTGAATATTTTAATAATAATAATAATAATAATAATAAACAATAATAATAATAATAATAATATAATAATAATACGGTATCATCAGTGAAAGGCTATACAACTACCTATAGAGGGATACAAACCCCATCCCCTATCAACAGAAAGGCTGCAGAAGGAAGTGTAGGGGCACAAAAGACCAGCTCCTGATAGACAAAATGGTAATGAAGAACAGTAGGAGAAGGAAAAACCAACCTAAGCATGGCATGGATAGACTATAAGAAAGCCTTCGACATGATACCACACACATGGCTAATAGAATGCCTGAAAATATATGGGGCAGAGGAAAATACCATCAGCTTCCTCAAAAATACAATGCGCAACTGGAATACAATACTTACAAGCTCTGGAATAAGACTAGCAGAGGTTAATATCAGGAGAGGGATCTTCCAGGGCGACTCACTGTCCCCACTACTCTTCGTAGTAGCATGATTCCCTGACAAAAGTAACTACAGAAGATGGATGCCGGGTACCAACTCAAGAAAGAGGCAATAAAATCAACCATCTGATGTTCATGGACGACATCAAGCTGTATGGTAAGAGCATCAAGGAAATAGATACCCTAATCCAGACTGTAAGGATTGTATCTGGGGACATCAGAATGGAGTTTGGAATAGAAAAATGCGCCTTAGTCAACATACATAAAGGCAAAGTAACGAGAACTGAAGGGATAAAGCTACCAGATGGGAGCAACATCAAACACATAGATGAGACAGGATACAAATACCTGGGAATAATGGAAGGAGGAGATATAAAACACCAAGAGATGAAGGACACGATCAGGAAAGAATATATGCAGAGACTCAAGGCGATACTCAAGTCAAAAACTCAACGCCGGGAAACATGGATAAAACGCCATAAAACACTTGGGCAGTGACCAGTAATCAGATACAGCGCAGGAATAGTGGAATGGACGAAGGCAGAACTCCGCAGCATAGATCAGAAAACCAGGAAACAAATGACAATACACAAAGCACTACACCCAAGAGCAAATACGGACAGATTGTACATAACACGAAAGGAAGGAGGGAGAGGACTACTAAGTATAGAGGACTGCGTCAACATTGAAAACAGAGCACTGGGGCAATATCTGAAAACCAGTGAAGACGAGTGGCTAAAGAGATGCATGGGAAGAAGGACTAATAAAAGTAGACGAAGACCCGAGAAATATACAAAGACAGGAGAAAGACAGAAAGAACAGAGGACTGGCACAACAAACCAATGCACGGACAAAATACATGAGACAGACTAAAGAACTAGCCAGCGATGACAATTGGCAATGGCTACAGAGGGGAGAGCTAAAGAAGGAAACTGAAGGAATGAATAAACAGCGGCACAAAGATCAGGCCCTAAGAACCAGATATGTTCAAAGTACGATAGACGGAAATAACATCTCTCCCATATGTAGGAAGTGCAATACGAAAAATGAAACCATAACCACATAGCAAGTGAATGCCCGGCACTTGCACAGAACCAGTACAAAAAGAGGCATGATTCAGTGGCAAAAGCCCTCCACTGGAGCCTGTGCAAGAAACATCAGCTACCTTGCAGTAATAAGTGGTACGAGCACCAACCTGAGGGAGTGTTAGAAACGATCAGGCAAAGATCCTCTGGGACTATGGTATCAGAACGGATAGGGTGATATGTGCAAATAGACCAGACGTGACGTTGATTGACAAAGTCAAGAAGAAAGTATCACTCATTGATGTCGCAATACCATGGGACACCAGTTGAGTTGAGAGAAAAGAGATGGGAAAAAAAATGGATAAGTATCAAGATCTGAAAATAGAAATAAGAAGGATATGGGATATGCCAGTGGAAATCGTACCCATAATCATAGGAGCACTAGGCACGATCCCAAGATCCCTGAAAAGGAATCTAGAAAAACTAGAGGCTGAAGTAGCTCCAGGTCTCATGCAGAAGAGTGTGATCCTAGAAACGGCACACATAGTAAGAAAAGTGATGGACTCCTAAGGAGGCAGGATGCAACCCGGAACCCCACACTATAAATACCACCCAGTCGAATTGGAGGGCTGTGATAGAGCAAAAAAAAAAAAAAAAAAAAAAAAAAAAAAAAAAAAAAAAAAAAAATAATAATAATAATAAGTAATAATAATAATAATTGCTGTGTTGATAGTAAGTTGCTCAGCAAGCATATATATATTATGTATATATATATATATTATATATATATATATATATAATATATTTATATAAATCAAGGTAATGCCATGGAGGAAAATGAAAGCATGAGAACTGCCGAGATCTTTCGGTCTTAATGACCCTTTACTTAAGGCAAGACTGTTTAGATCAAAGAGAAACACAGCAAGGAAACGCTAAGGAAAACACAAAAACAAGGAAATTAAAAGAAGGAAAAATAGAAAAGAATAGAAAAAAAAACACTCCACACTCCCTCCCTGTGGTGACCTCTTCTCTTCTGCAGAATTCTGTCAGGAATTCAACTCCCGAAGTTCATTGTGACTCAGACATTGGCTGAAATACGCCCGTAACCCACCCCAACCTCCCTCCACCCCGCCCCCTTTTCCTCACTTTACACCATTCCCCCCCCCCCCCCCCCCGACCCCCGTCGACAACACCTGTCCACATACACAGGGCGTCTCGTCTGAGATAGATAGAAGTGTCGAAGCAGATATGATCAGGAGGCGGCCACATGTGCTACTTAAAATTGTACGCTCGGGGAGATGGGTTGTGGCGGCCTGGTTGTAGGTGGAATAAATGAGTACGTGCGACTATGTGCCCCTCTCTCTCTCTCTCTCTCTCTCTCTCTCTCTTTCTTTGTATATATATATATATATATATATATATATATATATATATATATATATATATATATACACTCACTCCACCCCCACAATGGAAGCAACCCACAACATTCGACCAACCTTCATGTTCCCCAGTCACGGCTTAGTCAAACTTAGGCACTTTGAGGTGTTAATTTGAAAGTATTTCAAAATAACAAAGGAGCATGTAATAAATAATAATAATAATAATAATAATAATAATAATAATAATAATAATAATAATATTCCCTGTACCGCCATAAATTGGGCCTTCTTTTCCCTTACTCCTATAACCCGCCTTCTTGAAGGGGCCGGAGGTTTCTTGTTTCCTGCGCAGTTAGGCCCCTACTCTTCTGCCTTGCACATTCGCTTCTTTATTTGCTTTGGTCTTGTTCTAAACACGGGTGATGGATTCACCCTCGCCAATTAATACTTCAATCCAACAGAGAATTCAGATCATCCAACACATTATTATTATTATTATTATTATTATTATTATTATTATTATTATTATTATTATTATTATTATTATTATTGACTTGTTCAAGAGAAGATCTATTGCCTTTTTGTATTATTATTATTATTATTATTATTATTATATTATTATTATTATTATTATTATTATTATTATTATCATTATTATTATTAATTATTTATTATTATTTTATTATTATTATTTGATTTAACATTAAGAAAATATTCAAATGAAACCAAACTAAAAATCCATGAACCTGCAAAGAAATTTTCCACAAAATAGAAGTTATTCGTATGACAGAACGTACAATAAATAAAGAAATAAATAATAAAAAAAAAAAGAACCGTGAAAAACAAAGGATATCCCAAGTAAGGTGGCAAAGATCGACAAAAATCACAGAGAAAAGAGACAGTTAAAAAAAAAGATGGGGGCAATCTCAAGTACGGCAGGCAAAGATTTCGTAGGTAACTGTCCAATTACAGACTCCCCCCCCCCCCCCCCCCCCCCCCCCCCCACAGCGCCCCACCCCCCCCCCCCCCCCCCCCCCCCCCCCCTACCCCCCCCCCCCCCCCCCCCCCCCCCCCCCCCCCCCCCGCCCCCCCCCCCCCCCCCCCCCCCCCCTCCCCGTCTATTTTCATCCAGGCGTACTTCAACATCTCCACTTCTTCTTCTTCTTCTTCTTCTTCTTCAGAATGACGGAACAAGAGCGTCACGGCAACGACTCGAAGATGTTGAAAAGACAGACAGTTGGACGGAGAGATTGACAGACAGACAGACAGTCAATTTTGGGGGTGGCCTGGGCGAATGCGTGGTTTTTATGACCTATTTGGGATTGTACACGTTCCTTCTTCTGCAAGTTTTTTTTTTTTTTTTTATTGCACTGTTTGTTTGGAAGCTCATTCATATGCCCAGTTACACACATACATATGTATACAAAATGTGTGTATATATATGTAAATATTTTATAGATATACACTATTTTTATATATTTATATATAAGTAGTATATGGGTATATATACGTATATGATTTTAATAGTGTGTATATTATATATGTATATACAATGTATATATATGTATATATAAGAGATCCTTACGTGAAAATGAAAGTAGGAGTTACCAAGACCTTCCGTTTTTATTCCATAGTCATCTCAGGGTACTAAACAATTTTAAGAGAAGAACTTACACAAGAAAGCAATATGAGGTGACAAATAACAATGAAACAAGTCAACAACCTACTTAAGTATGCAAATAAACATTGTTCAAGACAAAAAACGTACTTAGCAGAAATATGCAGTTACTACAAATCGCAGTACAAAACTGTCTATAAAATACCTAACAGTTCGTTTAACTTTTAAATCATCAAGAATAAAGCTTTTCAACAATTCGTCCATCTTAAAAACACCATCGCTCATATTCATGTTGCTAAAAGTCCTTCAACTAACAATCTGTCATGCATTGATGAACTAAAAGCGACTCTGGCTGAATTCCAGTCTATAGGGTATTCAGAGTCTCTCGTGACAAAAAATGTCACTTAAACTGTTTGCAACCCGTACATTATATTTATGCTGTGTAACTCTCTTACTTAGGTCCTTACCACATTGTCCAATATAAGGCAAATTATAAACAGAGCATTTAATTTTGTACACCCCTCCTGTTGGCATTACTGGTTTATTACAAAACAATGCATTCTTGACAGATGAATTATTCCTAAAAAAAACATTTATTTCAGACATTAATCAATTGTACGTAGCCTGAAATGTCTGAAAATAAATATTTGTTAGCAATAATTCATCTGCCAAGAATGCATTGTTTTGTAATAAACCAGTAATGCCAACTGGAGGGGTGTACATAATCAACTGCTCAACTTGTAATTAACTTTATATTGGACAATCTGGTAAGGAACCAAGTAAGAGGGTTACACAGCATAAATATAATGTACGGGTTGCAAACAGTTTAAGTGCCATTTTTTGTCACGTGAGACTCTGAACACCCTATAGACTGGAATTCAGCCAGAGTCGCTTTTAGAAGTTCATCAATGCATGACAGACTGTTAGTTGAAGGTTGTCTCATTAGTTCTTTTAGCAACATGAATATGAGCGATGGTCTTTTTAAGATGGACGAATTGTTGAAAAGTGTTATTCTTGATGATTTAAAAGTTAAACGAACTGTTAGGTATTTTACAGACAGTTTTGTACCGCGATTTGTAGTAACTGCATTTTTCCGCTAAGTACGTTTTTTTTTTTTTTTTTTTTTTTTTTTGACGATGTTTATTTGTGCATACTTAATGTAGGTTGTTGACTTTTTTTTTTTTATTGTGACCTCTTATTGCTTTCTTGAGTAAGTTGGTCTCTTAAAATTGTTTAGTACCCCTCTTACGCCCAAAGCAGTAAAAAAAACAAAAAAAATTGTCTCCCGTGTGCCGGAGGTGTTTCAGAGTGAGCGCGGAAGCGGAAAAAATATTTTTTTTCAAAAAATCACAGCGCGCTTAGTTTTTCTAGATTAAGAGTTCATTTTTGGCTCCTTTTTTTGTCATTGGCTGAAGTTTAGTATGCAACCATTA
>NC_087219.1:22008301-22038301 GCF_015104395.2 Macrobrachium nipponense
TAGGTAAAAAGTGTGTGTGTGTATACTTGTGTGCATGTACGTGTATGTTGTATGTTTTCTATTATATCTTATATATATATATATATATATATATATTATATATATATATATATATATATATATATATATTGTATATATATAATCTATATATGTATATATATAATATATATATATATATGTATATATGTATATTATATATATGTATATATATATATACATATATATATTATAATATATATATTATATATATATATATATATATATATAGAGAGAGAGAGAGAGAGAGAGAGAGAGAGAGAGAGAGAGAGATGTATATATACATACACGTAGAAATATTCCTCTCCTGCAAATCGATCCTTAGGTGTGTCCCCTGATAAATTAATTTCGCGCTTATGTTGACCTAAGTAGTGAAATGGGTACCTGGTAGCTAAACGACTTTGGACGGTTCACAACCACGACTGAAAAGGCCGTGGAGCCAACGACCTCATCCTTGAAGGTTTTCTGAAGACCGAGAGCCGAACATTTGCTGGAGCCACTCCTGTTGGAAATTTGGACAAGAAAAAGTAACTCGATAATTTAAGCAACATTTTGCTTATTTTCGGATCGCGATATTTCTTTTAAAAACAAAGCATTCGAATCTGTCCTTATTTACCATATCACGCACCAAAGCTCTAACGCCAAGTTGAGATCCTAACGTGAAATAATTCCCTTTCCATTAGCAGATGTGCGAGAATTTTTTCATCCCTTTTAGCGGGGTGCTGTTAATTAATTCAGGCGTCCTGTCTAGACTGGGGCAAGAAAAGGTACAAAACTACAAAAGAATGGATGTTTAGATTAGGATGTGAAATGTACGATGATAAGATATATTTGTGAATGTTATTGTAGACAAGAATCTATTATAAAAGACGACAAAGGGTTGAATTTTAAATATATCTATCCATCTAGCATATTACTTCCTATACTCTATAAGTATTGTTGCCAATAGGGATTAGATATTACTCATTTAATTTATGTATTATGATAGTATCCTGATAGTCTTGATATTTTATTTTTATTCCTTTCATCTCCGGTGTACTTAGACTATACAGAATACACAATCCTAATACCATTAATTATTCCCGATACCAAAAACACTTAATGCGTTGTAATACTAGAGCATTATTCCTCATACTATCGCTTCATTTATTAAGATTCATAAAAGCATTAACATCAACTGTAAGAGAGAGCTGTTGTGCGACTCTCAAAGGACTTGCCGCTTTGTCGTAATTTTGCTGAAGAAAACAAAATACTTCGTCTGCACGGTTTGGTGACAGTTTATTGGCAGATGAAAATGTAAGAAAAATACGCCCTGCTTCGTCAGTTAGTCTCTATTTTGGATGGCCTTCTTTGTTTAGCCATGAGGTCTGGGACAGGTCTTGGCCTCGAGGCTCTCCTGATTATGTGCAAATAAAAGCAGCGATAAAAACAGGATTTGAAGTTTCGCCCTCTTATCTTGCATGCGTTGCCTTTTTCTGTTTCTTGTATCCCCTCTCTTCGTTCATTTTATTTACAGTCCATTTTATCTGTGGTTCAAGAGACAGGGTTGTTTACACAAAAAGGTGGTTTGATGTCAAGTGCGAATTTTCAGATTTTCTTTACACTTTTTTTTTATTTCATTTATGTATATTTATTTGTTTATTTTTTTTTTCATTAAAAGTAAAACCTACTCCCAGAGATAAGTGAGCGAACGATGTCTCCTCGGATGGACTAATAAGTCTTTGAGACATCCTAATCCTTGTAACTCGCTCTTCCATATTACAGTTGGTAATATTTACAAGTTAGGATTTCGCTCTGTCTTCCAGATTCCAGTTGGTAATATTTCCAATTCCAAGTCAGGGTCTCTCTCTCTCTCTCTCTCTCTCTCTCTCTCTCTCTCTCTCTCTCTCATCTTGATAGGCAGATTTTTGTGGAGCCGGGAAACACTTCAGTTCTTCCTGCATTTATGTGTCTTTCGTATGGTCTTAGAAATTTCTTGCATTTATGTAACATTCTGTTCTTACTGTTTTTAAAGATTGTTATTTTCAGTAAAAATGTTCACACATTATTATGATTACTGTTGCTAACAAATTTTCAATCTCGAGAAAAACAGTCTGTGTGAGTTTTTATTACTCATTTTTGTTATAATCATTCGTGTCGTTTGTGGTAGAGAGAGAGAGAGAGAGAGAGAGAGAGAGAGAGAGAGAGAGAGAGAGAAATAACCCCATGCTTAAAGCCAAAGTTATTTTCGTACGCACGCACATTGATCCCGTAATTTGTTTTGCTCGAGCCTATTGTTTCGACGCCATACAGTCCAAATGAATTTTATTCTGCTTTATTCTCTATTCTGTAGGCTCTATTCTTTATCCGCTATTCAATCGCCGCTTTTCTGCAGCTATTCTGCTGGTCATGGGGTTCAATGGAATGTTTGTTTACTCCAACAGAAAACGGGAAGTGAAGAAAATTGGAAAGCCACTGAAAGGGGGGGGACTCGAGTATTTCCATCTTGGGAGGAAATTCCTCAGGAAATTATTAATGGGAGAGAGACAGAAACAGAGATCCTGCAAGTGGCTGTTCGATCCAGAAGAGAGAAAAAAGGGAAGGAAAGAGAGGAGGAAGAGGGAAGAGGAAGGAAAGGAAGAAGGAAGAAGGAAAAACTTTTTCAAAAAAAATTTCCCGGTGGCGAATAGGGGAAAGCCCCCGGGAAAACTTTTTTTTTTCAACAATTTTTGGGGTTTCCGTTCCCGGCCTTTTTTTTTTTCGGTTTTAGGTTTTTCCCCAACTTGAGGGCACGGGGGCCCAAGTTCCGGGAGGGGGAATTAGATTTTACAGGGGAAATCGGTATATTTGATTGGGGGTTTAGGGGGGGGGGGGGGAAAAACCCTTTTTTTCCTTTTCTTTTGGTTTCTTCCTTTTTCCTTCTCTCTCTTCTTTCTCCTTTCTTTCCTCTCTTTCTCCTTCCTCTTCCTCCTTTTCTTTTCCTTTTTTTTTTCTTTTTTTTTCCTTCTCTTCCTCCTTTCCTTCTTTTTTCCACCCCGGGGGGGTTCGTTGTTTGGTGTGGTGTTGGGTTTTTTGTTTTGTTTTTTGGTTTTACCGAGGGCCCATTTTTCACGAAATCATGTAGGTACACCCAAAGATTTACAGTGCCACATGATTTCTTTAACGCTCGTTTTTGCTTTCCACCTCCTCCAACAGCAGGCTTTATCACGGGTATATATATATATATATATATATATATATATATATATATATATATATATATATATATATATATTATGTATATCATATAATATATAAGTATACATTATACAAATAAACACACACAAACATATATCTATAATATATAAAAAAATTCAGCGGTTAAAACGTTCGCCTCACATGCAAGGGAACCTGAATTTGAATCACAGGCACTATTCAGTAATCTGGTTATCTTCTTTCAAAAGCTATTGTGCATTTATTGCAATAACTGGTGAACTACGAACTGCTAGTTAGTTGATATCAATTGATGTAAGTAGGTCGCAACTTATCAAAGACACCTGGAATACCTTAGTTGCCAACCCAGCCCCTAACTACATAGGCCATAACGGATGGATGGACATTGCCTTAAAGATTGCCATCTCCGCCCCCCCAAATAAAAAGGATACTAAAGGAGAAACTTATTCAGCGTAAAACTTGTCTGAAAACATCTCAAATGATACCCTTACGTTGACTGAAAACTACGAAAAATTCTTCCTAATTTGTAGTTCGAAAATTGTCGTCTGGATATTGCCGGTCTAAACTCTATACCCACAAAATTTAGGTCTGGTCCCTTTCACTCATGAAAATAGAAATTTATCATCTGGAATTCATCTTGAAATAATGCTTTTATTTCTCGCACCTCCACCTTTGGCTTGAAAGACATATTTTCCTTCTTCGGTCTTCGTCTTCGTCCACAGACAACCCCCCTGAAACACAGAGTCCACTTCCTTTTCCTGTTTCGCGAGTATGCTTGGATTCCTGAAGACTTTTCCTGGATTCCTGGTCTGTATATCGATTTCCTTCATTTATTCCAGAGTTCAACGTCTTCTGCCGCTTTCTTATGAAATCAAGTATCCTGGTTTCTAAAGAGTCGTTTTATGGCCCTCGAACATTTAAAGGATTACCTGGTTTCAAAGGAGCTTTTACCCGTTTTCTGAAATTTTATGGTTCAGATATCAAAAGGATACCCTGGTTTCAAGGAGCTTTTACCAGTGCTCCGAAGTTTCATGGATTTGCTTGGATTCCAGAGTTTTAAGGATTCTCCTGGTTTACAGAAGTTTGGCCCTGGATTCCATGGTTTTAAGTCTCCTGGTTATCAGATCTTACTTGGATTCCAAAGCTTTATGTGTCGTCTCGGACTACAGAAGCCTTTTTCAGGATTCCAGAAAAAAGCTGTATTACAGTTTTTGGACCCCTCTAAAGTCCAGACAATTCAGAATCATGAAGACCATCTATTAATTTCATATTTTCATGGGTCCTTATGAATTCGAGGAGCTCTTCTTTTGACCCATGAGGATTTTGCAAAAAAATTTTTACCTAGACTTCTTAAAGTTTTCCTGGATTCCATAGTTTCATCGATCTTCCTAAATTCCAGAACCTTTCTCCTTTTAGTTTTCTGTAAAGGGAAACTATTGTGCCGGTTTTGTCTGTCCGTCTGCACTTTTTCTGTCCACCCTCAGATCTTAAATAGCTACTGAGGCTAGAGGGCTGCAACATAGTATGTTGGTCATCCAGCCTCCAAACATCAAACATACCAAATTACTGTCCTCTAGCCTTAGTAGTTATTTTTCTTTTTAAATTTAAGGTCAAAGTTAACCATAATCGTGCTTTTGGCAATGATATAGAACAGGCCACCACCGGCTGTGGTTAAAATTTCCGGGACCGCGACTCATGTACTATTAAACAGACACCACAGAAAGATAGATCTATTTTCGGTGGCCTTGATTATACGCTGTACAGAAAACTCGATTGCGCCGAAGAAACTTCGTCGCACTGTTGACTGATTTCTATTGCCATGGAACCAGAAGTTACAACTGTCTCTTGATTAGCTCAGACTATAAAACTCCATTCTTTATGTCTTAGTTTTCTTCATTTTCTCCTTCTTGCGGCTTTCCCCCAGCAGCTCTCTCTCTCTCTCTCTCTCTCTCTCTCTCTCTCTCTCTCTCATTTTGTTCTAATTTGACTGATTTAGCTTAGGGTGTAAAAACTGTCCGCAATGACCTTTAGCCTTCTGTTTTGCATCCCTCTATTAAATACTCTGTTATGTATCCCTCTATTATGTACCCTTCTATTATGTACCCTCTGTGCTGTATCCTTCCATTATACACCCTCTGTTTTTTTTTTCTGTATTTTTTTTCCTGTAGATTTTTTTGTTATCTTTCTATTATGTACCCTCTGTGCTGTATCCTTCCATTATACACCCTCTGTTCTGTATTCCTGTATTATGTATCTTTCTATTATGTACCCTCTGCCATGTATACCTCTGTTATGTATCATCCTATTACGCGCCCTATTATGTATCCTTCTATTATGCACCCTCTATTATGTATCCTTTACATCTCCCTACTTCTTCTTTCACGAAAAACACCTCCCGCCCACCTGTCTGCCACGAGACCGCTCCCACTGGACTTTTTCATCCTCCTCCATATCTCATTACTCTGCATTATTTAGCACAGTCCTCTTCATTAGCCCCGCCCCCTTTTCCCCAATCTCTTGTCACCCTCCCCCCTAACCACCCCCTCCTCCCCCGTGGTCCATCTGCCACCACTTCCTGGCACCAGCTGCATAGTGTTTTGGTACATCTTGGCACTGACTTGGCACTTGTTGCGGATGCGAGCATCCCGCCAGCTTCGGCAATAAAGAACGTTTAGGACAGTCACCCCATCTTTCGGGTTTTAAGTGAAACAGAAGCAAAGGAAAATAAAGTCAAATAATCAGGGGGCAAGTGAAAGAAAACAAAATCGTTAGGATGAGAGAAATACGTGAAACGACGAAAAGTAAATTTCTCTCTCTCTCTCTCTCTCTCTCTCTCTCTCTCTCTCTCTCTCTCTCTCTCTGTTTGTTTTGGTCTTTGATCCGTTTTTGTTGTCAAACAAAGAAATTTTGTACATTTAAGTTCAGTGTTAATATTTTGTATCAATATAGTACATATATACAAATCCGATTTGAACTTTAAATGTCAAATAAATAGTAAGTGGCCAATTATAATTCATTAAAAGGTGATGGAGAAATTATATATATATATATAATATATATATATATATATATATATATATATATATAGTATATATATATATATATATATATATATATATATATATATACTTGAGCAAATGTATGAAAATACCGAACTTCCTCCTAACTAAACCACAATAAGCAAACCACTATATATATAAAAAAAGAAGGTACAACAGCAACAGAATAATCCAATCAGACCACGAGTCACGTGGTGCTTCGTCCCCAAAAGCCCGAAGGATTGCGTCATTTCTATAATAATCGTACGATTGCGTCATCTCTAAAAACTTGACGAGAACGAAACAAGTCGAATCGTGAACAACATTGGCTGGGAGCCTCTTACACTGTACAACAAATAAATGTTATAGTTTTTTTTTGTTTCATTATATTATTATTATTATTATTATTATTATTATTATTTATTATTATTATTATTTTGCTGTTTTTTTTTTCCACAGAAAAAGGGTTGTGTTCATAATGGTGGTTGCTCTGTTTTTCCTTTTTAAGCTAGTCTTCTTTGGGATGAGGTTACGGGAGAGAGAGAGAGAGAGAGAGAGAGAGAGAGAGCGCAGAAGGCCACAACGCATAGGTTCGGATCCTCGACAGGACATTTATAAATTATCATATATAATTCTCAGGGGGGTTGGGTAATTTATTCCCAAGGTGAAATGAACTTATATCAAGGTTTGTGTCTGATTTAATACGGATGGAATATAATATTTAAGGATATGTGTGATTTAATATTGAAGGAATACAATAGTTAAGGATAATATAATATATATATATATATATATATATATATATATATATATATATATTTGTATATATATTTTGTTTGTCTGTCTGTTGTTTGAGTTTCCTGCTCAAGGGGTTCAACGTAGTCTCACAGTTAAAGCGTGAATGAAACGCAGACTCCTGTCTTGTCTTCTCCCTAGCCACCCCTTGCAAAGGTAACAAGAGCTCATCACAGAAATAAAGTCTGCAAATATATGAAACACCTCGTCCAGACACATCCTGAAATCCAATGATTGTAAATCTCGGAAACAAAACATAAGGCAAATATTATAGCTTCCAGTAATTAGTGATCATAGTCACTTTTAGGTATGCTCATTTTTAGCATTAATGAAGTTTTAAAAACCGAGAAAAATCATCAAAAACTTTGAGTGATAGTTTGGCTTTGATCAAGAGTTGAGAGTAATTTTTATTTTGATACTGGCTAACTTTTGCGTGTGGGTGTATAATGGGAAATATAATTACACTTGCAATTCAAAGTATTGTTGATTATGATATTTTTTAAGAACGGAAATAATAATAATAAAAATAATTTATTAAAAGTAATGGCTACTTCAGAAGCGTTACACTTGTAGAGATTCTTCTCTATTTTCCGAATAGCGGCTTTTTCCGTGCTACTTAAACAGGCTAGTAGAGCGCCTATAGAGGTCAGGATCAAATACGTGTCAAAATCGGTGTATATATTTGAATTTTACAGATAAACTATGATATCATAGTCATCAAAGTCATTCTCTCTCTCTCTCTCTCTCTCTCTCTCTCTCTCTCTCTCTCTCTCTTTCTTTTTTGCAGCGAGCTTTCGTCTGGAGCTGCCAGACATCCTCTAGCCTCAGCTTCCTAGCCTAGAGGATGCCTGGCAGCTCCAGAAGGGGGTCCGCAAATATAAGGAGGACAGACACCACACCCAAAGCAGTCCACTCTCAGCTTTCTCTCCATTACATTTAATAAAGTATGCTTGAGAGAGGGTCTGCTTCCTAAGTACAATAATAAAAATAGTAATATCATGAAATAACAATACTGTTATCTTCAGACATAGTACTAAAACTGTAATAATATGACGTCATAATAATAAAATTATAAACGATATTATTTTTTAAACTAACTGGCAATTATCATCAGTAATGATTATATCTTATCTCTACACATCTCTTAAATCCAGGAAAAGTCCAAACGCTTCAAGGAACACGAAGGAAAGCAAATAAATTCTAGATTGAGAGGCGTTATCAGTGTCTTAATCATAGGACAGTGCAATCAAATCTAGTCTTACGAATCAGCTAACGCGCAAAAAGAGTCCAGGATCGATGATGCTAGATGTATAAATATCTCAATTATTCTTCTACTGAGAAGTGACGGTAGGGGTAGGTCATGAGGGGAGGGGGTAGGGAGATTGTGGAGTTAGGGGGGGGGGGGTGTGTTGTTGGGGAGGGGGGAGGGTGTGGAGGAAGGGTGTGAAGGAGGAGAAAGGATTAGAAGTGAAGAGCTACGGTATGGAGAGAGAGAGAGAGAGAGTGAGTCATGTGATAAGTCTCAGAAAAGGTAACTTATGAAGCGATTATATGTTATATTATGTTTGAGAAAACGTAACTTACGAAGCGAACGAATATTTGTCATTTTTTTTCATTTGAGAAAACATAACTTCTGAACCGAATATTTATGATTTTTTTGGAGAAAACGTAACTTATGAAGCGAATTATGGTCGTTTTTTTTTTTTTGTTTTTTTCTTTGGAGAGAGAGAGAGAGAGAACTTAACTTATGGACCGAATATTTGTCTTTTTTTTTTTTTTTTTTTTCTGAGTAAACGTAACTTATGATCCGAATATGTCATTTTTTTTTTAGAAAACGTAACTTATAAAGCAAATATTAAAATTTTGTAATTTTGTTTATTTGAGAAAACTTAAACTATGAAGCGAAAACACTATATATATATATATATATATATATATATATATTATATATATATATATATTATATATATATATTAGAAAAAGTAACGTAGGAAGCAAATATTTATATGTTTTGTTTGTTTGAAAAAGCGTAACTTATGAAGCGGTTTTTGTTAGAAAAATATCTTAGGAAGCGAATATTTACTTCCTTTTTTCTTTTTTTTTTTTTTTTTTTTGAAAATCTGTCTTACGAAACGAATATTTGTCATTTTTTGGAGTGGGGGAGGGGGGGAGGTGGTTTGGAGAAAACGTAACTTATGAAGAGAACATTTATAAATTATTTGAAAAAAGTAACGAAGGAAGCGAATATTTATATTTTGTTTGTTTGAGAAACAATAACTTATGAAGGGAATATTTATACTTTTTTTTCCCTTTGAGAAAAGGAACCTTACTAACGCAGGATCAAACAAACATTCATTTTTCGTACGCAGCAAAGTTCAGAGGGAACAAACTATCAGCCAACCTATTGCATCCTGTACAGCATTTAACCACCATCACGTTTATATAAACGGATATAGATCCATCTCGAGTAAGTATCCCTTGAAAAATAATCGTTTGGAGAATCAGAAAAAAACGGAATCGGTGAATAATTCCCGAACCTGTCACAGGAGGGGAGATATAAATCGGCCTTTTAACAAAACAAAACGGCCTTAACAAACAAAAGACGCGAGTTATCCTAAAGTCATTCACAAGTTTCTTCGGCGCGCAATCGAGTTTTCTGTACAGCGTATAATGTTCTATGAAACTCTTAACCACGGCCCTTGACACTTTCAGCTACAGCCTGTTGTTGTCACCTATAACGGTGTCAGACGCGCAATCCTATCTAACTTTAATCTAAAATGAAATAAAAAAAACTACGAAGGCTAGAAGGCTGCAACTTGGTGTGTTTGATGATTGGAGGGTGGATGATCAACACGCCAATTTGCAGCCCTCTAGCCTCAGTGGTTTTTAAGTTCTGAAGGCAGACAGACAAACAAAATCATCCCAATGGTTTTCTTTTACAGAAAACTGAAAATGAATCATTCCCAACCCTGTCACTAGAGGGAGCAGTAAAACAGCTTTTCGACAAAACGACAAGAAAACTAAAAGTCGAGTTATCCAAAAGTCATTCACGAGGCGAAAGGCAGAGCTGAAGGGAGAAATTCTCTCTCCCCAAGACCCGGTGAATAAGCGACCGGCTTTTCAAGGTCATCCTTCGCGCCTTTCAAGCGTAAAATCCATTCAGCCAGTGAATGAGGATGGCGGCGTGTCGGGAAGGGAGAGAGAGAGATCGAGAGAGAGAGAGAGAGAGAACTTGCTTATATAACAAATAATGGTAAAGAGAGAGAGAGAGAGAGAGAGAGAGAGAGAGAGAGATATAACGTCCGTAAAAATGCCTTTGGTTTTCAGTTATAGTTTTTTATTAGCCAGTGACATGGTAAACTAAGGTCACAAACCTTTCAAATAAATAAATAGAACCTCAGTGACCTTCAAGCAAAATCACCATTGCATTGCTCATGTCAAAGGAGTTAACCTTAGTCTCAGTGAGTCACCCTCATATCTCTCTCTCTCTCTCTCTCTCTCTCTCTCTCCATATATATATATATATATATATATATATATATATATATATATATATATATATATATATATATATATATATACGTAATGTACGTTCATGTTTGTGAGCATGCGTTTGGCCACAATGACTAATTAAGTACTCTGCTTCCTCGCCCTTTTTTGGATCAGCTTATTACCACAAGCCTGTATCCTGCTGAGAAATAAATGAAGCAGCTTTCACCTTTCGTGACAGGATTCGAACCCGACTCAAGTGGCTCCAGCAAAGACCACAAACCCCTGTCATTTACAACCTTGAGATGGTTTTACCTTCCTTATACCACTTTTACCCATATGTTAGATATTTTCTAAGCCTTCCTCTCCTTATTACTCCTAACTTCTCTATTTACCTCTGTATTCCTTATCGCTTTTCATTTCCCCAACGCCACATATTTTCGCAAACCCTTTTCCGTACCTGTCTCAACTTTTGTTTTTATTTGCATTCAACATCCGCACTCCCTTCCATAAATGAGAAACGGCTCAACAATTTCATACATGACCCCTTCGCATCCGTAGGCCATCAGAATCTCTCTCAGATCATATGCTCACATCCAATTAATTTTATTGCTTCACCTATTTGTGGCGTTGATGCTTAGATTCGTCCGATTAAGGCAAATTTAGTACCTGATATATAGAAACAAGTGTACCCCAGCTGATAGGTCCTTGAATCTGTGATTCACCTCTCCTATCTTCCCACCATTATCAGTTGTGGTTTCTCCCAAATTCCCCTGCAATTGAACCTCTTCCGTATTAACATTCACTGTTGCATCTTCCTGGTTTCAAAGTACCCTGTTAACTTCCTCTTAGTCATATTTACTAGGAACTTCGCCTCTAACAAACACTTTAAAATTCTCACTAGTTTATGCTGTTTCTCTCCACTATCACGAACCAGTGTCGCATCATCTGCACACATGCCCATCCCACACTCCATTTCTTGAGTCCGCAACTTTGCACCTACATCCAGCGTCCTTTCTCTGACTTTTCACATCATTGAGTCCATATAGATACTGAGCAGCCTGCAAGACATACCACATCCTTGTCTCACTCCCACTTGTACACCAAACCAGTCACTCTCATCTACATAAACTAATAAGCTTTTCCGCCGACGTGGAATGTTTTATCGCTCTTAACAACTTTCGCTCTATACATTGCATATTTAGTACCCTCCACACTATGTTTGTACTTGTGTATATATATATATATATATATATATATATATATATATATATATATATATATATATATATATATGAAATTCGATTAGATTTTATTTCAGTTCTTTGTGTTCTTCATTCCTTCTCTTCTCCCTTCGTCTTCCCTTTATCTTCCTCTTTACCTCTCGTCCTCGTACCTCTCCCCACCCACTTCCATCTCTCAGACCACAACCCTCACCCCAGCCCCCACAACCACCAGTGCATGAACCCATGTCAAGAAAATCAGATGAAGAAGCCAAACATCTCGGATCCCAAAGAGTATTTGTGTTGCTTGCTGTGTACGTTCGCGCCCAATGTGTATGTTTTTGGGTTTCATTTCCCCGTCTCCATAGTTGTTATCATCATCTCTGAACAGGTATTGTTGTCAGCTTGACTTCTTTGTTTACAAAACTTCGTTTGTTTTTTGGCGGATTGTGCGAAAAGTTTGTTGCGATTATATTTTGAGAGAAAGAGAAAACTTTTTTCTGTAAGATAGGAAAGTACAGGTGGTCGAACCTCTCGGTATTAATCTTATTAACTTCGTAAGCAAACTTCTTAAAAAAAAAAAAGATGCTCCAGCGGAGAACCCATTCATTGGTTACTGGATATTATGAAGATTAATCAACAAGCGTGATTATAGTAACATTAACCAATTAACATAAATATATGCACAGAGATAGAACGTTCAAAATCACTGACATAAAATACCTGTTCATTAGTACAGACAATGAAGGACCCCTGGTACAGGAAGGTGTGACAACACACCACTTCAGCAGAAAGTTTATTATTGTTATTATTATTATTAATATTATTATTATTATTATTATTATTATTATTATTATTATTATTATTATTATTGGAGAAACATATCCATAAGATTGAAAAGGGGAACCGAACAGATTCCCAAAAGGTATCTGTACAGTTTTATCGTTATATATATATATATATATATTATATATATATATATATATATATTATCATATATATATTGTGGATTTGTTTCTCCATTTTAACACTCATGCTTCAATTAATATTACTACTACTACCGACTACTACTACTACTACTACTACTACTACTACCATTATTATTTATTATTATTATTGATTATTTTTTATTATTATTTATTATTATTATTATTATTATTATCATCATCATCTTCCTTTGAGTCTAACGCTATTTCTCTCTTTTTGGTCCTCAGAAATATGAGAAACAGGATAATCGTCTGTAAAATGGCTCTTTGTTATCGATCATTGGGGGAAGGATGATGCCTGCTGCTGTTATCAATCGTTATTAAATTCCGTTGAGTGACTCACGCACCCCAGAGAGAGAGAGAGAGAGATCTGGTGTTCGATTCGTGATCATGAAGTCTTTATCAATTTTAGGTGTTCACCTTAACTAATAAATTTTAATGCGCAGCCCTCTCTCTCTCTCTCTCTCTCTCTCTCTCTCTCTCTCTCTCTCTCTCCTCCGGATGATTCATAGTTGCATTGGAGTATGTAGCAGAAACAAGCTTAAATTTCAATGCCTTGAAGTATCCTTTACAAGAGGGATGGATCTGTGTACACACACACACACACACACACACACATATATATATATATATAATATATATATATATATATATATATATATATATGTATATATATATATATATGTATGTATATATATATTGTATAATAAAAGGGGCCCATAAAAACGCCAATATATAGAAAGTAAGTACTATATTTCAGAAACTGCGGTCTCTCTCTACCTGAAGAGAGAGACAGCAGTCTCTGAAATATAGTATTTCTCTTTTTATATTTTGGCGTTTTTTAAGGGCTCCTTTTATTAGATGGAATTCTGTTGTAACAAGAAAAGATCACCAGTCATATATATATATATATATATATATATATATAATATATATATATATATATATATTATATATATATATATATTACCACATAGGTAGATAGGTAGATCTCCAGATAGAGATATAAGAGAAGTTGATTGGATTTTGGCTCTACTGTTCCACCTTCCAAAGGGCCTCTTCGATAACACTTGAATAAGTTATAGCATATGATATTATGTGAGCATCAAGTGCTATGTTTATAAATGGCGCTAGCGTTTCAGCACCCAATAAAATAACGTAAAGATACGTAGTGTGTGGTTTATATGATGAAATAATAGCGTGCAGAGCAGTCATATACCATAACAAAATTACCGAAAAATAGGATGGTGATCCCAAAGAAGTAACTAATAAGAAATAATGAATAATGAATAAACACTGTCATCTTCAAGAAGTAACTGATATTTGAAATGATGAATAAACACTATAGATAATATTTTAACTTGCGTTATGATTTATAATATATTGCAAATTTCATTTCTTAAAGAAATGTGAAAACGAAATCCAGTTGTAGGTCAGAAACATTAATATATGCATAAGATTCCCTCTCCCTTTAAACAAAAAATAAGTATCAAATTTTTTTATAAATGATCTTCAAAAGGTGCCTCCTAAAATGTAAGGAAGAAATAAGATAATTACGTCGTTTAAGGTCGTAACTTGTGAAGACAAAAAGAAAATATTATCTTGGAAAGATTGTATGTTCCGAAGATAGATAACGTGGGTAAACTAAAAAGGAAAGTGAAATGCTTTCTTCATGAGATCCTACGTGTTACAAGAAAAATTTATCTTTAAAAGGTTACACTTGGTATAAAAACAAGGACGTGCTATCTTTAAGATGAACAAAGTGGCAAAATAAAAAAAAATCTTTAAAACGTTACACGTGGTATAAAAAATGAAGGATATGCTATCTTTAAAAGGATCCTGCGTAGGCAAAAAAGACATCTATCTTCAAAAGGTGACAGGTGGTATAACAAAAAGGACTTGCTATCATTAAGAAGAACCACGTGGTAAGGCAAAATTCTATCTCAGAGGGTCCACGTGTTTAAGCAAAATCATGAAAACTGCCGCCTCTAAAAGGTCCCACGTGACTCCCCAACCTGAAGTGGTGGGTTCAAGAAAGGAAACGAAAAATGTAATAAAAAAAATTCAGGATAGAATAGCGTGCGTATAAAGAATTTAGGCCAAACGCCAAGCTCTGTGCCCTATGAGATCATAAAGCGTTGAAAGAGAAATTGAGAGCAGAAAGTGTTGAGGATGTAACGGGAAGAAATCCTCAAAGCAGTTGCACTGTGCAGCAATTGTTAGGAGAGGGTTGAGGATAGCAAGATGGAAGAAGGAGAATATAAACGGAGGTACAGTAAAATGAATGGAAGGGGTCGCAGCTAGGGGCCGAAGGGACGCTGCAAAGAACCGTAGATGATTATAGAAAATTCCCACAAATAAATCGCCCAAAGTGGTTTTTACATCACAAACCTCCAACAACCAACCGAACAGCCACAACAACCCAGAAGATAATAACTACAACCCGTTCGTGCCCAGCCTCGAAGAAGATGGCTTATCAACGTGAAATTGGAGGAACACTCCGCCATTATCTGATTCTAACGTGCAGCGCAAGCCCGGGGCCGACAAAGGCACGATTTGATTGATGAGCCTGTTTGGATTTTAAAAAGGATTGGGGAGAAGGATTTGTGTGGGTGGGTGGGTTGGGGGGGGGGGGGGGTTGGAGGGGCGGCTGTTGAAGGATTGGAACACAGACTTCTGCTGGACCGTAGGAGTTTGTTCACTTGAAGGGCAATTGGATGCTGGCAGCTTCTATTGAGGTAACATTTAGAGTTTATCCTCGTGTGGTTGGGTTGGGTGTGTGTGTTTGCTTTATTTCGTGAGCGCCACTGCACGCGTGCGCGCTCACATTTTATATATATATATATATATATATATATCTATATTATATATATATATATATATATACATACATACACATATATATACATCATACATCATATATATATACATACACACACACACACACACACATATATATATATTAAATATATATTAAAATATATATATATATAGATATATATAGAATTTAAAAATTAAATATAATTAATACATATATTTATATATAATAAATAATTTATATATATATATATATATATATACATATATATATATATATATATTAATATATATATATATATATAGATATATATATGTATTCCTAATGTATGTTGTAAGTTTCACTTCCAACTTGGATATATTCACGAGACAATAGTTTCAACGCGACAATGAAGCTCCAGATAATACCCATCCTTCGAAAAACCTGATTATTGTGATGAGGTTGCTGGGCCTATGCCCATGAGCCCCCCAAAGTCTCCCTAACCCTATGGCAACGGGACCCTACGTGCCATATTGAACGACTGCCATGCCATTTTTTTTTATTTGTTTGTTCTGTGTTGTTTATCATTACTAAACAACAAACTTAAATGTGCAGTTGTGGAGGTGTTAAAAGTTAGGTTAGGTGCAGAGGATTTCGAATCTTCGGTGGCTCCTTTTGTTTGTCCATGTTAATCTCACCGCTGAAGGAGGTGGGTCCTCTAAGTTGGTCCTGCTCCTAACTTGCAACTGTGGGGCAGTCCACGGCAACCACCGATCACCCCAGATCTTGCCTAGGCGTGGGCGTGGGCGTAGGCGTAGGCGCCAAGGGCCTCACAGTGTCATGGTAGGTGATTTATAGGACTTCCACAAACAACTGTTTAAACCTGTTGTAACAACCAATTTCTGCTCTGCTCAGACCATGAGTCAACATGTCGACGGCGGCTTTTATTATTTTATATTTTTAATCACCTTTAAAAGCTTCATTAATCTTTAATAGCCAAATATGACACTTTGGTTCTCCAGTGAATTAAGAAGATAAAAGCTGGATGCTTTCAATATAATGCTTAAAGAGGCTATTAACAGTAAGAGTTGATTAACTTTGCATAAATTGACAGGAATCTTGTTAAAAGGGAGGACTTAAAGATTGCTTAGGCTCTAACTAAAGAATTTATGGGGCATATTTTATATGTATATATATATATATATATATATATATATATATATATATATGTGTGTGTGTATGTGTGTGTGTGTGTAAATATATATATACATATATATATATAAATATACACTATGAATATATATATATCATATATATATATGCATATATATATATATTATATTATTATATTATATATATATATATAATATATATATATAATATATATATATGAGTGTGTGTTGTGTGTGTATATACACTATATATTACACATACGAGTACTATATTTATGAGTAATGATAATTTAGCTTCAAAGTTTTTCAAAACTCTGAAGCAAGCAAATAAACATTTGTATCTATGTGAAAAAATTAATATGTACAAATATACGATCAGTAAGTATCCCTTAAACCAACTTCATTATCTCTAGAGGGGGGCGGGGGCGGGAAGTTCTAACAAAAGAAGCTCGCGTCGGGAGCAAAAACTTCATTTGCGAGCTAACCTTTCGCTGATAACTCGTTAAAATAATGGAAGATGTGTCTCGTTTTGGGCAACGCCCACCCGTTAGCGTCGTATAAAAGGGCACGTTTTTATGGCGTGAGAACAGGACCGGCATGACTGACCCAAGTCCGTCTCAAGTTCTGTAAGGAAAGTGGGCGTTGGTGGATTTCTCCTTTTGATTGCGTTATATAATAAAATAATAATAATAATAATAATAATAATAATAATAATATAAAACAAAAAACTCTCTATCACGAGAGTATATATAATAATAATAATAATAATAATAATAATATAATAATAATAATAATAATAATAGTTTTATTGAAAATTATGGCAGTTTTCAACGAATTAATTTTATACAGGGTCTTTTCAATTCTGATAATTCGTTTTTCTGACTCGGCTAGGTTGTTGAGTAAAATTCCAATATTCATATTTGTCATAATAAGGATATTTGTCAAAAATGTTTTATCAAAAATATTTTATTATATGTTTTATTTATATCTCTTTGAAGGGTATAGATACCAAGGGCAGTGACTTCACCAAGATTCCGTTGAAGTCACTGGCCTTGGTATCTATACCCATCAAAGAGATATAACCAAAATATATGATAAAATATTTTTGATAAAGTATTTTTTACAAATACCGTAATTATGACAAATATGAATATTGGAATTCTACTCAACAACCTAGCTGAGTCAGAAAAACGAATTATCATGAGAATTGAAAAGACCCTGTATAAAATTAATACGTTAAAAACTGTCATAATTTTCAACAAAACGTATCAAAGAAGGTCTGCTCCCTGAATAATAATAATAATAATAATAATAATAATAATAATAATAATAATAATAATATAAGTAGTTGTAGTAGTAGTAGTAGTAGTGGCATTATCTCAACTGTTGCCCCTAAGGCTGGGTGAACTAGTAAAGGTAACAAACCACAGACCTTTCAATTGCCAGGTCGTAAAACAATGCTAAGCGCCTTGACCCAGTGGTTAGTATGCGCTTGCCAAGCTTACTAGGGCCCCTGGGTTCGATCCCTGAGCAAGGTGGAACAATTTTGGGAATAGTACGTTAAATCCTGTTGTGCCGTTGTTGACTTAAGCAGTCAAATACGTACTTGATGGTTAGTCCACTGTGGTGGGTGGTGGAGCTTGCAGTCTCATCCCAAAGTATCTTGTAGCCCTTCGGAATAGAGAAGGCATTACTCAATTGTATGACTCTCGGCCTGCATCTGTAAGGTCCGTGGTTCATGCTCAGGTTACCCTTACAATTCGACCTGAGTTGGAAGAAATACCAGCGCTATTTGCGAGTCGAGGAAAGTGGATTGGGCCGGCAACCTCATCCCTTCTAGTGTATATGTGTGTGCGTTTGTGTTCATTATGTGTATACACGTACATATATGTGATATAATAATCTTGTAATCTTCTACGATAATCCAGTATAAAAACTAAGGAGAAGGTCAGAAGTCACACACATAAAAAATGACTTATCTTCCAATCTTGACAAGGCCTGAATTAAAGATAAACATTATCTTAGCAATTGTGAAGTAATTTCATTTAACTTTAGCTCCTTCTTTGTGCGTAGGAGCCAACAAACTCCAGTTCGTATCTACGGATACAGTTAGATAAAATTGATCATCATTAGCCGAAGATTTACTTATTTTTCTGTCAAGTCTGATTAATTTACATTTTTATCCAACGAGTATTTCTGTGCATTTTCAATACCTTAATAAATTCTCTGTTATATTTCTACAAACTATTAGCTGGTCAATATTTTTTTCGAATTATTCATCATGCATAATGTCACGAATATTTGTCCCTGTTATTCTTCAGTCCCATTCATTCTTCGAGCTAAAAAATAGTGGCACTACTACTTTATTAGCTGGTCAACATTTTTTCAAATTATTCATCATGCATCATGTCACGAATATTAGCCCATGTCATTCTTCAGCCCCATTCATTCTTCGAGCTAAAGAATAGTGGCACTACTACTTGGTCTTTTGTATCTTCTCCACAAGCCGCTTTCGTCAACAATTGATGAAGAACCTCCCTTTCCCGCCCGCTCTGTAAATCTCACGTTCCCACTACTACAGCCATTCCGCGCCTCAGTATCATTGCTCGTTCCACCCTTTATCGAGAACTGTCTCTGTAGCTGTTGCTGGTGGCTGTTACAGTGACTTGAACTGCCAACTGTCTGATAAACAAACATGGATGCCTTCTTCCTTCCGCGGCCAGGCGCCTGAGGGAGGGAGGGAGGGAGGTCTTTTTTTTAACTTTATCGGAGATCTATTTCCAGGGTCCGTCAAGGAATTTAATTTTCTAGTTGGGCGACTCGTCACGACAAAATAATTGGGAATGAAAGTCGTGGTGGTTCTGTCTGACTATTATAATAGATAGGCTCCATTGATGCTAATTAAAGGAATGGCCGTTGCACAAGTGATACATAAATAGATTGTTCCTACATTCCTAATTGTGGATATTTGAATGCGTACAAGCATTACATTTCCTTTTTTATTATGGGAGTTTCATATAAATAGATATTGCTATGCGGAGGTATATTTCTATCAATGTATAAGTATAAAATATTTTTGGAATATATGTATATATATATACATATATACATATATATTTGAAGGAAATCATTCATATATTTATTTTGGCATATCCTTCTTAAGCGTAACTCGCATGAACATTTGAAAATAAAAGTAGTGTTCCAACCAAATTGAGGCTTGATGGGTTCTACTAGGGATGGGTTACTGGTAGCCGTTGCTGATTGGTACAGTGATCGGCTGACGATTGCTAGGACCGAATTCGATACCCAGACAGACTCTTCAGTCTCCATCCTACCCCCACCTCCAAGTAGCCCATCTGCAAATGGGCGACAGCGTCTGCTGAGGTCAAGAAAAAGGGGCGTGGAGCAACGGCTTTTCCCAGTAAAAACTAGCTGAGAGACTGGAGGCTGTATCCTTTTATTGTCACCTCAATAAAATGAAATAAAGAAGTAATGAAAACGAGTGAATGAGGTATCAGTGGTCAGTAGACTGTAGCGAGTAATAGATGCAGGTGGAGAAAGAGAGAGAAAAAGAAGAGAGGAGAAATGTAAAGGACTAATAATTCAGCAGAATGCACACATTATGCTGTCGTCTCCAGTCCAAATAAAGAAAAGCCATTCGTCAGTTATTCTCTCTCTCTCTCTCTCTCCTCTCTCTCTCTCTCTCTCATGATCACTGTTACCCGATCTGCCGGGTGGAAGTGAGACGTAATATCTTTCGAGTTTTTTCTGGTCTTCCTGTTTTTGTGTATAGCAATAAAGCCCGGGCAACGTTGGCCATTGTATCAGAAGTCCTTCTCCTTGATTCTCCCCTTTGAATTTAATCCTAGTAGGACCCGTTGCTTCTAGAGCCGGAGTCCTATGGTCTGTTGTGACTTTCACCGAATAGATTCGGAATTCTCTTTTGGGATTACGTATTCCCCGGCCTTTATAAATAATTTTTCCATCCTGCAACAAGCTTATTGAACGAACCTTTTCAGGTTCAAATCCACTGTTTTCAATTCTTTTTTCTTTGCCATACCTCTCTCTATGTCTACTAAATAGAGGAATAGTGCTTTCGGTGCAGTTCACGTGGTACACTGTAGGCATCCATAAGGGGTGTTTGCAGCGTCCCCTCGGCGGCCGCTAGCTAGTGCACCCGATTTGTAGATTTTACTTAATCTCTGTTCCCTCTTCCTCTCTAATCTTGCTGAGTGGCCGAAAGTGCTGTATAGTGCTTTGGCATTGCAGCCTAAATTTCATCAAATCAAATCATTTCTATGTCTGTAAAAACTGTATTATATAAAAACTGTCATCATCAATTAATTATTATTATACATAACTGTCATCATCACTTAATTATTATTATATAACTGTCATCATCAGTTGATTGTTATTATATAACAGCTGTTATCATGACTTAATTGTTATTATTTAACAACTGTTATCATGACTTACTTGTTATTGTTATATAACAACTGTTATCACTTAATTGTTGTTACTATTATTATTGCAGTCACCTCATCAGAAAGCCACAAATCTCCCCAGTCATCGCAGAGCTGACTTTGCATAATTGTGTTCAACAAATTCTCTGCTGACTCACACTATAGTGACATCACGGGTATATAATCAATGAAGTCACTATGACTCATTTTTGATGCATTTAACACTATAGATTTTCACGGTGACAAATGAAAAGAAGTAAGAAAAAAATGTGCCGAAGTTTCTTCGTCGCGATCAAGTTTTCTGTAGAGTATAATGCTGTGTGAAACTCTCAGCCACGGTCCACGAAACTTTTAGCCACGGCCCGGTGGTGGCTTGTGTAGTTGGCGGCTATAGTGGTGCCATACGCTCGGTCATGGATAAAACATTATCCTTAAATAAAATAAAAACTACTGAAGCTAGATGGCTGCAATTTGGTACGTTAGATGACTGGAGGGTGGATAATCAACATACCAATTTGCAGCCCTCTAGCCTCAGTGGTTTTTAAGACCAGAGGACGGAAAAAAAAAAGTGCTGATCGACAGACAAAACCGGCACAATAGTTTGCCTTTACAGACAACTAAAAAAGGAAACTGGTGTTCATCTTATTTTCTTTTGAATAAAAGGCTCCTTTCCCTTATAGGTTGAGATGTCACCCTCATGATTCTTCCCTGCTATTTTGGGATGGGGTAGTTAGACCCCACGGGCCCCACCCCCCTCCAACTCAGGTGGTGCTACCTGTCATGGTCGACTGCCATGTCCTTCCTTATGTGTTTGGGTTGATCTCTGCTTTAGCAAAACACCCCCCATATCGCTCAGACCTCAGATTAGGTTTGAACTAGTGTTATGGTGCTAAACTATTCATGTGTAAACAGCCGGATATATGTGTGTGTGTATATATTATATATATATATATATATATATATATATATATATATATATATATATATATATATATATATATATATATATATAGATATAGTATATATACATATATATATAAAATAATGTATATATATGTATATATGATATGTACAGTATATATGGCAGATATATGATATGTATGCACACAAAACACACACACACACACACACCACACCACACACACACATATATATATATATATAATATATATATATATATATATATATATATATATATATGTGTGTGTGTGTGTGTGTGTGTGTATTTATACTATACATTAAATTCTATTGGATGTAAGTTATTCCCGAAGTAAAGTGAAGACGGTATTAATAGGTAATTTTTAAAGATCTCTCCAATGTTTTTGCAAAGGCAAATATTCCTCCTACTATTTGCATTCCAGTAAAACAAATGAATTCTCAAGATGTTGCATATTACGACACGCCCAAAAAAAGATGTCTAATTGTTCTTATTCCACGGAGCCAAAGCAAATAATGCACAAACACCAAAAAAAAAAAAAATTTTTTTTCTTTTTCATGCAATGCAATGACACCTTCCAAGTGTACTTGTGTTTTTACAGTTGAAGCTCTTGATGACTAAAATTACTTTTTGAGCTCTCTCTCTCTCTCTCTCTCTCTCTCTCTCTCTCTCTCTCTCTCTCTCTCAATGACTTTCTAGTTGCCATAAATATAGGTCATGAGAGGTAGAAGCAGACAGACAGACATATTTAGAGATAGGTAAGACCACCGAGAATTGACGTTTAGTTCATTTGCTTAATATCATATGTCTTATTTCAACTGGCCCTGCAAGGAGGTACCTCACAAATGCACACGCACACACACACACACACACACACACACACACATATATATATATATATATATATATATCTATATATATATGTACTGTATGTGTATGTCTGTGGTATGTGTGAATGTATATATATATATATATATCTATATATATATATATATATATATATATATATATTATATATATATATATATATATATATATAGTGTGTGTGTGTGTGTGTTAGTCTGTGTGTGTATTTGCGTAGGAATACTGAGCCCCCCCAACACACACATATATATATGTATATGTGTGTGTATGTCTGTGATATGTGTGGATGTATGTATGTATATATATGTGTATGTCTGTGTGTAGAAACACTGACCGACCCCGCTCCCGACCTTCTCTCAGTGCCAATCCGTAATAGGCTTTTTATCTGCGTTGAGCACTTTGCATCTGTCGTTCCGCTCGCAGCTGCTAGATAGCCAAGACTCCCGTTCGCTGTTTTGATAGAAACCTGGAGACAGAGCAATGAAAAGCTAAGTCTGTCGTGTCTCCGTGGAGGTTCCGTACAGGAAGCCGACGGAAATGTTTGACAGAAGTTGTTTGAGAAACCCATAACGAGAATTTAAAATGGCTCGTAGGATGCGTATTACTCTTAGTTGACTATGTATACTTGAGCCCGGTAAGAGACGAAGGTTAAGTTTACGGGTAATGCCCTTCTTGTGGAAAAGGAATTTAACATTAAGGTTTCATTAGGGCTTAGGGGCCTAGTGCGAACGGCTATTGAGCTTAGTAAGGGGGATAATGCGGCTGCCATAACATGTTTTGAAAGGCTGACTTCAGAAATCATGAAGCCCCAAATATAATTTTTTTATTTTTTAAGGATTTGAATGGATTAATTAATTATTCTTAAAGTGGCCATCCTGAGCATCAGGATGTGTGCTTGGGCGGAGTTAACTGTATTTTTGTAGAATTAAATTTAATTTATGCAGTTCTGTTTTTTTCGAATCTGAAAGAACTGAATTTAAAATAGCTCTATCTACTGCCTTAGTTAAGATGCGCTTACAGGTATTACTCTCGTCCTCGAGGGGGTCCCAACTAAACCCCTCCCCCTCCACCCCCCAACCCCACACGTATTTCTTTGTAAATTTTAGATTTCCTTTAAAAAAGTATTCTTAAAATGAACGTTTTATCAAAATGGTGAAATTCATACCCAGGTCCCTCCGAGGTTTCTGAAATACAGTAATCACGTCATCTATATGCCAGCGGCGTCTGGCACTCACAGGTGGTCATTATTCCCTCCTCTCCTTATTCCCTCATCCATCTCTCCCTATCTCCATTCTTCTACGTCGCGAAGTCCCCCTATTCACACTCACCCTTCCACTCATCTCGGCGATTCCCAGGCTGCCCATTCCACGTCTCCATCTCCATCACCCGTCTGAGTTATGGGTTTCCTGGGGCGATATTGGCCCGGTATTTATATGCCCACGGGGCACTTGAACAGCGAACGGATGCCAATTGAGTTTTGGGTTTCTGGGCATGAGATCTTCGGATTGTTTTGTTTCGGCGTTTGTGTTTGTGTTTTTTCTCTCTCTCTCTCTCTCTCTCTCTCTCTCTCTCTCTCTCTCTCTTTAAGATATGACATCATTGCATTCACGCACTTTTACAAGCAACGTCCGAATCAACGCAGACCTTACAGACCTTACAGACCTTACATCCTTGTTCGGGTTGCCCCAGGTCCCTCAGTGTGAGGCACCTCTAATGTCTACCAGAGAGTTGCTAGTACATCTTCCGGTATATTTTGCATCTTCCAATCTTGGATGGTCTGGGATGCAGTTTAGATATTTGTCGAGCTTATTCTTAAACACTCTACGCTCACTCCTGATATATTCCTCAGATGAGCTGCAACGCATTGAATAGACGCTGCATTATCGATGCTGGTGCGTAGTGGATTAATGTCCTGTGTGCTTTCCTTATTTTTCCTGGTATATTTTTGGGCACTATTAATCTACCTCTGCTTGCTCTTTCTGATATTTTAGTTCCATGATATTTTCTGCTATTCCTTCTATCTGTTTCCATGCCTGAATTATCATGTAGCGTTCTCTTCTCCTTTCCAGACTATATAATTTTAAGAATTGTAGTCTTTCCCAGTAGTCTAGGTCCTTAACTTCTTCTATTCTAGCTGTAAAGGACCTTTGTACACTCTCTATTGTGCAATATCCTTTTGATAGTGTGGGTACCATATCATATTGCAATATTCAAGTGGACTACGAACATATGTTTTATAAAGCATAATCATGTGTTCAGCTTTTCTTGTTTTGAAGTGCCGTACAACATTCCCATTTTTGCTTTACATTTTGCCAACAGAGTTTGCTATTTGATCATTGCATAACATGTTCCTATTCATCATCACACCAAGGCGGTCTTTAACTGCTTCCTTATTTGTGATGGTATCATTATTAGGTCCCTTATATGCATATAGCTTTCTTTCTCTGTCTCCATAATTTATTGATTCAAATTTATCAGAGTTAAATACCATCCTATTTACCTCTGCCCAATCATATACTTTGTTAAGGTCTCTTTGTAGAGCGTTCCTATCTTCATCACAAGTAATTTCTCTACTTATTCTTGTGTCATCTGCGAAACTACTCACTACCGAATCCTTAACATTATTGTCTATGTCTTCAATTCATAATAACAAACAGTATTGCAGCTAACACCGTACTTGCGGCACACCGGATATTACCTTGGCTTCATCCGATTTTCTCGTCGTTTGCAATAACTATCTGTTTTCTGTTGTGTAAAAATTCTTTTAACCATCTTCTACTTTATCCACGATATTGTGTTTTCTAATTTTCTTCGCTAATATATTATGGTCTACTTTATCAAAAGCTTTTGCAAAAGTCTAAATAAACCACATCTGTTTCATTTTCCGTTTTCATATTTTTGAATATGTTTTCACGGTGGACTAACAGTTGGGTTTGTGTACTTTTTCCGGTACGAAACCATGTTGTCCTTTATTAAACAAATTATTTTTTATTAAATGTTTCATAATATTTTTCTTCATTACCCTTTCATACACTTTCATTATATGTGATGTTAGAGCTCACAGGCCTATAATTACTTGCCTCTAGTCTTGATCCACTTTTGAAAGTAGGGGTAATATACGCTAATTTGTGCTCATCATATATCTTGCCTGTATCTACACTTTGTCTTAATAATATTGCAAGTGGCTTTGCGATAGAATGAACTACTTTTCAACAAAATAGCAGGAATTCCATCAGGCCTGCAGCAGACTCCATTTTTAATTTCATTAATAGCCTGCACAATATCAGCTTCATTAATATCTATGTCAGCTAAATATTCACTATTTTCATCCCTTACTTCTATATCATTATCTTCATTATCTATTCTAGGGGTGAATTCTCTCTTATATCGTTTCTGCCAGTATGTTGCAAATTTCCTTTTTTTCATTCGTTAATCTCCCTTCAATTCTCAGAGGGCCTATTTCTATTCTTCTTTTATTCATCTTCTTCGCATATGAGGTATAATAGTTTGGGGTTTTGCTTGATATTTAATAGGGTTTTTCTTCCAAGTCCCGTTTTTCATTTTCTTTTGATTGTATAATCTTTTTTTCTGCATTTTCTATCTTACTTTTAGTTCTATAACTTTCCATGCATTTTTTTCTTTTGCAAGACCTTTTTTCCACTTTCTGATTTTCTGAACAAGATTCTTCTGTCTCTTGGTATGCATGAATGATGTTTACTTTTCTTCTTCGGTATATATTTTTCCACTATTATCTCCAATATTTTATATAATATCTCCGTATTTACCCTTATGTCATCACTTATGAAAATGTTATCCCAATCTTTGTTTAATTCTTCATTAATTTCTGACCATTTTATATTTTTTTTACTGTAGAAGTTGTATTTTCCATATCCTTCCCACTTTTTTCATTTCTTGCTTATCTCTATTTTCACTTGCTTTGGAATGAACTGTTAATTCTATGACATTATGGTCTGAAATACTCGCATTATAAACTATTATTTCTTTAACATAATTCATCTCGTTCACAAATACTAGGTCTAAAGTATTTTTCCTTTCTTGTTGGCAGGTGATTTATTTGTTGAATGTTGTATTCTAGTAGCATATCTAATAGCTTTTTCAAATTGCCTCTTATCTTCTGCACTACTATTACTCTCTTTTTTATATGTATAGTACAACCACAATCTCCTATTCGTTCTTTCCATTCTACGAAAGGAAAGTTGAAGTCACCAGATAGGAGAATAGTCCAGTCCTTGTGATTTCTACATATATCATCCAATTTTTCAATTATTAAGTCAAACTCTTTAGTCATTAGGAGGTTCATATATTACTATGTTCATCAATTTTTTCAGATTCAAATTCTACCTCGAGGAGGTAATCCTTCATGCAGGGGTGATTCTAAAGGTGAAATCTCTCTTCTAAAATGTGTGCTTTTAAAGATTCCCCCCCCCTCTCTCTCTCTCTCTCTCTCTCTCTCTCTCTCTCTCTTCTCTCTCTCTCTCTCTCTTTCCTTTTTCCTCTATAAATATCCTCAAACTTAATTCTCTCTCTCTCTCTCTCTCTCTCTCTCTCTCTCTCAACTTGTGCTTCAGTTTGCTTGTCATTTAACCTTGAATTTTTTTCTCTCTTAAGTTCTGTAGATATTTCTTACTATACATAGATTATTCTCTCTCTCTCTCTCTCTCTCTATCCATCTCTGCCATGCAAAACACTCCGCTTTCCCCCAACAATCCCTGTCCCCACCCCCACCACAACTCCAACACTAATCTCCCTCCTCTCCCCTCCAGGCCCAGTCCCCACCACCCAACCTCCCCCTCCCCCTCCCCAGCCTCAGCTCATCCATTCCCTTTCGGCTAATGATTTCACAAAAGTGGAAACCACAAAAATGGCTGCTGGAAGTTTTTCCTTTTTTCTTTTCCAGGTGGGGTTTGCTTGATATCCTTCAATAGCTTTAAGTGTGGTTTTTTAGTATTTAGTTTTTTTCAAAGTTGCATGATTTATTGGGTTGGTTTGCGTATAAATGAATAATATTCTTCATGTGTATAATTGAGAAATATTCTTACGCATTCTGACGCCATACATTTTTTTTTATTTTTTTTTATTTAGGAATAACAATCACGAGCTGTTTCTCTCTCTCTCTCTCTCTCTCTCTCTCTCTCTCTCTCTCTCTCTGCTTTATGTCCTCCCCTGCTGAGATCCACAACAATCGATTTAGGACCAGGTACATAATTCAATGGCTAGGACAACAGAGCCGGACTGGACTCAAAAATAAATACATAACTAAATAATCAAATAAATAAACAAGTCATTGTAGGCTCTTCCCGTCCATCTTGGGAATCGAACACTGCTCATTCAGTTAGGGAGCTGAGCCAGCAACCGTGCTCAGAGAGAGAGAGAGAGAGAGAGAGGTTGGTGGGGGGGGGGGGGTTTGGGGGGGGGGTGATGTGGGGGGGGGGGGGTGGGGTGGGTGGGGGGGGGGGGGGGGGGGGGGGTTGGCAAACGAGGATATCGCAGCTACCAAATCCCTTCAGTCATTTGTCTTTTGTGGTTTTTCATTCAACCATTAGACAGCAGACAGACAGACGGACAGACAGAGAGACACATATATCCAGCCGTATGCATGAATATTCACGAAGGCTTCCTGCCTTCCCGGGACGACGACTTTTGGGGCTGCAATAGAAGTGTGGCAGAGAACTGCTATTCATTTTCATCGAGAGAGAGAGGGAGAGAGGGTGGGGGGTAGGGGTGGATTTAATAATATGAATAGGTAAATTCAACTGACTGTAATGTGGTCTGAGAAACGAAGGTGAATAGTTGTTTCAAAGCCGAAATAGATGCATCAAAGGCCATATGCCTTTCATTTTTCATGAGAGAGAGAGAGAGAGAGAGAGAGAGAGAGAGAGAGAGAGAGAATTAAATAATGTTAACAGGTAAATCCAATTGGTTATAATATGGACTGTGAATCAAAGGTACAAAGAGTGAATGGGTTTTTCAGTGCTGAGATTATTGCATGACAGGCTTTATGCCATCATTTTTCATGAGAGAGAGAGAGAGAGAGAGAGAGAGAGAGAGTTAAAAACAAGAATGATTCCGTGGGTTGCAAGGGTACCTTCAAAGTAATTTCATTCCCAGAAATCAATGCAGAGAAACTTTTTAAGAAGTAGTGGGTCACACTGATACCCGAGTGTCATTGGCGTGTGTCAGACATTTGCTGATGTGTGGGCTGATTACTTATCTTGATTTCGTAAGTGGAAAATTAAGCATTGTTTGTAGGTTAAATTACAGTAACAATGACATAGCTGAAATAACTGAGGTACCAACTACGGTTTTTGTTGAGAAAAATGCGATATAATGTAGAGAGAAAAAGAGGAAGTCAGAACAAAAGTGTCCATGCGTGAGAGAAAATTATGCAAATTGATCATTCAACCCTGTTATGCTTCATTTTCTATTCATGATAGACAGATAAGTAGCCTGCGCTTTAGAGGAAGACAGACGTGTCACAGAGAGAGAGAGAGAGAGAGAGAGAGAGAGAGAGAGAGAGAGAGAGCGCAGATGTACATGCATTCACCAGTTGCAGACCAAACCGCAAAAGTCCCACTCTTTCTTTCCTCCCAGGACCTCCCCATTCCCCCGCCGCCCCCGCCCTCCACACGTGGGCGTGACAGGGACATTCAGGCCCCCACAGCATAGCCAAAGCTGATTGATGGGGCGGGGGAACAAAGGTCAAATAATGGGGTTACAAAGGTCATCCTTTTTAAAGGTTATCGCGACGGTTAGCACGGCGATGCAGTTGCATGCACGTTTGACTGAGTTTTTGAAGTTTCAATTAAAATCTATTTTGTTCGGTAGACAGACAGACAGACAGTGGATGCGTCATATTCCAGTTTGCTGAGAAAAGGCAATTGTATTGCCAGAACAGATAGAGTATAGGTTCACGATAAATATACCGTTTTTCATTCTTCGTGATTTAGTTACGGTAACTTTAAGAAAGTAAGCAAATCAAATTTATTT
>NC_087219.1:22043301-22050801 GCF_015104395.2 Macrobrachium nipponense
ACTGAATATTCAGCTGTGTTGTAGATTGTCTTTCGCGGATTTCAAACAGAATAAAAATAAAAAAAAAATTAAAAACTGTAGTAATGTGCTCATACCCCTGGCAACAGCACAGACCCACAACGGTGGGCGTGGTCTTGACGTGAAGTTGATCGGCGTAAGTTCCAGGTAGACGTCCGACCTTGCTTTCTTTGCGCGTACATTTGCGGCGCAATTTACGTCGCTGGCTTTACGTCCGGTAGCCCGTGTCCTGTTTACCAGCTGTTCAAGGTCAGTTTCACCGCGATGATGCCCAAGATCCACATACGTGGGCATACGCCCGTCGTGATACGTGAATGTGTGACCCCAGCATTAGATGCTGAAGTTCTCGCCTTTCTAACGCAGAAGAAGAAGAAGAAGAAGAGGAAGAAGAAGAAAAGGAAGAGATATTTGTTGTTAGGAAAAGAATAATAACAACAATAACGAGAGGCGTCGCTAGTTTACACAGTTAAGTTAAAGTCACTTTCCTGTCGTCCTTTGTGACGTATTATTGATTATTATTATTAAAAAATGCTCATAGTAGCACTAGTCTTCAAATGGAGAAACAAATCCACAATTATGTAAATGTACTTATGTTTTTAAATATATGTACTTTTACATAACTGTGGATTTGTTTTCCATTATTATTATTATTATTATTATTATTATTATTATTATTATTATTATTATTATTATTATTGTTTTGTTGTTTTATCACAGTCATCCTATTCGAGGCAGGATGCAACCCGGAACCCCACACTATAAAAAAAACACCCAGATTATTACTATTAATTATTTTATTATTATTCAAAAGAGGAACCCTATTCATGCGGAACAAGCCCACAGGGGCCACTGACTTGAAATTCAAGCTTCCAAACAATATGGCTTTCATTTGAAAGAACAAACAGAAGGTAATACATGAAACAGAATGAAGAGACCGAAAAAGAAAAAAAACGGGTAAAACAGTAATCAAATGTAAGTAAATTATAAAATACAAGGAAAATTAATTTAGGGTTGTAATACTATGCATCTCCGCTTGAACTTCGACGTCCCCGATTGAACTCAATATCCTCGTGGGGGGGGGGGGGGGGGGTGGGGGGGGGGGGGGGGGGGGGGGGGGGGTTGCCGTTGGAAAGGGGGAGAGACTGTTCCGCAGCTCCACTGTGTGGGGAGCGAAGGACCTCTCTTGAGAGGTTCGACAGCGGGGCATATTAACAACAAATTGGCGCTGCAAACGCGCAAACAAGCACAAACGACATAGCAGCGTGGTTAGACAAACCACGGTCCAAAAAAAAACCCTACTAAAGTTTGCACGGCCGATAATGAACAACGCCTAATGACTGAAGGGGAGCTGTTAAGTATAGCTGAGCTCGTAATTACCGATGGCCTTCGATTTTTACCTCGTTGCTCGTTCATTTGTTGACTTATTGGCCCGTTGACCTTTCGCGTTTGCCCAGCACGTTGAGAGAGGCTATGAATATGTAAACGGCGGAGTAGACTGATAATGACCTTATGAATAAATCTGTTGTCGGTGATTCATTCAGAATGATATTAGTGGATTAATAATTATAGCAGCATCATGCAGGACGGATGAACAAAAGAAGCGACAGAGAGGATACTGAATAAATGAATAATCAATGGAATGAATTATGGGATTAGCTGATGTAAGATAAATCAGGTAATGAGTAAAATAAGTGAATAGATGGCTGTATGTGACATAATGAATATATGCTTGGACAGACGCCTGTTTTGAATGAATATATTCATTGTAATATATACGTATATACATATATACATATACATATGTATATATATATATATATATATATATGTGTGTGTGTGTGTGTGTGTGTGTGTGTGTGTGTGTGTGTGTGTGTGCGTGCGTGCCTGTGCAAAGGGCTGGTTGAAGTTCAACTTCACCAACAAGAGCTTGAAGAATCTTTTGCGAGTTGTGACTCATCGATGCCCAATCCATTAGAATAGGTACCGCGCAGTTGATCGACTGAGGATAGTCACATCAAAGTTAGCAACCTCGTCACAAATGGTCCTGCGATGAACTAAGAAATACACGCTTTCTGGAGCCACCCACGACAAAAATTAATAATGTCACATATACAAGTTTGCGAGTATCTACTTCTCTCGCTCCTTGCAATGATCGTCTAGGGGCAAATTCAGTGTGAGCCTTCTATACATATGGCGAAAGCCATCATTATTTTCATTAAGTTGCTATGCAAGTCAGGTCAGCAAGTTTCCCAACACCTTGTCTGGGTGTGGCTTGACCGAGAGAGAGAGAGAGAGAGAGAGAGAGAGAGAGAGAGAGAGAGAGAGAGAGAGCTTTCCATTTATGATGCGAGTGAGCTTTTAATAAGTAACCCCTCCCCCCATCCTTTGCCGGTCTTTGATAACACCTAAGAGGTCTTATGGCTCGAAATACGAACGTCATGAGTAATACTTCACTATTTAAACGAAGCTTTTCCTAAAATGTACTTGTATATTTATATGTATGTTTTTACGCAAGTTCACATACACACGCACGCACACATATGTGTTCAGTTTTCAATTTTTTTCTTTTCGCAAGTAGAGTTCTAATTTGTGGATGTTTTTACAACAGCGCTCCTTTTATAACGTTCCTTAAAGGCGTTCGCATATTTTGAATCATAACAGAGAAAGAGAGATGAAAGAATATCCCGAGAGAGAGAGAGAGAGAGAGGACATAATGCTTAGCCGCCTCGAACGGTTTGCCAGAAGAAGAACACCAGAATGATTAATAGTTTTTCAGTGAAATTACATCAACAGATTATTTTTCTCTTCGAAAAAGGCTCTTGGTTGCGCGGATGATTGTTTATGAGCAGCAATATATGTCAGAAATATATTATAATATTATATTATATATATATATATATATAGATATAATATATTAAATAATTATTATATATTATAAATATATTATATGTATATTATATAACATATATATATATAGATATATATATATAATATAATGCATATATATAATATATATATAACTGAATCACGAAAGTTTGGAACCGTGTCTTATAACCCTTTTAATATTTAATATTATATATATTATATTTATTATATATATATATAGATATACTATAATATACATATATAATGATTATATATAATTATATATACATTGCATATATATATAATATATATATAATATAATATATTATATATATAATTAATATATATATTATAACTGAATTCAACGAAGTTTTTGGAACAGTGTCTTATACCTTTATATTTATATATTATATATAGATATAATAATATATATATATATATATATACTAATATATATAAATTACATATATATATATATTATGTACGTATAATAATATTATATATTATATATATAATATATATAATATAATATACATAATATATATATATATGTGTGTACACAAGCACGCGCACATATATGGTATATTTACTTGCATATGTGTTTGTGTGCATGTGTATGTGTGCCTGCCTGAAATCGCAGGGCACGTATTTTCTGTCTACGGCTCTCCATCTGCTGTCGAAAATTTTCGAGACGCTTTTCAAAAAAACAAAAAAAAAAAAAAAAAAAAAAAAAAAAAAAAACAGTGCACCCGAAGACACACGGCGTTTGTTCGTGAATTCCGGGACGAAGAAGTTACTCTAAGATTATTAATGACAAAAACCCTATTAGAAATGGACAAATCCGTTCTTGTATTGTATTCCAACGGAAAAGAAGAACGCCACCGTAGAATTGATTACATTGTGCGTAAAACATTTAGAATTTGTGTTGAACGGAAGATATTGCTCTCAATAATTTGTTATGGAACTTATTCAGAGCAGAATATGAAGCACAATTATTCTATTCTACACAGTGTAAGATGATTTGATATGTTGACGACGAAAGATATAAAAGGCCATGGATTGAAAATATATCCTGATAATTCTGTAGATTAAATGAATTGATACCGCCAATAACATTCAGTCTGCAAATGGAAAACTACTGTAGCCTAACCGATAAAGGTTCAAATGAGCTTTGATTTAGAGTACACAGAAAACCTATCAATATTTCTGCCCACAAACCTGTTATTCTGGACACAACAAGAAAGAAATTCGTCTTAATATCCATTTTTAAGTGCATTGCGTATATGAAGCCTTTGAATCTGCAGTGAAATAAATAAAAGAAAAAGAAAATAAAGATATCCTGATATTGTTTTCAACGACGTTTTGAGAACAGCAGGATACGCTTTTGGTGATGACGGCAACACAGAAACATATAAAAAGTTAATTATGCTGCCATATATTTTTATCTTTTAAATTTAGTCTGCATTTATTTAAGATATTAAATTAATGTGACCTTTAAGATGAATAAGGCAATTTAAAAGCTGCACAATATTATATTTTGCTTATATCAAATCTTACGTAAATCAAGTGACTGTTTTATGTAGGTCAGACTGGAAAATCATTGGAAAAAGGAATAGAACAGCATTAAGGAATTTACGATATGACAGCAGTGCAGATTTTTTGAAATAACATAATCACACGTGCAATAGAAATAAATTTCTAACTCACGTCGGGATCGAATCCAGGACTCTCGAGTGAAAGACAAGCATAAACTTTGTTCATGTTAGTGGAAGCAATCGTATTTTCAACTGAATAGGTGCTAAAATTGATATAACTTCTAACAACACGCCGAAAAGACATATAACAGAATCCAGTTTTATAAAAGAAATGTTTGCTGTGAATTTGAATATCAGCCAAGGAATACACAATGTCTATCCCCCTACTTCCAAAGAAATGTGTAAAATGTTTAGATTTCGAGCAATGTGCTTTGTCTAGTACTAATCACAAGAGAATATTATTATTATTATTATTAATGCAAACGACATTAGTCCCGTTTTATAAAAGAAATTTGAAGGCATGTATAAATTAACTTATAAGGAAGTTGCTTTGGTACTGATATAAAAATTATTATTATTATTATTATATTATTATTATTATTATTATTATTATTATTATATTATTATTATTATTATTATTATTATTATTTATTATATTAATGGAAACAACATTGGTCCGTGACATGAGCACTGTACAGTAATAAAATAATAATAATAATAATAATAATAATAATAATAATAATAATATAATAATAATAATAATAATAAAATATGTATTTGGTAGAAGACCCTCTTTTAGGCAAATGCTGTTAAAAAGAATGGCGGAATTAAGCGAGTTGATTTTTATATTAAATTGTTTTTCTATTCTTACAGCCTGCGAAGCGAATTATAAGGAAAATAGAAAAAAAAAAACAATATATAAAACAACTCGCTTAATTCTGCTATTCTTTTTAACATAATAATAAATAATATAATAATATAATAATATAAATAATAATAATTAATAATTAATAATATAATAAATTACACCGCTGATTTGCCACTGCTTTCCCTTCCAAGATTGACAGCCATCTTTAAGTTACTGGCAGAATGCAGTAGCACAGATAAATTGGTTATGAGAGAGAGAGAGAGAGAGAGAGAGAGAGAGAGAGAGAGAGAGAGAGGAGGAAACCCATACAAATTGAATGCAGCTGTGACGGTAAACACTACACGTTTGATAGAGGGTCTACTACTTGTATGTAATATAATAATAATAATAATAATAATAATAATAATAATAATAATAATAACTCTGCTAAATAACAAGTAACAAAAAGTTACAACAACACTCACCAATCGTTCCTCCGATATTTCATTCAAATTTCGGCGCCTGTCTGAATGAGTCACTGATCTCTAGAGCTGTCTTCGGCAAAGGTTGCTCAGGTGACGTCATTGGTTTCGTTCGCGCATTATTGATAGCAGCAATAGCGGTTTGATAGGACCTGCTATCGCTAGGATAGAATGGAGGAGAGAGTCGTTGAGGGTATTTGCAAGTGATTTTGAAGGATGTTGGGTGACTAGGATACCATAATTGTGATAAAATTGATAATAATTGAAAAATTAATCACCGATTATATATTTTCCATCTTCAAATTTCTTTTTTAGCTTATTTGGGGGTATGTTTGTAATTAAGAAGGGATAAACATGTGTAGTTTTTGGATAGAGTAGGTTAAAAGCAATTATCAATCGGTTATTCTTTAAATATCAATAAGAATATTATTACTTTCGAAATTCAACTATATGAGTGCTTCTAACCGCTAGACCAATCTCTGAAAACTTGTGCAAAATACTATTGAAAATTATATTAACGACAATTAAATATATGAATAATAACTCAGAAATAATGAACTTAATTTAAACTTAATACAGAGGCAGGTACCTTAGCGAAAACTAATGAAAACAGAAATAAAAGGACTCGGCTCGAGTGGTGGCAATCGCCAGGTCAGAGTAACACATGCTCACTCACTGCTCCTACGCACACAACTGAACCTCCGAAAGAAATTGAAGTTCAGTAACACTAGCCAAGGTCTCTCTCTCTCTCTCTCTCTCTCTCTCTCTTCCGGACAGTCCCCTCGCCACACTCCACCCCTACCCTCTCTCTCTCTCTCTCTCTCTCTCTCTCTCTCCCCTTGCAAAACATTAATCTTAATTTTATCGGTCTAATCTGTTTCTTCAGCTTCATAAAACTGACTTTTTATGACCTACTGTTGATTGCAAATGCTGCTTAAAATATTTGTCGGGTGACGTCATCTTGTTGTGGTTCTCTCGGCTTCGGTATTCGGCAATTTGGTAGTACGGATGTAGGGCAGAAGGTATTTCCTCTTATTATGTCTTAAGATCTCTCTCTCTCTCTCTCTCTCTCTCTCTCATCTTCTTCCTGTTGAGGACGTAACTGCTCGTCGTGGGACACGAGAGAAGCTATTTATAGAACAGGGATGGATGATTTTTTCAAAGCCGCATGAATGAAACGGAGAGCTCGATAGAAATGATGAAAGCCTGGCTGGTGTCAGCGCCAAGTCTTGCGAAAGTGCGGGTGTTGTCAGCTGTTCGCTTGCGAAGGTGTCAGTGCTGTCAGCAATGAGCTATAGGAACATGTAGCTGATGTCAGTCGTTAGCCACGAGAAGACTCGCCTGTTGTCAGTCATAGGTAAAGCAGAAACGGGACTTTGATCACTGAGAAGGATTGAAGACGAGGTGGTGTCAGCTCCAAATTTTGTGAAGATGTTATTAGCCATTATTTTCGTGAAGACTTGTAAAAAATTCAAATGTCGTCAGCTCTAAACTTTCTATTAACTTTGCAGCTATTAGCTATAAGTCTGGCAGAAACCTAGCTATTGTCAGCCAAGGTCTTATGAAGATGCAACTGTTGTTAGCTCTAAGCCTTGTAAAAATGCAGATGTTGTCAGCCGCATACTTTGTAAAATATGTCTGACTGCTGCCAACTTCAAGCCTCGTAATGGACTGGCAAAGCTCAGCTCTTAATCCATGGGAAGATATAACTTTTGTCAGCTTTGTATCTTATAGATTATAAAGCTGCTGTCAG
>NC_087219.1:22053301-22058301 GCF_015104395.2 Macrobrachium nipponense
ATGGAAGGAGGGAAAGAGTTTCAGAGCTTGACAGTACAAGGAGTTGCAGTTTATCACAGAAGAAACAGAAGAGGTAACCCAGCGGGCGTTACAAATCGCCTGGATATGGCGGTAGTGATTTTTTTACTTCTTTCTCTTCAAGTTTTTCGTGCCCGGGCTGCATAGGGGCCCATGGCCTTACCCCGAGTCCTGTAAACCTCTGCACTGAAAAACGTAAGATTGTTTAATTTGCATTTTCAATATTTACAGCTTCGAAGTCCTCTAGATAATATGCGATAGCAGAAGCGACTTCTTCCGGCCTCCTATTACGTGAATCATTCTCTCTCTCTCTCTCTCTCTCTCTCTCTCTCTCTCTCTCTCTCTCTCTCCGCCGAGAGCGATCTAGCCCATCCCTTTCAGAGCCGTACTTTCCTTCCTAGATTCTAAAGAAGGAGCGGAAATTCTTTTGTTGTGCCTTTTCGCTGGAATAGCCACGAGATAGTGTTGTCTATGCTGACAAATAGCCTTTGTTCTTTCTATTAGTAGCAGTAGCTTCTTTTTATCATGGCTCACTGACTTACTATTTTTATAGGACGTATATATTATTACTATTATTATTACTATCGTCAATGTTATGATTATTGCCGCTATCATCGCTATCATTATTTGTATTTTTCGTCGTTTTTTAAATCATGTATCAGTGCGTTTTTCTATAAGCATTTTTTTCAGTATATTTAGAAAGCACTTCAATGGCGTGGTCGGTTTGGTCTTAGTCTACCACCTCGGTGGCCGCTAATTAGATTCTCGGACATTCCATGGAGGCATCAGAGATGTGTATTTCTTGTGATAGAAGTTCACTCTCGACGTGGTTCGGAAGTCACGTAAAGCCGTTGGTCCCGTTGCTGAACAACCACTGGTTCCATGCAACGTAAAAACACCATACAAACCTTCACGTTATGTTCTTGATTTATTGAGCATATTCGGAGTTTACTCAAAACTGACGAGTCGTAATTGTCGCATTATTCAAGATGATTAATAACCTATGTTCAAAGAGCCTCCCCGCTTTGCCATCCTTGCCAAATAGCGTGAGATGGGCGACGCATCCTTTATGCAGGAAAAGTCAGTTATAATACCTAATATGGTCTCTGTTTCCACAAAGTGATTCTCTCGTCGTTATAAGTAGATTATCAAAATGGATTGTTAAGCTGGTGCAGAATGCACCTTCGCTATTTTTTTTTTTATTTATTTATAAAGTTTGTCATTTTCAGCCATTATAGGCATGTATAGGAACCACTTGAATATAAAGTTCGAGACATTTTTTTAACTAAAAGATCAAATATTCTTCCCGTGAATTATATTCAAAGTTGGTATAAATACTGAACTAGGCTGGAACCTTGGGACATGCTCATGTAAGCATTATTTAAAATGCATGCTGGAAGCCGGCGCTTCTGTCTCCCATACCCTCCTGATCCCGTAATTACCCCGTCCCCACCTGGGGTGGACAAACAGATTTGCTGGAGGAGGGCAGTTTTCTCCCCAACCCTCCTGTTCCCCTACCTACCCCTCACCACCCGGGTCGGACAAACTGGTTTGAAGGGTTAGGTGGCTGTGTCATTTCTCCCCTGCTGTCAGCCGGGGGAGAATAAACTAAGATCCACTCGGATTTTAATATTATAGATAGATCGTTGTGCAGACAAAGTTGTAAATCTATAACATTGATGGCTCGATCAAATAAGGCATCCCACAAACAGCTTTGTCACATTGTTGCAGTCTGTCAAACCGAATTTGATTTAGATTTGTGAAAAGATGTATCAGGTGACAAATCAAGCAAAATAAATCAGCAGTAGCTTTTTCGGAATAAGACTTATAGTACGTATGACTCATGTTATCCTGCCAGAAAACTTCGAACCCTTGGTTGCCTGACAGACATTCCCTTCACCCAGTTCCCGGGTGCAGATCATTCAAAACAACATTAACAGCCAATTGTATTTTGGTTTCAAATCCGTAAGTGTGAATTTTGTCGGAACCTTCAGCATTTTCGCTCTATCCAGTTCTTAACGACTATTGATCTTATCAAGATATTCATTTGTTCCACTTCGTAAGAGCGAACCTTCCGGGTCTGATGAATGAAAGTTTGCAATTTGTAGTTCGGCCGTCTAGTTGAACTACCATTTTTTTTCTTTTTTTTTAACTAGCTGGAGGTGACTGGTTGTTCGAGAAGAATATTTGATGCAAGGTGCTGTGTATAACTGTTATCAGAAGCCGATAACGATTGTAACTTGTAGTACAAGACTCAACTACCCTACAAGAGTCGGCTACCAACTTCTCTATTGATACCATCTTACAAGGGAATATTCTTTTGAGTTGCTATTGTATAGGAAAAGTTTTCATCTTTCTTCCATGTCAAGGTATGTTCGAAGTCAAACCTTGCCTACGTATTTCACTGTGGAGAACTTGTAGCCATTCTTAGCTTTTCCAGCGTGTCTTCGGCAGTATAGGGGTACTCGTAAGAATATCTTGGTTATCGACCCGTAAAGAGTCCGTGTAACAAATGGCTATGACGTGAGTTACTATGCCAAAGAATTTTATATCTAACTTGAGATATGACCAAGATTTGTCGAAGTATAAATCAAGGAAATTATTTTTTAATCATGAATAGGTGCTCTGGGACGTTTCTTGCTCTAAAGTGTCTACAATTGACCTGGTTATTGGCCCTGAAATAAGATGATGCTACTCTTGTTGTTGTTATTCCGGAATGCAAAATGAAAGTTACTCTTGGCTTTACCGGATTTGTGAAACAGATCAGAAAAGGATGTATTCAATTGGGCATAAAACTAGATTAACTTCATAAGGTTTGATTAAACAGGCAGTCTCACAACCTACTTAATAACCTGTTTACACGTCGCGTTGAGCGTAATGACTCTTAACACCTGACTTTGCCCTCTCTGTCATATCACGGGAAAATGCAGACAAAAATGTACTGTTGTCAAATTTCCTGTATTTATAGAGACGAGTGGAATCTCCCGTTTGGATTTCCGCATTTTCCCGAGGTCATATTAGACAACAATGCTCTTAAAGCGGCAGTTTCCTTTTCCCTTTATTAGACAATATCCTGTTTGGGCCTCGACCACTGGCTCTGTTAAGACACGAGGCTTCCACTGGTTTTTGCAGAGTCAGCACAACAGGTGCTGTGAGTTGCCACATGTCGTAATACCCATTACGCAAGATCTTTGCATTATTTATCGATGTCAATGCTCAGAAGTTACGTGCTACAGAGCCAAGTGCTATAAGGCTCAATACATCCTTGCTAATGTGTCTTGTATTTTTTTTTTTTTTTTTTTTTTTTTTTTTTTTTTTTTTTTTTTTTTTTTACTGCCGTTCATGCATGAAAATACGTTGTTTAATTTGTCTTAACAACCATGATTTTCGTTCAGGGTTTCTTAATTGATATATATATAATATATATATATTATATATATATTATATATATATATATATATTATATATATAATATATATATATAATTTATTATATAGCATATATATATTAGATATAGATATTATATATATCTATTAATGTATGCACATTAAGAAACCCTGAACGAAAATCATGGCTGTGTGTGTAGTAACAGATAGTTAGTCGACTGCAATCACTCTTAACCAGATTAGAGAACCACATTCCGTAACAAAAAGGGGAGCTTCCTTAAAAATTACAGGAAAAATAAGCAGATGGTAAGTACACATCTACCACATCAAATATTTCCCCAGGTGATCTCCTTCCGGAAGGTGGCGTTGGGACAGCTGATTGCACACATCTTAACATTTTCTCTCTCTCATATATATCTATATATATATATATATATAAATATATATCTATATATATATATATATATATATATATACATATATTTGTCTTCTTGTTGAGTCCTTGTTGTGTTCCGATTCTCTCTCACTCCGTATATTTGCCTTATTTATAAATCCTAGTAACGTTACGATCTCTCTCTCTCATATATTTGTCTTCTGTTTTGAGTCCTTGTTGTGTTCCCATTCTTTCTCTCTCCATATATTTCCTTATTTTATAAATCTTAGTAACGTTACGATCTCTCTCTCTCTCCATATATTTGCCTTATTTATAAATCCTGTAGCGTTACGATCTCTCTCTCTCATATATTTGCCTTATTTATAAATCCTAGTAGCGTTACGATCTCTCTCTCTCTCTCTCTCTCTCGGAAGTCACGACGCCAGATAATTATAAGTTATTCTCTCTCTCTCCCTGCAGCCCAATATCCTGTACTGATGGACATTCAAAGGTGAGGCAGAACCCGTAAATTATTGGGGAGCACCTTTCTCTGCCACCTTTTCCTCGTAAAGGTAATCCATTTAGGGATTCCTGGACCGGATAATCTTCGGGAATCCCGGACCCAAATCACGAGGTCACGAGGGAGAGAAGGGGTGGTTGACCTCAAGGAGGTCGGACAAGCGGGGAAGTTGAATCCCTTTTTAAACAGTAGATAAGTATCCTATTTAAATTCAGCTCTCTCTCTCTCTCTCTCTCGCCTCTCCTCTATCTCTCTCTCTCTCTCTCTAGATATATATAGATATATATATATATATATATATATATATATATCTATATATATATTATATATATATATATAATATAATATATTATTAAATATAAATATAATAATAATATATAATATAATAATATATATATATATATGTATATATATATGTGTAATTATATATATATAATATATATATTATATTAATTTATAATATTTATTATACTTATTATAATCTATATTAAATCTATATGATCAAAATCTCATATTAAAGTTAATGATACTATTTTATAATTGTACAAAAAATATAACAAAAAAAGGTCCTTTGTTTAACAGGAAATAGATTGTTCCTGTCCTTATATGGTAACTATTTCTGCCTTTGTATAACCCAGTTACCAAACATATACAGCGTAACAGATGCGAGTAATACCTGTAATCGGCTACGCCTAAGGCGGGA
>NC_087219.1:22060801-22100801 GCF_015104395.2 Macrobrachium nipponense
TCTTGGATAGCTTTGATTCAGGTAGCAGATTCACTCGCACATGATCCTGCACTTGCCCTTACTATACCAGAAAAAAATTTCGCCTCCAGTAATAATCACTAAGTAACGCTCTACTCTTGAATTGGTCCAGTTTAAAATGGAAAAATTTCCAAACTATCTCACTTGTCAATTTCATAATGAGTATTTAACACTTGTATTCTCTGATATGGCTTTTCTTATCCCTTGCAGAACTCCCTCATTGCATTCATGGTTATCTTGTGGGATACCATTATTTCTACTCATTCGTCATAAGAGACATATGTTTCTAGTATCTTCAGGTACAAGCAAATCAACAAAATAAGCTAAAATAGAGTAACTAAATAGGCCAAGAAAGAAATAGTCACAGACATTACATTTCCTCTGAAAGCAAGACAAGATCTTTTCGGAAAGAAAAAGTCCTAAGTGAAACCCACACACAAATGCCTATGATCGTAATATTATTTTGGTCCAAAAGTGGACTTAAAGTTGAGACATTAAAATTTCGTTTTGATCACACTCGGGGTAGGTCGTTGTCAGATCATATTTACAGTTACATGAAGGAATTTAAATCATAATGTTCCCACTTAGCAGACGCGTCACTCTTACTCACAGTATGCTTATTCGTTATACATGAAAATATTCGTGTTATACAGATGAGCAACTGGGATATAATTTGTTGATGTAAAAATATTTAACAGGCAAATGCAGCTAAGGGCAACCCAGAAAATAATATCAAGTAATTACAACAGCGGTGCAAAATATTTTACTTTTCTTACAGAAACATTTATCGATTAAGTTGGTTTGTCATGATAAAATTTTCTGAAAGAATATTTTATTGGCATTCTCAATTATTAATTTATTTATTAATACCATTTCTATAAAAAAAAAATTCTCTCCCAGACTTAAGCTCCATTTTCTTGTTCAGTGCCCTTTTTGGTACAAAAACCAACTGTCTGTTTTGGCATTCCTGGGAGTAATGCTAAGGTCACACATTCACGTATCAACGCACGCACGGCCACGCATGAGCAGAAATTGGTAGTTGGCAACAGCTCACGTCAGTAAACCGTAAATATAACGTAAAACACACGTAAAATCGTAAACGTACGGCGACGTGTCGTCCGGGTGCTAAGCTCCGCCCACTAGGGCGCCGTAGCCCACTCCAGTTTTGAAATGTTCAAAACAAGTCGTGGGTGGTCACGCCAAATGTCTCCTGACGTAGCTCCAGGCATTGCACGTGGGACCCACGGTGACTGCTGCGGGGTACGCGCTAGGGTCACCTGCATTGTTCGCCGTCGTTGTTTTCTTTCCGCCGCGAAGCACGTGGGCCTCCTAATTGCGCTGCAGCCTACGGCGAAACCGATTCACACATTTACAACCCTGTACGACATGGCAACGCTGTAGCGTGGTATAAAAGGTCAGGTCGGCGCCCTCGGGTCATCTGTTGGAAAATCAACTTGAAAATATGGCCACAGGATTATCCCAAGACCTGACGGTCTCAGTTATTTCTTTCATTGACAATGGCGGATTTTGGAATAATCCTTTAGCACTGGCTCCTAATACGATTTCCACTTTCTCCTGACTTTTGACCGCTATCATCAATCAAACAATGAATTGGAATCTGTCAGAGGGATACAGGGTAATCCCAGCCTCTATTCCCAGGGTAGTATTCCAGCGTTCCGGTATACAAATCTCAACCAGAAATCAACAACCGGGTCATTTTCGTCAACAGGATTCCGGCATCTACCGCCTATACGTCGTCTGTCACACCTGCTCCAGTAAGAAATTAATTTATGATTAGCAACGCAGGGATTCAGAATATGGAGACAAGGTTTCAATAAAAGGCGAGTGGGAAATGGATAACGAATATAAAAATACTGGGGAAATTTCTGACGAAGACAATTGTTAGGATGTCTAGTAGTCCTTTTTGAAATAACCTTTACTGCTTAGGCCAAAAATAACAAAAGACTTCACTTGTAGACAGCAAACGTATAGTATAATCTGCTAGAATAACTTTCACACACACACACACACACACGAACACTTTCCCGGTAACACGGTATTCTCAGATTATGGAAGTGTCGAAGATATTTATTTCTTCTGAATAGCAGTCTTACAATAATGGTGTAACAAATAATGTAAATATCTAAGAGGAATTCCTATATACATCTAAAAAATATTATCTTGAATAGGTAGAATTCCTATTTATTTTTAAGAATGTTTGATAAGTTATTAGATGTTATTCTATATCGCTTAAATATAAATCGCCCATAGTCAACAGTTTTATAAGTCTAAGTGTATGTCTGAATGGTAAAATCGAAGCAAGACAATTCTAGTGCTAATCTTATATAAGAGCTCCCAAAGCGTTCATAAATCATAATTCCTAAAACTACGTATTGTATTCCTTGTCGACTGGTTACTTGGTTATTGCTATAAATATCATTCAGAAATGGGGTTAATATATAATCAGTGATGTGCTCATTTACAACCATTATTCTAATTGCGTCTACTGAAATGTTTTTGTTGTACAATTAGAAAGTATATCTTGGTAAATCTGGCTCTCTCTCTCTCTCGTCTCTCTCTTCTCCTCCTCCTCTCCCTCTCTCTCTCTCTCTCAATGATAATAAATCTCGATTTTGTGTGCATATAATTTTCAACTGTAATATTCAGCTGTGTTGTAGATGTCTTTCGCGGATTCAAACAGAATAAAAATATAAAAAAAATTAAAAACTGTAGTAATGTGCTCATACCCCTGGCAACAGCACAGCCCCACAACGGTGGGCGTGGTCTTGACGTGAAGTTGATCGGCGTAAGTTCCAGGTAGACGTCCGACCTTGCTTTCTTTGCGCGTACATTTGCGGCGCAATTTACGTCGCTGGCTTTACGTCCGGTAGCCCGTGTCCTGTTTACCAGCTGTTCAAGGTCATTTCACCGCGATGATGCCCAAGATCCACATACGTGGGCATACGCCGTCGTGATACGTGAATGTGTGACCCCAGCATAAGGGGCTGCTCCTTCAAAGTATGTTCATGCCTAATGTAGGAGTGGCCGAGGTGATGTGGGCTGTGGTGTTGATGCAGATGTCCTGTGAGTTTCCAAACTTGGCTGCCAAACTCAGGTTTAGCTGCCTGGTTAGGCAGCCAATCAAAGAGTGCCGTTATAGTAAAGTGCTAATAAATCACTTATGCTACCTGTCACTTGGTTCTGACTGCAGGCCAGTTACTATGTTTCTATCAGCATTTATCAAGATGGGTCAGATCCCACAAAGAAAGTTAGTTGTTTCAAGATGGGTCAGATCCCACAAAGAAAGTTAGTTGTTTCTTAGAATCAAATGGAATACTTTCCTTTCACTGGTAACCTCAGAGCTTTCTGGTGGACCACCATAGTTATCACATGGACACTCCGGGAACTAACAGACTGAAAAAATCATGCTCTGCTAACAAAAGAACACTACATATGGCACTTCACGTACTACTTTGATAGACTTTCCAGAATACTTATCTTCTCATCAATGGATGTAGGCACTACAAATAGCGAAGCAGGTGCTATTTAGTGGTAGCCTGTTAGCCAAGTAGGCAAGTACTTTACCACTGTTGCGAGCATCATGTCTGAAAATGTTAATTTCACTTTGCTTCAGCTTTGAATAAAAAAATTACTCTCGGCTTCTTCTTCCACTCCCAAGGTTTCCAAAGACATCAGGTTGTCTGAGAGATTGGTCATGCAAAAAGAATTTCCCGCCATCCATTAAGCTTCTGCTTCACAAAACATGACATTAGACGCCTGATCAGTTCTGATAATTCATCAAACAACAAGTGAATAAGAGGCTGATCGCTTTGGCTGATGGTCAAGAATTTGGTGGACAAGCTGCCGAGTGATTTAAGAAAATGCAATCTAACAATGGTTGAAGGGTTATTCAACGCTGCAAATATTTTCTTGATGTAATAAGAATCAGTTTTACTACTTTGGGAATAACATTCGTGAAGTAATGGTGCCGTGCAGCATACTGCTCAAGAACTCTTTCAATGACAGGAACCAACGAAAACCAACGGGAATTGACGTAACGCTTGAACTCTCTTTGCTCAATCCCCAAGAGATTCTGCACACCCTGTAGGTCTTCCTTCCTAGCAGGATACTTCCTGAAGCATTTGAAGATGGCATCAAGAAATTCGTCCATTCCACAATTACTGAATTTAGTCGTCCCGTGCCCAAATGAGTTGTGAACTATGTGCAAATTACATGAGCCAAAGTGTATCAGACCTTTGTGTTCTGGAATCTTGTTTTTTCAGGTACTATTCATTTATCAGTTTCATGAGTTTCTTATATTTGGTCCATCCTTACTCAGCATCAGAAGTTGACCGAGGCTGAGACCATCTTTGAGTGCACAATATCTGCGGTGGCATGACCAACCAGGCATGTGCAGAAGTAGTCATTCTGAACACCAGAATTTCCCCACCATATCAAGTGAAGATCTAACTGCTTGTTGCCACAGTCATTAGTAGTCTCTTCAAAACTTGAGGTGTAAAGAGCTTTACATAACCTTATTTCGTTAATACCTTGTTGGTGGAAGTAAGGACCCAAAACATGGGCAACGTCATACGATATTTTGTCTGCTCCTAGAGTGAAAGACTTGGCAATTCTGCGGTCTGGGAACATGGCACGAAAGTCCTGCCTTAATGAATCACAAGATGCATATGATAAACCACTTTCTACAACTTTCAATGTCCAGATAATTTTAGCTTTAGCCACCTCATCGTCATATGACATTTTATATCTTGGGTTTGACTCTGCTACTGAAGTTAAGGTCCTTTCCCACCATATTTTTTTTGCTGTTATATCAGTCCTCATTCAACACACTTTTGTATTCTTGTATCTATTCAAGTATAAACATTGGTTTTTTTCTAAGCCTTTCAAAATTTTTAGTAGGAGTTTCCTAAAAAAAAAAGTAGGACTAAGTAGGATGGAGTCTGAAAAAGTAGGAGCACTAGGAGGCCTGTAGGAGCATTGCTGGTACCTCTGCTCTTTCACATACTAGTACAACCATACAGCTAACCTTGTAACTACATTCATTCAAGTGGTTAGCTAAGCACAAAAGATTCTTTTAAAAGGCAATGGTTTCTTTCTATTCCTGTAGGAACAAGCTGTACTGCATTTCCATGTGGGTGGTAGAAGTGCTTTTATACTTTCTTTTAACACAATTTTGTAATGTACCATAGAATGGAATCTGATAGCAATGTTTTGTTGCTCATTACTACTTTTCATTTTAAATTTTTTTGTTTAAATTCACACGCTTTTAATTGGAGATATATTTTAATTCATAGAGAGGATTGATTATCAGATATAGCTGACTTGGCTTCTGAGGTAGAGAATTTCTCAGTATTTATAACCCTGTACTACATTATTCCTGTTGGTTTTTTATTCAGTATATCATCATTATTATGAATTAGTTTAAAAGAAGCATTTAAATAGAGAAGTATAGACATGCAGCCTAATAAGATGGTCTGTTATATAGTACAGTTTGAATAGCTCAGGTTACTGTATTTGGAACACTACGTACTGTTGAGAGGTGAATGTAGATGAAAATAGTTTATAAGAATTTGTAAAGCAAGCAGCTTTTAAACTTGGTGTGGGTTATATAGTTTGTTTGTATGGTGTTTTTACGTTGCATGGAACCAGTGGTTATTCCGCAACGGCTTTCCATGACTTCCAGACCACGTCGAGAGTGAACTTCTATCACCAGAAATACACATCTCTCACTCAGTGGAATGCTCGAGAATCGAACTTGCGGCCATCGAGGTGGCACGCCAACACCATACCAACCACGCCACTGAGGCGCTCTGGTGTGGGTTATAAGTTTTCTAATACACAAGCAGCCTTTAAACTTGGTCTGAGGTATATTGTTTTCTAATAAACAGTTTTTGACATAGGAAGAACCTATTTTTGGTAGTGGTTGTGAGTCCTCAAAGTTAAGCTCGAATGGAAACATTGGTAGGCTTCAATATGTCACTCCCCAATGTAACCTTATTACATTCTATCCCCTTTTGCAAGGACTTTTTTGAGCAGTCTGTTGTAGCTTTGGTATTTCTACAGAAGCAATCCGCGGTGGCTTAGACTATGGCAATTGACTGATTCCTATGTTATTTTAGTTACTGTACAAGATTTAAAAGTAATATCCATTCGGCCGGCTGTAACTAAGCAGTAATTGACCTTTGAAAGTTACATAATAGCCGCACCAAACTCAAACGTATATTAAAGTTTAGTTCCAACCAAATGAAAAAAATATTCCTTACAGCCCTTGTAAAGCAACTAAAATAACATAGAAAATGTCAATTGCCATAGTCTAAGTCACTGAAGAACGGTCCTATAGGAAGGTACCAAGTATTCGTTACGGTGAAGGAAATGTAAACACAGCCGCCATGTTTAAATTCCCCAACTACCACGGAGCCTATTTTCACAAAGGGGGGGGGGGGGGGGGGGGGGGGGGGGGGGGGGGGGGGGGTGGGGGGGGGGGGGGGGGGGGGGGGGGGGGGGGGGGGTGGGGGGGGGGGGGGGGGGGGGGGGGGGGGGGGGGGGGGGGGGGGGGGGGGGGGTGGGGGGGGGGGGGGGGGGGGGGGATAATGCACAGGGGGTGGGCGGAGTAAGGTGGAAGGTATGAGTTGTCTTAGCAGCACCCCACTGAAATAGTAACATACCTTGACGCAAACTTTTGGCGAAAGCCTAACACTCACTTTCCTAAAACATAATAATTAAGAATAATGTTTGGACCTTACCTTAAAGGGGTGGAGGGTACAAAGCAGCAGCTGCTTTAAGAATGCGTGGAGGCGGGTCTTGGGTTCCTCAAAATGCAGCTTGAAATAAGCAACAGCCAAGTACCCGACGAAGTTATACATTCTCCTCCCGTATCTTGGAATCGACTGCCGGAGTTCCTCCACCTCCTTTCGATAGTATTAGTATGGGCACCGGTTTCTGGGTCCACAAAGTTCATCGAGTGGTTGACTGTCAAGTGGACATAACCTTCATCTCGCAGGCAGTCATAAGCCCTTCCAACAGTCAGAAATAATAGTGGTAACCACCCGGCACAATGTATTCTTTGATAACTGCAAGCAGAGTCCACTCGTCCTGTCGGGTTACGGGAACAACGAAAAACTCCCCGGTCTGTCAGCAGATACCACGAATACCCATTGGCCTTCGATGAGGCGACCTACGTTGTATTTTCTTCTCCCAAACTTCGCCTCATTGATTTCAACAATTGTGCCGGGCCCCACCTATTTGCTTATCTGTTGGAAGCACCAATTAACTATGACCTGAAATAAAAGTCATTGTTAGGGAGGTAATTAACCCTTAAACGCCGACTGGACGTATTTTACGTCAACATTTTTTGTCTCTCGGGCTGCCGAACTGGACGTATTTTACGTCGACATACAAAAGTTTTTTTTTAGAAATTCGCGGAAAAATACTTTAGGCCTACCAGCCGAAAACTCTTGAATCATGCGCCTGGGGATGCTGGGAGTTCACGGATCAAGGAATGTGTTTTGTTTTGTTTACAATCGTTACGCAGCGCGCAAGCGCGAATTTCTTTCTTGCTGCACTAAAAGTATCTGTGACACATCTCGGAAATTATTTCGTCACTTTGACATAATTTTTTTACCATTTTAAACTAGCCGTTACATAGAGTATTATATATGAAAATGTGCGCAATTTTTATGTAATACAACAAAAATACTCATGATTGTACTTTTTATCAGTTTTTTAAGATATTTTTCATATAAAATAACGATAAAGTGCCAAAATTTCAACCTTTCGGTCAACTTTGACTCTACCGAAAATGGTCGAAAAACGCAATTGTAAAGCTAAAACTCTTAATAATTTTAGTAATATTCAATCATTTAACTTAATTTTGCAAACTAATTGGAAGTCTCTAGCACAATATTTCGATTTATGGTGAATTTATGAAAAAACTTTTCCTTACGTCCGCGCGGTAACTCTTCCGAAAATAATCATACATGCGATTGTGGTAATGTTTGCACCATTTTAAATTAGCCGTTACATAAAGTTTTATATATGAAAATGTGCGCAATTTCATGCACAATACAACTAAAAACAACCCATGTTGTAGCTTTTATCAATTTTGAAATATTTTCATATAAAAAATGATAAGTGAGCAAATTTTTCAACCTTCGGTCAATTTTGACTCTACCGAAATGGTCGAAAAAACGCAATTGTAAGCTAAAAACGCTTATATTCTAGTAATATTCAAGCATTTACCTTCATTTTGCAACAAATTGAAGTCTCTAGCACAATATTTTCGATTTATGGTGAATTTATGAAAAAAAAATCATTTTAACATTTTCTTTAACGTCCCGCGACGGTAACTCTTCCGAAAAAAATCATACGTGCGATTGTGGTAATGTTTGCACCATTTAAATTAGGCCGTACATAACGTTTTATATATGAAATGGCGCGAATTTCATGTATAATACAAAACAATAATAGTTGAAGGTTGTAGCTATTCTCATTTTCGAAATATTTGCATATAAATCACGATAAATAGAAAAAAAACCAAGTTCGGTCAATTTGACTCTACCGAAATGGTCGAAAAACGCAATTGTAAGATAAAACTCTTACAGTCTAGTAATATTCAGTCATTTATCTTCATCGTGAAACAAATTCGAAGTCTCTAGCACAATATTTAAATTTATGGTGAATTTTAAAAAAAAAAACTTTTCCTTCCCTCCCGCGCGCGGATTCTCCACCACAAATCTCCGAAATGCGTAAGTCCCATTCTCGGAATATTTGCTCCGTTTCATATTAGGCATTTCATAGAGTTTTATATATGAAAATGTGCGCAATTTCATGTAGAATAAAACGAAAAATATTTGAAAGTTGTAGCTTTTCTTATTTCCGAAATAATTGCATATAAAAAAATATATATATAAAAAATTCGACATTCGGTGGTCAACTTTAGCTCGTCAGAATATGGTCGAAAACTGCATTTGTAAAGCTAATATTCTTACAGTATAGTAAATATTCAATCATTTGTCTTCATCTGAAACATATTTGAAGTCTCTAGGACAATATTTAGAATTTATTGGTGAATTTTTGAAAAAAATATGTTGTTTTTACGTAAGCGTGTTACGAATTCATGCATTATATTGTGATAATATTTCTCTGTGTTGCTTTTATCGTTTTACATTTGTTATATACCAAAATGATTGGAATTTAGTGTACATTACAACGAAAAAAAAGTAACTTGTTACCTTCACCGTTTTTTTGCGCAGCACGATTTGAATACAATTATATTGAGAAATTTCGTTTTGCGCTATCAATATATCGCATTATTTATATATGATAATGATAATTTTTTTCATTTCTGATGGTTGCATACTAAATTTCAAGCAATGAGAAAAAAAGGAGAAAACCAAAAATGAACTCTTAATCTTGAAAACTAAGCGCGCTGTGATTTTTTGAAAAAAATATTTTTTCCGCTTACGCGCTCACTCTCAAACCCCTCCGGCACACGGGAGTCATTTTTTTATTTAACCGCTCCGGCGTTTAAGGGTTAAGTAGGGTAAATTTCATAATAATACAAGGCAGGTTGTGTATGAGAGAGAGGGAGGGGGGGGGGAGAGCGGGGGAGAAGGAGGGGGTATGAATGGAAAATGGTGAGGGGATAAGCAAAATACTTACTTCCCGGGAGAAGCTGGCCCAATCATTAATTGTCGAGTCCGACAGTCCAAGTTCTGTTCTCGCAACCTTGTAAGAAAATAAATCACTCACATACAGGTATGCGAAGAACAGAACTGTCTCAACATCAAGGTGGGACCCAGAGAACCAAGTGCCCTTAAACAAGGAAAAGTAGTAAGAACAGCGTTTTTTCGCTTTCTTACTATGTGGTCGATAAGACCGGTCACACCTAAAGGTAAACGTGGAGGGAAAAATACCAATTATAAACATGAAAATATGGAGTAGGTCATAAATGGTATAGGTGTAATATAATATTGCCATGAATCTAGGGCCGGGTCATATCACGGTTACATGTAGAATCCAACAAACTATTCGTAAGGTATTTACCTAAAGCACTTTTTTTGCAGATCTAGGCGGCACTCATTCCCACAATGGGGGCAAAAGACCTGCTTCCTCAGGAAGCAGGTCTGTTTATGCCGTGGTCCTGGCATAAACAGACCAGCCGTTCATAATTACCTGAGTAATAGGCAGAAAAATCTTTGTAACTGAATGGGGGCAAAAGACCTGCTTTCTCAGGAGGCCGTGGTCCTGGCAAAAACCGATTAGTCGATCATAATTACCTGAGTAAAAGGCAGAAAAATCTTTGTAACTCATGTAACAATTGTTACATGAAGTTGGCAAAGAGTTCCTGGTGAGGGGCTGGGGCGAGCGTGAAGTAGATGCAGCAGTGGATGTCATGGCGGCAGATTCAACAGTGTTGGAGTTCTACAGTTAGGAGGTGGCAGGAGGCCAGACCGTAGAAAACAGGGTAGGAGAGGTGGGGTGGAGTAGTAAAAATGCTTTGATGCTATTGGTTGATGCAGGGTGGGGCTGAGGTAAATGAACAAGCACTTACCAAGATAAGTTGGCAATGTTAAGGGTAATAAAAGTAAATGGGTAGTTAAGGAACTAAATGTAAATGTGGGATGGGTTCAAAATATGAATTAATACAAATACATATATAACGGGCCCAGGAGGGGTGGGATTTAAGTCCTGGGTGGTAAATGTGTAATAGGGCCTATAGTTTTAATAAATACAAAAGACCAAATTAAACATAGGTTAGCATATAACAAAACTAATTAAACTTGTAGGGGATGTTGCCTGACCAGGGGTGGGGTTGGACCTGCTGTAACCCCCCTTAAAGAACCAAACCAACCTAACATAACCTAACCTAGCAGGGGATGTAACCTTACCTAGTAGGGAACTTAACCTAGTAGGCAATGTTGCCTGACCAAGGGGGCTTTGCCCCCATACCCCCCCGTACCCCCCCGGTTAAAGGCCTAACTTAACCTAGTAAGGAATGTAAACTAACCTAACCTAACCTAACCTAGTAGGGAATATTGCCTGACCAGGGGCTTCGCCCCCCGTACCCCCCCCCTTAAAGGCCTAACCTAACCTAGTAAGGAATGTAACCTAACCTAACCCTAACCTAGTAGGAGGGAACATTGCCTGACCAGGGGGCTTTGTTTGCCCCCCCCCATACCCCCCCCCCCCCTTAAAGGTCCTAACCTAACCTAGTAAGGAACGTAACCTAACCTAACCTAGTAGGGAAATACTAGGCCTAACGTAACCTAGTAAGGAATGTAACCTAACCTAGTAGGTAATATTGCCTGACCAGGGGGCTTCGCCCCCCGTACCCCCCTTTACCCCCCTTAAAAGGCCTAACCTAATCTAGTAAGGAATGTAACCTAACCAACCTAACCTAACCTAACCTAGTAGGAAACATTGCCTGACCAGGGGGGCTTCACCCCCCCGTACCCCCCCTTAAAGGCCTAACTTAACCTAGTAAGGAACGTAACCTAACCTAACCAGAATAGGAAATAAACATAGGCCTAACGTAACCTAGTAAGGAATGTAACCTAACCAACCTAACCTAGTAGGGAATATTGCCTGACCAGGGAGGGGGCTTCGCCCCCCGTACCCCCCCCTTAAAGGCCAAATAACCTAACCTAGTAAGAAATGTAACCTAACCAACCCTAACCTAGTAGGGAACATTGCCTGACCTGGGGGCTTTGCCCCCCGTACCTTACTAAAGGCCTAACCTAACCTAGTAAGAACGAAACATACCTACCTAACCTAGTAGGGAAATACTAGGACCTAACGTAACCTAGTAAGGAATGTAACCTAACCAACCTAACCTTACCTAACCTAGTAGGGAATATTGCCTGACCAGGGGGGCTTCACCCCCCGTACCCCCCTTAAAGGCCTAACCTACCTAGTAAGGAACGTAACCTAAAACTAACCTAGTAGGGAAATACTAGGCCTAACCTAACCTAGTAAGGAATGTAACCTAACCAACCTAACCTAACCTAACCTAGTAGGGAATATTGCCTGACCAGGGGGGCTTCGCCCCCCCGTACCCCCCTTTAAAGGCCTAACCTAACCTAGTAAGGAACGTAACCAAAACTAACCTAGTAGGGAAATACTAGGCCTAACCTAATCTAGTAAGGATGTAACCTAACCAACCTAAACCTAACCTAACTAGTAGGGAATATGCCTGACCAGGGGGGCTTCGCCCCCCCGTTACCCCCCCTTACCCAAAGGCCTAACCTATAACCTAGTAAGGAATGTAACCTAACCTAACCTAAACCTAGTAGGGAACATTGCCTGACCAGGGGGGCTTCAACCCCCGTACCCCCCCTTAAAGGCCTAACCTAACCTAGTAAGGAACGTAACCTAACCTAACGTAGTAAGGAAATACTAGGCCTAACGTAACCTTGTAAGGAATGTAACCTAACCTAACCTAACCTAGTAGGGAATATTGCCTGACCAGGGGGGCTTCGCCCCCCCGTACCCCCCCTTAAAGGCCTAACCTAGCCTAGTAAGGAATGTAACCTAACCAACCTAACCTAACCTAACCTAGTAGGGAACATTGTCTGACCAGGGGGCTTCGCCCCCCCCTACCCCCCCTTAAAGGCCTAACCTAACCTAGTAAGGAACGTAACCTAACCTAACCTAGTAGGGAAATACTAGGCCTAACGTAACCTAGTAAGGAATGTAACCTAACCTAACCTAACCTAGTAGGGAATATTGCCTGACTAGGGGGGCTTCGCCCCTCCGTACCCCCCCTTAAAGGCCTAACCTAACCTAGTAAGGAATGTAACCTAACCAACCTAACCTAACCTAACCTAGTAGGGAATATTGCCTGACCATGGGGCTTCGCCCCCCGTGGACCCCCCCTAAAGGCCTAACCTAACCTAGTAGGAATGTACCTAACCAAACCAACCTAGTAGGTAACCAATAGGGAATGTAACCTAACCCCCCCCCCCCCGGTATCCACCCTTGAAGAACTAGAACTAACCAACCTAGCCTAACCGGGTAACCCCCTTCAAGGAAGTAAAACTAGTAGGTAAACCAACATATAACAAACTAAACCTAAGGGTATGTTGCCTAACCGGGGGATGGGATTCGGCCCCCAGTAGGTAAAATGAGATATAAACCTAACTTTGATGGGTGTGGAAGTGTTGTAAAATGTAAAAAGTAACCATACATAACTGCATAATAGTAAGGAAACTGGAAGGGAGGTGTAAATTGTAATGTCTGTAAAAGTGTATAATGGAATATATTTAAATGTAGGTTTTATAAAAATAATGGCAAACTATATATTTAAATGTTATATATTTAAATGTAGGTTTTATAATAATAATGGCAAACTTTAATCTAGGTATTGGTATCGGTGAGAAATGCATTGTAAATGGTGTAACGTAAAGAGCCAGTCGTGAATACTGGAAAGGGGAGGGATTGACTTGTGTATAAATGATATAGGGAGTGTGTATGTAATATGCAACGCAATGTGCAATTTCACGTAACAGGTAGGTAGGTAGGTATCGAAACGTCCTAAAACCTGAGTTCTATATCAACACGTAGGCATTTTTTAGGTGTCTGTCCTCAATTATAACATAATATTTCAAGTTATATATGGTGAAATGATTAGGTGGGGATATTTCAAAACAGTTATTATACAAATACTATGGAAAAATGAAAAGCAATAAACACTAGAATTCACATAACATGTTTAATAAACAAATTAGGTAAATGCTTTTATGTAACTCAACGTATGGTTACCAGCCAGGGTTCCCAGATGACACCACTACCAACCAGCCAAAGTCTACCATGAAACCAGCCAAAATCCCAAATGGAAATCCAAACCAACCCATTAACCGGCAAATATATGTGCATTATATTTATCTTTATAAATGCATATTTTTTATCATATATATGCTTGTATAGCGGCATCATAGTTTTAGTTAGATAATATAAACTAATATAAGAATACAGGAAAAAAAACGAGAATGAATTGAAATTTTGAAATGAGGCTCGTTCTCTGAGAATCCGGTGGCCTGTTTTGTGGTCGTCTGGTGTGTGTGTGATTTTTATTTTAATTCCATCTACATATTTTGCTTAAATGTTACCAAGTTTTTACTGAAAACCTATTCAAATTCCCCAGATTTTCCTGAAAACCTTCAAAAATTCCCAATCTGGGGAGAGATTCCTCAAACGTGGGATCAGTGTTTAGCTCAATTAGAAAGTATTTGAAAACCAGCCAAAATACCACTAACCAGCCAAAGTGAATTTTTACCCACCAAATTAGGAAAAAAAGCCAAATTTGGTGAGAAACTGCCAAATCTGGGAACCCTGTACCACCCAATCCTTCACTCAGTCCGGTAGCAACGTAGGGGTCATACTGTAACGTGTTTGGCTAAATACATGTATCCCTCCCGTAAACCCCCATTTCTTTCCTCACTAAGCAGTCTGAGTTTAGGCCAAAAGCTCCCTTACAGTTAGCGCATGCGCAGTAGCATTAGCGCATGCGTAGTAGGATTCAGTGTTGTGGTAGTAGTAGTAGTAGACGAATATGGATGTGGAACGGCTCCACTATCGCTAGTTTTGTTATCTCTTATTTCCGCCTGTATTTCGTGTTTTTAAAAGTGATAAATGTGGGAAATACCACAATAACACGGCAAAATCACCCCCCAAGTGGTTTCTCCCCACCCAAAACCCCGGTTCCCACTGGGGGTCCCCCTTACCGTAGGATAGAGTTGGGGTTTTGTCCCCACCCAAAACCCCGGTTCCCAATGGGAATCCCCTTTACCGTAGGATAGAGTTCAAAGGTAAATTAGAGTTGTCCGAATAAATATTACTTCAAATTCTTGTTCAGGAGGTAAAACTGCATAGAAAAACCGCAACTGCCATACTCTGGGCCGCCGCGGATAGGTACACTAGATCTACCGTAGCTTTTAACTCGATGAATGAGCCCGACAACAGAACTGCAGACACAAGTTTTCTCTTCCTAAACCAAAGGATCCTTTTAACAACAGAGCTGATGGCTGTCTTTCCGTCCCTCAGAAAAATGAAACCTCTAAAAGGGATCCACATTTTGTTGGTCTTAAACAATATGACTGCAATGTCCTGCATAAAGAGGTTAGGCTTACAGTCATCTCTCAATGCAGTAATGATACCTTTCATTCAGATAGCGCAAGCAAAGAATGTCTGCAATTCACTTCACATGTTCTGTCAATGTAATAGCAGACTCTCTGTCTAGAATTACAACAGCCTCGACCGAGTGGAAGTTAGAAAATCACTTTTTTTAACTAATTGCCAATATGCTTCCACATCTGGAATACATACGGTAAACTGGCCACCAACCACCCATTCGCGTTCTTGATATTCGCGGACTCACCTATTCGCAGATTTTTCTGTGGAACCTATCTAAAAGTTATTCGCGGGAGAACTCGCTCATTCACAGGTTTTTCTGTGGTACATATCTATAAAAATATTAATGAGTCCCCACTATTCACAGATACAAATTTTTTCGTAAAGCAATATTCTGTATTTTCATATTATTTACTGTATAATATGTGACATTAAATATTATATTATAATATTAAATCATACGGGTACTCAATGGTGATGAATGTTGATTAGATGATGATGAATTATATAGTTGTGCAGTCCGATGAATGACGATGAAGATAGGCTGCACAGCAAAGTAGAAGAGTTACGTCTCCTCTGCAGGCGCCTCTTCGCCTTCTTCAGGGGTTTTGAGAGGCACAACCTTCTTGAGGTAATTGAACATGTTAACAAAGGTGATATAGTAGGGCTTCATGAGTTCACTAACAGTACGTATTGGTAAAATTTGTGGCCCTTTCTTCATTTTTATCTCATGCCTTGACCATTGTCTGCATCTGCCTTACTTCCTTGATCAATTTGTGCAGAAACTGAAATTATTCAAAATTCTGGTCCGTTAGTTGAATAGTAAAGAAGGCGGCGAGGTCTACGAGAATGACCTCCCTGAGTATTTTGCCTTGTTCATTCTCGTTCTCAACGCAGATGATTGCACTTTAAGTCACGCCATAATGGGCTGCTACTTCTCCATGACTTTTGCCCTCTCTTAGCATAACAATCATGTCTACTTTCTCCTCATTTGTCATTAACTGTAAGGGCCCCTGACGGTTAGGCTCTTTGCTAGAAGCCTTAGGAGAAGCAGAACATTTAGAGGAAATTTTAGTGGGCGATTCAAAGAATATTCTTAGTCCATAATAGTATATACCGTACATGCAAAACATGCACAAACTAGGTAACATTGGACTGTATTTAGTCAATTGGGTATAGTAAATTTCACATACGTATACGTACATTGATATTCTGTGCGTGCTGTACATTTTATGAAATGTTTTGTTTCAAGATGATTTTTAATTAGTTTTAGGATGATACTATAAGTACGCAAAGCATATCTAAAATACACAAGACAACAGGAATATCAGGAACGTATGTTTTTGCCTGTGGTACCAGTCTTTTCATGCATACGTACTTAGTATATTTTTGTGACCAAATGCATTTTTTATAATGAAAAAAGATTTACTAATTTTCAAATATTAGTCCTCATTAACATACGTAATTTGTTTTTCCTAAAAGTTGCTTCAACAAAGCCAACTTTCCGCAGATAATTCTTATGATGCCATGATCCCCCCCTAGAGCAGTACCCGGACGAAATGATACTGTGTACGCTACTTACTGGCTGTCATCTGCAAAGCAGCCAATCCAGGAGTAGCAATCATTTTCCCTGGCGCTCATTGACTGTACACTTGGCGTTGATTGGTTGAAACCTGAGACCCATCTTGTGAAGATGGAATTGTGGGTACCGCACATCCAGGGTGACCAGATTGTGAAAATTGAAATAAGGGACACCTTAATTGGAGAGTTAGTTTGTTACGCACGCAGTGACTCAGGCAGCGCGAAGTCTTTCTCAGCTGGGTCCAGATTGTCCAGGACCTACTTCACTGACTTTTCTTTTGTTTTAAAGCGCGTTCATTGTAGATTTTGTTACAAACAGCTGTTCATTACATGTGTCAAAGCATTACAATATTGAAATCAAGCACTGTTGCCAATTTTGGGCAGCCACCTTTACCCCGTATTTTGCAAAAATTCACTAGTAATTTGTTTTTTTTTTTTTCAAATATTGAGAATACGGGACCAAAAGCTTCCCGGGGAGGGTCGATACGGGATACGGGACAAATGTCATGAATATGGGACAATCCCGTCAAATACGGGACGTCTGGTCACCCTGCGCACATCGCACATCTCTCCTTGATCAGCCTCACTGTGTAGAGAGTTACTGATACACACTGACGTAATCGTGAATCTGTTTTATGTATTATCAAATATCTGTGTCAGTCGTGCCTAAATTGGCTCCTAAAAAGTGCCCTGCGCCTTCTAAGGCTTCTGGCAAAGAGCCTAAACGAAAGAAGGCGGTCACGAAGATCGACACGAGGTAAAAGTTCTCAATCGTATGTTGAAGGAGGGCAAAAGTTTCACTACAGTTGACCACCATTTTAGTGTGAATGAGAACACAGTGCAATACATTACGATAAAAGAAGGTGAAACAAGAAAATGTAAGCATGAGCTACTTTGGTACAGCTAAAACAGTGTCGATAGTGTGAGATAAAAACAATCGTACGGATGGAATCTGCACTGACATACTGGATCAAAATCATTCACAAGAAAGCGTGACAACTCCACCAGCAGCTATCAACTACGTAGAGGAACAGGAAGGCGATGAAGAGGGGGATTTGGAATTCTTGGGCTTTGATAAACCTGCACCTGAAGAAGAAGAGCCGCAACCAGAACCATCATCAGCTCCTCAAGGTTTCCAGGCAAGCAAAGGATGGTTTCACCGGTTCCAGCAGCACTTCCACCCAAACTTTGTTTCCCTACATTGAGAAGCTACATTGGTAGACAAAGAGGCGCCCGTGAAATATCCCGAGACCTTCAATTGGATATAACAGTAGAAAGAATACTGTCCAGAACAGGTGTTCAGTATGTACGATAATGGCCCCTTCTGGAAAAAGATGCCTTCCCATACATACTTAATGAAGGATGAAGCTAAAGCCTCCAGATTCAAGGAACATAAGGACAGGGTTACTCTCCTAATGTATGGGAATGTGGCCAGCTTTATGCTGAAACCAGGCCTCATTTACAAGACTGCGAACCCCAGGGCACTCAAGACTAAGAACAAGGCATTGCTGCCTGTGTTCTGGATGTACAATCGCAAGGCCTGGACCACCAAAGTCCTTATGAAGTACTGGTTCCATCAGAGCTTCATTCCTCAAGGTAGGCAATACCAGGGCGACTTGGACATGAAGTTCAAGGTGTTGCTAATAATGAAAAATGCTGGTGGTCACCCTCTCAATCTTTATTACAATTGAGTCCAGCTCGAGTTCCTCTGTCCCAGCACCACTTCTCTCATCCAGCCTATGGACCAGGGCATGATCCATGCCTTCAAGGCACTCTACATCGGGCACTCCATCCAGCACCTTGTTGATGCAATGGACCATGATGGTGAATTTATGCCGAAAGACTACAGTATTGGCGTAAAAATCATGATTGCCACGTGTCTGTCAGACAGACTGGATTACTTTCACAGTACTAAGTCATACAGTACATATGCATGTTTTTTTTACCATTAAATGTTTAAGATTTACTTTGAAATATTAATATTATTATTTCAAAGATTAATACACTAATACAGGGGTTCCCAAACTGCGGGTCTTGAGCTTTTTCTGGGGGAGGTTATGGAAGATTAAAGGTTTTGAGGAAATTTTTTAGGATATTTAGGGATTTTGTTAGTTTAGATCTAGATTTTGTTGTACGACTATTTTCTTTCCTAACACTATATGTTTTGCAGATATCAAAGAAACACACACAACGAGAGGTTTCTGTCCTTGTTAATAAACATTAATAAACATTTTTGTTTGTTGTTATTGTTGTGATTAATTTCTAATTAAATGTTTAAAATGTATCTATGCCATTGGAAATTAGTACATTTTTAGGTTTATAAAGGTTGGGGTCATGATAGGTTTGGTATTACTGAAAGGGGTTACGTACTGGAAAAGTCTGGGAACCATTGCACTAATAGATAATAGTTTAATGTATATTTGATGTATGGTATTTTTAGGGATACTTTGGTGTTTGAACTTTCAAGATAGGCAGTTAAGTATATAAGCATTTATAGAGAGCGGGTTCTAAGTACGTATTCGTGGATTCTAGTTATTTGTGGGGGAGCCTGGTATTTTTTCAATAGTTATACTAAATGAGTTACTCTCTCATGGTCTCCCTAGGGCTCCATGAGTCAGACCAACCAATTACAGGCAGTCCCCGTTTTACGCTGGGGGTTCCATTCTTAAGACGCGTCACAAGCTGAAAATTGTTGTAAAGCGGAACATCATAAAACAATATAAAAAATCCTAAGAAAACCTTACTTTTAATGCTTTGGGTGTATTGAAAAGTATGTAAACTGCGTTTTTCATGAAAAAACCTTCTATAGATTATTTTGCCTTTTTAGTCATATTTCTTCCATAGGATTGGCGTCGTAACTACATTTCCCAGACATATTGTTATGTTGGATAGACGAAGTATATATGGTTTGCACTTGGTACCTAGCAATGTTAGGCAAATAATCTTCATTGTAGACTAAATTTAAAATTTCATGTGAAGGTCATCACTCGGGAAGGAGTATGTGTTGACGACTTCCCCTCCTGTCCAGGAGAGAACAACAGCAATGGAATTTATTCTTTTGCCTGTTGTGTTAGAAATAAAGAATCAAATACTGTCTGACTACTTCAGGCTATTAGGCAGGCGGTTCCGTTGAAAGCTAGTAGATTCGTTCAAAGCTTTCAAATTCTGAGACAATGAAGAAAAAAGGTACATTATCTTCCACCGGTTCCAGTTTTGTAGGAATGCATTTCTTGCTATTGCCTGAATGTCCAGGTTCAGACACATACACTGGAAGTTGATGGTCCTCACATGTGGCAAACTGGTCCTGTGAAAGCAATTTAGCAATTGCCAACTTGAAAGGAGCTTAGCATGAGCCTAACCCCTTTATAGAAGACATTGCAATCATCTTGTCTAAGACCAAAATAATGCGAGTCCCTTTTGGAGGTTTCAATTCTCTGAGATTAAAAGACAGCCAGTAGCCCTAGGAAGTTCATATGACACTCCCGCTGAGCAGGTGACCATCTCCCCCCTAACGGACACTCATCCCACTGGCCTTCCCAGCCCCTCAAGGAGGCACACGTATGTATTAACATTTGAATGAACTGTGGTTGTCAGGTCGGCCTGTTTGCCAGAGACCCCTTCCAGGTCCACGGACAGAATATCTTCCTAATATCAGGTGAAGGCAATCACAAACCCTTTTCCTGGCATGTGAGAGCCAGACTGTTAATTCCTGCAGTCACAATCTCAAGATTAGATCTGTCATGAACCCAAACTGCAGCAGTCATCTAAGTCCTTCCTTATTCTGGTTTGAGTGCTTTCAGAAAAGACAGCTGGCTGCAAAGAGTAACCCAACAATGTCCCAGCCTCGGAAAAGTCTGCTGGATGTAAGGTGAGACTTGTTCTTATTAAAAAACCTTTGAGGTCGAACAGCAGCTACCAAAAATAGGTTTTTCCTACGTCAAAACCTATTTTTCGGGATTTTATAAACTTTTCAGCTTACAGCAATACAAAACTTTAAGCTTAATCCAGTTAATTTTCATGGGTGCAAGGAATGTGCAATGTTCCTCAAAGCTAAAACTTTGATTCTAGAGGCTGAAGGTTAGGGCGAAATAAAAAAAATTAGTTTTCTAGCAAATTACAGAAATTGCTTGACCCTTCCTAAGGTATGTACTCTGATGGTTATTGGATATTTACAGCTCAGTAATATTTTAGGGCCTAACATGTTGATAAAGAAATATAAAATATGTTTTATAGCAAATTAAGATTGCTTGACCCTTCCTATGTGCATTCCAATAGTTAAAATATTTTACCTGGGAACATTGTCATACACTCAAGAGTGGGGTTCATACTACAAAAAGCTACAGAGGGATAGTGGCCAGTACAGGGAAATACTGAGTGCTCATACACTTATATGGATATCCAATAAATGCTAATTGTGTCAATCTTGACCATACATGAACAATAAAAAGAAAAAATCTTGTTGAGGTCTTTCTCCATTAAGTAAATAGAGTAACAAGACTAACAATGAGTGGAAACTGGAAAAACCTTGGTGGTAAGATGACAAAAGGAGAAACCTAATCTAAAAGACAGAGATAAACTTGGAACTACAGTGATGCAGCAAAGAGCTTTTAGCACTGCCTCAGGACTTTAAAGGAGGGTACTGCCAAAAGTAAGTCTTTCATTGGCACTCAGTGGATGGTACTAAGAGTTCTTGGTACCATCTGTTAAGCCTAAAGCTGCGTTGCTCTTCATCTTATACTTCATATCCATTTCCTCAGGTTTTTCATACCTACCTGTCTGGCCTCTACTGTGGTCCAATTTCTACCTCTCTCTCTCATTTAATAAAACTATATTTCTGGACACTAAGTCTAGAAATTGGACTCACAGTGATTATAAGTCTAGAAATTGGACTCACAGTGATTACAAAATAATAACATAATAATTGCAATAAAACTTCCATCGTAGAGCCACATAAGGCATCTACTGTAAACAGTTACTACCCATGGTTCTACAGTCTTTCAACGTAGTAGTCTTCACCTTATCTATAGAAATGGTGCTGCACTGCTTTAAATTAAGGACCATCGTTCGAATTTCTGCACCATACAGGGAAAAACACCCTATTGCTTGTTATGCAAGTATTCCAGAGTTAAATAACAACAACAGATAATTCATTATATTTTATCAAAGATAATCCATATGTACAATACACTCATAAATCTGATATGTTACCAGAAAACTATGTACAGATTCAAATACTGAATAAACAATATATTCACTATTTACAGAGAAAAGAGTTTCATTTATAAAACAAATATGCTTAAAACAATATAAAACTGTACAATATTTGAACAAGCATAGCTTATTACATTTGGTTTAATATCTTCAAACAATATTAACATTTATATACTCAAATGTGTTCCAGATATTCTATACAGTCAATGAGTAATATCAACAAAAAGACACACTGGGAGATAAACCAACCCAAATCATGTATGCGTACATTACATGACATAAACAACAGCTAACTTTATCACGGATTTCTTCCATCACAAGCTCCAAATTTCGAATTCAAGAAGATATATATACATTAGTTTATGTCCTATTAAATTCAAATTTTCTACCAATAGCAACTGAATGTTGATTCTCCTTATCAAAAGCTAGTATTGTACCGAATAACAGCTGTACAAAGTTTGACATAGGATTTCTAAATTAAGAAACTTATGCATATAATAATAATATAATACTGTTCAGCACATATATTTCATAATATTTCAATCAATACATTACCTGAACAACAGATTAGTATGAAAGTTGTGGAAAAAAAAATTATTAAATGATGTGACAGACAGTTGCATTGGAGTTTATTGCACTTCACCTTAAACCTTATGATAGATATTAAGAATGGCTCTATCAGGATACTAACCAATGCATCTAGAACATCTAGGATTAATATGGAAGGAAAAACCTTCACTGATCAAAAAAAATCTTTGTTACTGTCAAAATAAGATTTTCTTTCGGTCACTAAAGAGTTGATCTGATACTAATTCAATAATCAAAACTTTGATTTTATGATGTGGAATAAAAGCAAAGAAGATGTAAAAAATGGGATTGTTGATATTTTACACAATCAATGACTGACTGCCAAACAAAACAAAATACACTACCAAGAATTAATTAAGTGCTTGAGCCTGAGATGAAATGACCTCCTTCATCGTAAGTGTTCTCCTCCTGTCTTTCCTCTTTTCCTCTTTCTCAAAGCGTTCCTTTTCCCTTTTTAGCTCGTCCAGTAACGAACTGGATATTGCTAGAAGGCGGTAACGCTGGCGAAGGTTGCGTGCTCGTACGTGGCTGGAGGAGATCTCGACCGTAAAGCTTCCAGGGAACCATCCTCGCTCCTGGTCGCGGATCCTCTCCCCTTGGTACCAACCTGTTGTTGAAGTTGATTTGCCTAAGATGTCTTTACTGGACCACATTTGCATCGATTAAAAAAATGAAGTTCCTATAGTTAAATACTTGATCTTTGATCTAGAAAAAACTGTTACTATGTTCAGTACTCTATAACATGAATTTGCATTATTCATTACAGTTACATACTAAAACTACTATGAACAGTATAAATGAATATATTCACCTTATATTTTATAATGATTCCACAGTAAACTTTAACTATCAAAATTAAGAGAAATTAAAGTAATAAATTACACAGCATCAGAACTGTAGCTATATGCAAATTAGTATTTATTTCATCATCTCTGAAGGTAAATCTTGTCAAAACTATTAACCATATCAGCAAATGCTGCAACTATGTTACAGTACCTACCTCCAAAATAATAATAACGAGCAGTTAGTGCTACTCTACATTCATATATTAGACTAAATTAAATATAGTAAGCCATGCAACTAGCTTCAAATGTTCTTTATCTAAATTCTAATGAGCTCTACATCCATGCTAACATGCACTTAGTTTAGGGAAAGATAAATGGGAAAATGGCTAATAGGGATGCTATTATTCTAGAAATCACAGCAAGAGATAAGGACAGGTCTACAAGTATTTTTTTTACATGCAAGATCTCATCTGATACAAATATTTTGAAGAAAAAAAATTATGAAAATTTTTGAAAGCAAGATTTTCAGGATTATAATGCCAACCTTCACTAGTTACCAAAACAGCACCATAAATTATTCTTTCAAATGTCTATTTGAAATTTATTCATTCTCCCAGCAAAATGTAAGCAAAATTATTAGCACTACATTTTATCACTTATTTTGAGCTGAAAAATGAAAATAATTTTTTACTTTTACATCTTTATTGAATTACTTTACTTCAATTAAGCATACTCAAAAACAACAAAAGTTGGATTTCTATTTACAGATGTATAATTTAAGAATCGCATGCAGTGTATACTGTGTCAGGTTATGCCATCAGTCCCATCACGTAGGGCATGTACTTAGTCCTTGTATATAATCATGCAGTCATGAACTTTACTGCCAGTCCGGTTATGATCTAAAGCTATCGTTTTCAACATAACACATGGTATACTGTACACGTATAAAAAGACTAACCTCAAATACTCAGTTACCTTATCCATTAGGGATTTCACTGTCCCATGTCCAGAAGTCATCCTAGTTACAGTTACGTGTATCCAGTCTACTTTCGGGTATGCTAAACATACATTCTAAAACCCACGTATAGTTAAATAAAACTCCAGTAATGGACTGTCCAGTGAAGAAAGTCAATCGTAGCAGGATGCTGTACGTGGCTGTTATCCTTACTTGTTATTAGATAGTGTGGTTAACACAAAAATATCGATATAAATAGCCTAAAAACCATATATGATAAAGGTATCCTAGAAAAGTAAATAGGATGATAATTCAGAGTAAATAGTGTCTCCACAATCATCTTAATACAACAACCATTCTTGACAGCTCTCATGGGGCTTGAGCTCATCCCTGCAATAAATCAATCAAACTTGTTTGCCACAAAATCTATCCTGTCCTCAACAAAGGATTCCATTTAGAAGTAGCATCCAGACTAATACTTACCACTGGATCATCTAGGACATCTGAGGAGGGAGCTCTTCACATTGCTGTGCTCTGAATTTCCTCCGCTATGGTCATCAAAATTACGTCTAAGTACCAGACGATTCATCCGAACATATTGAAAGATTCATTTGGTTAGTATGGATGGCATAATAAGGCAGAAAATGACAGACTGAAAATTGTGAGTGGATAGATTTAATGCTAAATGGAAATGTGAAGAAAATGAGGAAAGAAGAGAATAAAAATGTTCAATTCTATGATATGAAGGTTGAGAAGTCGATTACAATTTGATTATTCAGTAATGGTCCCTCTAGTATACAAAAATGAGAGATGAAAAGCCTTCTTCATTTAAAAACTGAGTATTTCTATACAACACAAGTCTCAATAAATAACATGCAATACTGTACCATGTTATCCTGTGTTTACCTTCCAAATACATTTTTGTCAGCTTTTCCCTAAAATGGGTTAGACATGAAATAGATAGAATCCACTCTTCACTAACTTGTGCTCTTTCTGCTTGAACTTTCATCAGGACTGAAGTCTAAATTTATTATCTTTCTCAGTGATTCCTGGGCCTTTGCTGTCCCCTAGTAACAGGACATTTTTATTTACCAATTGTCTAGATGTTGTATGGGTATTTCAGCCATGCTGCAGCTGCTCTCTTGACTCCCACTTCACAGTCAAGTGTGTCCCAAGGTAACACAAATACTATACCTTTCCTAAAACCTCCCCATCTATCACAACGGAGGTTCTCAAGGGTTCTCAACTCCCTTCTCTTCCCATTGGTCTTTGTTATGCTCCCCAGGCACAGACCTTACACCCTGTACATATATTGTTCTAACCTGAGGCTATTAATTACAGTATACATATATGGCATAGTATATAAAACAGGGAATCTGTCTGCAGATCTGTTTTATTAATTTAATCTTCTTATTACAGCCATCAAGTTCAAAATATAAAATTACTTCAAACTCATTTTAAAGCAATTTTTGACTGCTTTGCCAGCGCACCATGGTATAACCATCATAAAAGACAACGAATGGTCTGACATGCAGTCTACAAACAGTATTAGTAATTGGCAAGTCTCACAAATATCAAATTATTCTTTGGTACACTTTACTTCAGTGTTCATTTCAGTAATACTAACAGGATACAAATTTAAAGAACAAGGGCAAATTTTCAAAACGTTAATTGATACTTCTGAAGCATAGGTAAGCACTTATGAAATACAGGAACTAATTTTCAATAAAATTCATAATAGATATCCATGTTAATAAGATGTGCTGAAAATCAAGATCTGTTAATGCAATTCAAATTTATTTTTACGAAAGGCTTTTTTTTCAATTACACTCATATACTTTACTTTAACCCTTCATCAATCGGTAACTAATTATCTCCTCTGGACCTTCTTCAAGTTTGGGAATAACCATCATTATTTCTCTCTCGCTTTGCCAGTCTTTGATTAAAAGAATAAAAAACCATTGCAAACACAAGTAATAATTATAAAGTAAAGCAGTTTTACAAAACCACAGCAATGAACTTCTCAACCTTCACAAAAGTACTCTCCAAAAGATACTGACAAGCAGCATTAAAATACAGTACATTACTGTATTGAAGGAGTAATACAACTTTAAGTACTTTTTTAACGAACATAGACCAGTCAGTGGGAAGCAATATAAGGAAAATGGAAAGATATGACTCAAATTTATACTATTATGATTAACTGAATGGACACTAAAAGAATTGTGGTAAACATGGATGATTCAATGTAGAACAAGAGCATTAACACCAACAACCTTGAATGTCATGAACACCACCAACAATATCATGAGGTATTATCCCACAATGAGTGACTTGCATTTCATGAATCCTTATCATTACTTCAGTTGTCCTAAGCTTTCTAAAAATTATGCTATTCCATCCAACAAGAGAGGGAGATCAGTCTTGCAGTGCAAAGAGCTTTTTTTTTTTTTTTATCAAAATGTATACTATATGAACAATTCATTCAACTGAAATAATAATTCTGTTTATATATCCACAGCCATGTATGAAAAAACATCCACTTTATCTGTAGGTGGCTGAAGGTAGTAAGAAATCAGTTGTAATTTATGAAATTGCCACACTAAGGGAAGATGGCAAGATCTAAAACTTACCAAGTGAACTCTGTTAGTAACCAGGTACTGTGAGACAATAATTTCTGCAAAAATCTGTGATGATAAAGGATGACAAGAATCAAAATAAATGAAACTGCTACAGGGAAATTGTGTGTGAACAAAAACTTTCGGTGAGGACAGTCAGTGAAGACTCGGTGATCAGTCGACTTGCTAAACTAACCCCTTTACCAGTGCTAAAGAAAAACAGAATATGTAATGTATATTCATTCTGTATCACTGACTCGTCCTGAAATCTCCAGTGATGTCTGGTGGTCACCGTTAACTGCTACGCTTCCACTGTTCCAGGGTGGCTGCTAGTTAAAGCTGGGTTCATGTAAAAACCTTGAACTAGACGGAAATTATCTGTATCAGTCGTCCATCAAAATCAGAATGGTTCAAGTTCAGCTCATGCACATCTGGCCTTTGGAGAATGCAGCAAAGACCATGCAGGCAAGCTAAGTGTTTCTTCAAGCTTATTAAAAAAAGCATATTTCATACTGGGACATGCACTGTAATACTGCAATGTACTTTACTGTATTCTACTAAAGATAGTTGTAGGGATCAATATATCTGCCATAAATCAAAATCTAGCATCATAACTACATGCATGTAAAAAATCTCAACTTCAATTTGGTACACATTCTCCAGGTATAAACGCAGCTAGTAATTTTGTCTTCATATTACTGTAATGTACAATTTTACAATTAGTACTGAGTTCTCTACCCACAAGAATTCATTTTTTTTTTTTTTTTATCTGTAATACATATGTCAAAAATATCTTCTGATACTGACTTTTCTGACTTATCTGGATAACAAGAACATGACTTCTTTCATATTCACTGATACGACAATATGAAAGTGTCATTTCCAAGAAAAATTAACTTTTTAAATAATGCCAGCAGTGTGAAACAAGTTACAAAAGTCAAATCCTGGTTTGAAGTCTTGCCCTCATTAGTACGTAAATGTTGATCAATAGGACGTAAAGGTGTCTTTCTTAGTAAACATCTTGAGTCATAAGTTGCGGTCAATCTGACTTCAACCCATGCATTTACGTGTTAACGCGATTTCTTCTAGAGCTCTTGATGATGATCAAGCTAAGGTCTTATCAATAACACATTGTCATTACAATTTAAAGGACCAGCTATGCAGCAAAATGCTTTGAATGAGTAATCTAAGCCATGCAATGTATCATTCGCAGATTTAACCTTACCATCGGACATTTTCTTCAGCACATTAACGACGTCAGATACTTCCAACGAGAGTTCATCCGATTCCTTTGCCACATATGGGTGAATTGCTTGGACCTATGGAAAGATATTTTCATTTTTTGATAAGCATCTGCTCAGAATATTATCACAAGTATAATGAGTTAAAATGTGAAGGTCAGTGGTATAAAACAAATTCATAACCACTTTTTTTTTTCTTTTTTTTACAGGGAGGACAGCACTGAGGCACCTAAATAGCATGAAGAAAGAAAAGAGAAAAGTATAAAGGATAAAACTAAGTAAGTAGCATGTACAGTAGAGGAGATAAGAGTGGAACATACAACAAGGTTTTCCAACTGACACATAAAAAGATTTTTATACCCCAATTTGAAGGCTGGTCCATCTAAAGTGGATAGACTTCTCATTATTTCATAAATAGTGGAAAGATACCTCCATAATACTCTACATTAAAGGACTACTAATCATCATTAAACTGTTGTTATACATTCATATATGAGTAACCTATCTATTGGCAAGTACCTGTGGACAGTCCCACTCTTCGTAGATTCTCTCATCAGGATTCTCCGACGTTCGCGGGGTCACAGCTTCGACCCATCTCGTTCTGTCAGATTCCATGGGACAGGAAACCACCTGTCAACATAACAAAATGATATTATATATACAGAACAAAATATAAAGGATTCTGACTCATCGAGTCTCCTAGGTAAAGATAACGTAATTTCACCCTCAATGCAGAAATATTAAGGCAGATATACCATGCATATGATCTGCAATGAAAATGTACAGATTCATGGACTATAGTATACTGAAAGTACAACTAAAAGATAAAAATTAAGAAAAACTATTTGGCATACAGATAAAACCATTCTTGGACAGTATACCTAAAAGCTAAATATGATTAGGGAATGTGATTTAGGAAAGAATTTAAAAACCGTTCTTAAAAGTTGAATTCAAATGACAGCCATAGTTGTCATGGGCAAAAAATCTTCAGGAATAATATTCAAATGAGTTTTATGATTAATAAAATATAGAATACTAAATGCAATATACTATTCTTCCTACACATGTATTAACATAAATCTACTTCATGAATGACCAACATTCAGTGGTGAAATTCCTTGCTTGTTTCCAGTTAGTAGTAGTACAGCGTAGCAGCAGCAGTAATGATGGCCAATCTAATGTAATTTCAGAATTTATAAAAGCCACAATTTATTTTACTAAGCATGGAAGAAATTCTAAGATGATTATGTGAAAGAATTTTGGGGGAATAAACACAAAATACATACCATTTCTACCGTTTTATTCTCATGATTCTGGAGCATGGTCATGATGAGGAGGTTCTTGTGGCCGTCCAGAATGCGGCCAGGGAATTTGTCTGTAGCGTCAAGCTCCAGCACTTGCACCATGTTTCTTGAGCAGTAATCAAGCACCATATATTGATCCTCACTAAAATATAAATATACTGTACATTAGTAAAAAAAATATTAATAAAAAATGGCACAGCCTACAGTGTTTCGTTTTCGTATCTTAAAGCTGCAGATTATTCAAAAGGATCATTACAATGACATTTCAACTGTCAGATGTGAAGCATTCTATGACCTCTTTTTAACACACTGGCTATACTGAACTACAACACTTACTTCATTTTCTCAATCCCTGTTTTCTCCCATCATTCATGAATTAATGTTTTGGGTTACTATACAGGCCTGAATAAATGACCTGGTTAAATCATTTCATTCCAACAACAAACAACCTTCATACCATGACTAATGATATTTAGAATTCAAGCTGGTATGATACATAATCCATACCCTAACAAAAATTTAATTTCCCTAGTGAACAATTAAAGGCACAGGGAGAGCATGTACTGTATATCTCAGCTGATACAAAAATCAGTAGTATACAATATATTGAAAGGAAAAGCATCACACTATATTTTATGAATTATGGTCTATTATTTCAATTACCTCTTTTTCTTAGTGACAACTAGAAGATCAGTGAACAGGAAGAAATAAAGCGTATGTTTAGAAATCCTTTTTCCAAAGGTAAGTTTATCATTCTCCTTCCATGTCAACCTAGTCAGTTCCCCTTTCTTGACAAGCCAACGGGATGCAGATATAAGAGGGATTGCCTTTACTTCTCGGAAGTCAAGCTGCCTTGAGAGGATGAGCATTTCTTCCATGCGTTCCATTTTACGAGCACCTTCGTTGCACTCTGCAACAATCTGTAGAGGAAATGCAATATAAGTATAAATAAAAGAACGAGTTTAAGGAAAAATATAGTACGATTTAAATTTGTGCAACCTTAAACAAAACCAAATGACCTTTGGTCATACTGACCTGATGTCAATAGGTACAAGATACTACGTATAAAATACAATATTGGGCCTTTAATACATACAAGCAAAACTGTCAGGGATATTAAGTAATTTACACATCAACACAACAGAAAGTGCGCACTACTATTCGGCACCCTAAAAACATGAAGGTGCCTAACGAGTCTCTCAACAGAAAACCTAGATGTGTTTTAAATACAATACCAATTAACATAATGAGTTGAAAACCACAATGACTAATAATTTATGTTTAACTGAAAAGATATTCACATAGATTGGAACATTTTTCCTTTTATTAACATGATTTTTACTGTAAAAATAATTATGTATTGCATTCTAGCACCAAAGTATATTAAATAAAATATCAAACTAGCCTACAATATCCAACTATAACTCGACTTTCTTCTAGTATTGTAAACAGTACGATGCAATAATGTCTCTTAAACAAAAGTACGTACTACGCAATGGATGTTTCACATCCTTCTGAGAAAATTTTCAACATTTTTGACGAAAGCAGTTTTGACTTGTCGCACTTTCTGTAGATTTCTGCATAAATTTGATGTGATCTATTATTCAGAAGCTACCCAAATACTCAGCTTATTCTCATGTTTTATAGGATTAGATTAATCATCACATTATCAAAATAATGCTTTTATGTAATTTTTCCCTTTATAGGATTACATGTGTAATGAGTCCATTGCACTCTGTTCACATGTCAAGTGCACGTCCTGCTTAAATTGCTATCTAGTTCTTCCACGATCACTTGCACCTTCTTACTGGTCACCAAGGACAATGATACCACTTACCTTTGTGAGAGTGGCAAGGGCTGCTTTGCATTCCTCCCACTCAGGAGTGTCGTGTTTTAGTCGGTGAAATATGGCATCAACTAACAAGGGCAACCTCGTGATCCTCTGCATTGGGAGCATTAGGAACGAGTGCATAGCAAGAGATTGGCAGACGGGTGATGACTCAAGACGATTCAACACCTCTAAGAACTTGGGGTTGTTTTCCCTGGAAAATTAATGCCAAATACAAATAAGGAAACAGGGATTCTTAAACTCTTTATGCAAAGTGCTGGAATACACTACCTTGAATGTAGGTTATACATTACAATAAATAATTAAATAATGTGCATAATTAGTAAATGTCATAATATATGGTACACAGTGACTGATAGCCTTGCATTATCAAGAAATCATGTAGCTATATTACATTATGGATAATCTGTTACTCTGATACCATCTGAAAATTTCTTGTAAATTACTCATAAGGAATATTCTTTCACTAACTTGAATTCACTATACAGTGTAGTACAGTTCAGAACTTCACATTACAAATACCTGTAACTAAGCATTATCCACAATCACATCACACACTAAACATAAATTACTTCATAAATTTTAAATAGGTTACAAGCTTTCTGATAATTTATTTTTCAATAAAATACACAGATTCCACTTACTTGAGTTCCTTTAAGATTCTATCTTGATAGATTTGATTAGAGCAATATTTGACGTACACCTGGAAGTGATTATTTGCATGCTTGAGGATGATATCACTTATCTTTGAAATCCTCACAGACTCTTGCCACCGTTTTTCTAAATCTGCTAGGAATAGCTCAGAGCACCTCTTGACTGTTAGGGAAAAAAAAGAAAAGTATGTATAATTAACATAAAAACAGGACCTCATCAAGAGCACTATACTGGTAACTGCAACAATAAAACTACATTTTCTACCTAGTAGTAAATTTTTGTTAAAAAAGAACTGAAATAGGAGGAGAATAAATATATATAGTTTTTCTAAAATAAAAATCAAATGTTATAAAAGAGTGCTTGAAATAGGTAAACATTATATGCTTGAGAACAATAAACATTGTCAAAAGTGATTAAATTACGCTTTATCTCCATAGACTATGGAGAAGAGATATGTTAGTTTTTCTGTTCAGGTAACATGAACAATTTTGTATCACCAGTTTTGCTACTCAGAAGTCCCAAAATTACACTACTATACAGTACTATGAAATGTTTTAATCAAATCATACATTGTATATGATCACCAAGTTGTCAGCTTCATTTTCTAGCTACACTACCTGACTTGCAAAAGCCCTGCTAATTTTATTAGATCAACCATCAATATATCAATGAGGACACTTAACTTCAAGCTTTTAAAACTGTTGAACGTACGACAACTTCAAAGAAGTTTGGTGACAGGGGCATGTCATTCAACAATAAAAAATTGTGCATACTAGTATATACAGTGTATAGAATTTTGTAGTATAATATTTACAGCTATATAGTAATATATAACTGTATAAATAACAGAAACTGTGCTTACAAACTTTCCAGAATAAAAAATTATCAAAAAACATACTTAAGTAGCCTGAAAATTTGTGTTTTCAAGTTACAGTATTCTGTTCAAAGGAAATGACACACAAGAGTGAACTTCCTAAATCTACCGAAATTGTACAAATGTAACTTTGCTGTTTATAAGAATTACACATACAGTAATGAATACAAATAAGGAAATATAACTCCTTCCTCTATCTATTTTCTAATTTAATATCATTTTTGAAATCTGAGTCATATGAAGCAAAAACAATGTGGTGTACACTAATTTTAATACCCAAAGGCTCCCCTGGTGCATGAATTTTCAAAAAATAGTCTTATTTATAATAAGAACATACTTGTACATGGATTCCTTTAACTACACTGGTTACTGCCTTTTTTGTTGCTCAATGGTGTGTAGCTATGCATAGTAGTTTACTTGAAAAATTTGTGTACTCTACCATATTCATACAAATTCCAGATAAACTTCAGAATCTAACTTTTTTCATACCTATAAGAATGCCTGTAGTACTAATAATAGTATAATGAAAAATCAATTTTAGTAACATATATTTGTACTTTTATGGCAACCAAATGTTGTTCTTCCTAGTACTTACATGAGATGTATTAAAAAGGGATAAACTCCATAAATTAATTTTACCTGGAAGGATATCTGAGAACAGAATGTGTCTTTCCCTCCTACTTAGGACAGCATCATCTCCCTCATCTACAGTAAACTCTGGACACTGTACAAAATGTGTGACCAGAACGTTGAGACTTTTCAGATAAGATGCTTCTGACGTGATCATCTCAAACATAGCTTCCTGGGTCTTCTTTTCTTGTGTACTAATTTGACCTGGAAAATCATGAAATGGATTAATAATGTCATACTTTCTCTAACTTATCTTTTACTTTATTAAAAAGGTATAACTTCAACTGGGATATGATGATCAAGGTGTGACTTCAATTGGAATGCTATGCCTGTCCATTTCCCCATCAAGAAAAGAGATGTGTTTGATGATGAGGTCTGACAACCCTTATACAGTATGAGCCTGTAAACTTTGTTATCTATATATAAGCAAGAAACAAATAAGAGCAGACTTACTTAGCAATCCACTTTCAATGACTTCTGGAAGTTCACACCACAAGGTTCTTCTACCATCAGCTGGGGTAACCAGTTCCATGGCAGTGGGTCGGGTTTGTAGTTTCCCCCCAATGGAGTGCTGCCCGTCATTTATGACCTGCAAGAAGTAACCTGTTAGTACATGATGGAAAACTTTTTGTCTTGATAAACATTTTGCAGAGTGTAGGCACTCCTGCTGTTCTAGAGCCAAGATTATGGAGAAGGATTGAACATATGGTTAAAGTCCATACCTAGTAAAGTGAATAAAGTAAAGCATCACTGACATTTGCAATAAACTTTTAAAACTTTAGGTATGAAGCCTCAGTTATGCAAATTTACAATTAAAATGAAGTTCTTCGACATGGACATCAGTAGAGAGGATTGTCTGAATGATGAATGATACATAAAAATGTATGAGAAGATTTTCCAAATTATCTATCCCTTGGTTAGTTGATTTTTTAATAGACAGCACAGTAGATTTCTTTTTGCTTATTTGGTTTTGAAATGCAAATAACAACAATGAATTACCCAGATTCAGTTTTAAATGCATTAGTAGAAAAATTACTTGCTACAGTGTACATGGCATTCTGATGATAACCTTATCAATTAAACTACTGCATTAACATGGATTTCTTATCTTTCTTTTAGAATAGGATTCTGATCAGATCAAAGTTTGAAACCAATAAGTTTTTCCAATTACCTCATAGTCATCCTCTGACGAACAGTCTCCTTGACTTTGTGCAGCCCGTTCAAGGAGCTTGGCGGTATAAAACTGGTACAGGGGTTCATCAGCAAAGTGCGAACTTACATACAGTGGTTCCTCTTGATTCAACGCATCACAGCTAAAGTCTAAGTAACTATTGTTATCCCCATCAGGAAGACTAGAGGGCATCTGCACGAGCATGGGTTGAGATAAAGATAATCGGGAAGGTGGTGGAAGTCTAAAACGGGGCTGATGGGTTACGGGAGTCCTCCTTGCGGGCAGAGGTGGTGGGGCTGATGCAATATCGCATGGGCGGACGTACCCTTCACTTGAGCCATGAGAGGAAGCACTGACAACTGAAGTGCGTGTCTGGGGAATATTATGCATCACAGAACTGGTCACCTCAGGACTCAATGCCTTTTCATCACCACTGGAGTCTTCTGCTATACTACTACTGTTATTCATGTTAATTGTGGCATATTTGACACTGTTGATACGCAGAGTTGTGTAGCCACCATCATCAGGGTGCACCAGGACAGGGACAGGAGATGTGTCACTGCTGGAGCCCTCAGAAGTCCTCAAGACACGTCTTCCAGGCGGGGCAGTGGGTCCCGAGGAGAGGAGTTGATTGAGCCGCAAGGCTACACTGGTCTTACTGTGCTCATCCACTTCACTCTCTCCAGTAGTTGGTTCATTGTCCTTCTCTGGAATGTGTAAAAAAAATTAACATACCAGTTCAATTAAAAAAATAAAGTATATTATAAATTCTAGTATAAAAGTTAATTTTCCATCTTTACATTATTCTTGCTTTTTATTTGGTTAAATGTTCCATTAATATTACACAACGGACAAAAAAGCTTAAAAATTATTTATGAATGAAAGATCCATAATAATTACTGCTCATAATGTTCTGTCCTGAAATTATCAAAAGGAAAGTTTCGGAGTTGATCAGTTTGAAGATGATGAAACATCTGAAAACCATAATGACAAACCAAAGGCCTGCAAGGTATACACCTTCAAAGTCATTCAATAAATTCAATCGAAAATCTCCAAAACAACCTTCTCAGATGGGTGTGAATTTTAGAAGTTTAATCAAGTTGAACACCTATGCCTGCAGGCCATTCAGTCTTACCTTTTGGTGGAGGGGCAGGGGGAGCTGTCCTAGGCCTGACTGGTGCATAGCTGCAACTTGCAGTGCTCTTTCTGTGGTGAATGATGGATGCTGGACGATGCTGCCTCAATGGCACGGTCGTCTCAGAAGAGGAACCAACGGTCGTCATGGAGGCTATAGAGGGAGTGTTGGACTTCCTGTACTCTTGTGTACTTGCACTTGAGAGTACACTCTCAGAATCTGAGCGAACAGTCTGCTGAGATGCATCTGACATCTCGCCAGCGTCTTGTCTCTCTGTTTCAATAGTAAGAGTGAGATAGAAAGTTGCAGATTCCTTCTTTGAAGGTGGTCCTCCTCCTCCTCCTCGACTAACAACTGTGGTCACAGATCCAGCCAGTGACTTCCTTCTGAAGTGACTCCTAAAGGACCACTTTCTCTTGTTGTCTGCACTAGTAGGAGTCAGATTAGGGGTCAAATCACAGGCCAAATCTGATGACAAAAATGAAGCGACATATAAGATATAAGCAGAGTAACTGAGAACATGAAAAGTAGATGATAGTGTACTGTATAATCAGCAAGCACCCTATGGAATAGGAACTAGAGCTAGAAGTGTCTTCCATAGAACAAATTCTCTGAATTGTACCTCTTACTTCTGCCTGTACTTTAAAATATGTATTACTGACCAAATACAAATGTGCCCTTACATTGAACAAATGTGTTCTTTTTTGCACTTTCATCCTCATACTTACTTTCTGTACTTTTCATATCAGAGACACTGAACGTGCTCTTCTTCTTGATGCGACTGAGTCCAGTCTTCACTTCGTCCTTGGTCTGGGACCAGTTCCTTCTGAGGCGCCTCATGCCCAGGTTGGCAGCCTCGGCAAATTTGGTAATGCTGCGTTGTTGTTGTTGCTGATTCTGCTGTTGCTGTTCCTGCTGCTGCTGCTGCAAGGACTCTGCAGCTTCAACTGCAGTTTCTCTGAGGTGGACACTTCTGAACTCAGGGACTCCGCTTGGTCTCTGGATGTCTGTGAGCCATCATCATGGAACTGCAAGGGAAGAGATTTATAAACAAACAAACAAACAAATCCAACTGCATCAAGATTGTGAGTCAATGTCTGAATAATAAATGAGCACGAAAAAACAAACACTAATGAATTATGGCCCTCAGTACTGTTTGGAAACTAGATAAACTGGAAAATGAAACAAACTAGACTTATACACAAAAATTGATCATGATTATGAGTCACTGTCTGGAAAGTACATGAAATGGAGGAAAAATATAAAATATAAAAAAACACATTCTGAAAGTAAGCTGTCGTCTGGGTACCTAATAAAAAAGCGTGCACAAATAAATAAAAAATAAATCACAGATAATCCTGGATTGTGAAGCTACTGCTGGAGAAATAGGAAAAAAATCTAATAAAAAATAAACATTAGGATTCAATACCTTTGAGCTATTTCGTAGCTTTGCAATTCCTCAGTACTTTGGAGCCATTTCAAAGCCCCAAACCTTGGAGCCAATTTACATTTATTAAAATAAGAACTTTAGGATTCAAAATTGTTTAGCTATTTCTCTAGCTTTGCAATTCCTCAGTACTTTGGCACTATTTCAAAGCCCCAAAACCTATTGTTACTCTGAAGCTAATTTGGTCTCAAAATCCCCTTTTTGTGCTTTAGATTCCTTCGAGAACTTTAGAAGCCTCACTCACCTGCGGTCTGAGCCTGGTGTAGGCATCGTTCGAATCATCTGATTCGAACGAATCATCTGAATCCTGTTCGTCGCACTGGTGGCCGTCTTCAGCTGGACTGATGACCTCGTATATGGCTTCGTAATGGCCAGTGGCGTTGTCTTCGTCGTCCGAATCACCTCCTGCAATAATAATAAAATAATATAATAATAATAATAATAATAATAATAATAATAATAATACTTCAACAGATCAGAAACAGTTTTGGTATGATTTAAGAAAACTATAACATTGACTGAGAAACTTGATCCTTGACTCATGTTGAGAGAGAGAGAGAGAGGAGAGAGAGAAGATGACGAGAGAGAGAGAGAGAGAGAGAGAGAGAGAGAGAGAGAGAGAGAGAGAGAGAGAGAGAGAGAGAGAGTAAATGACTGATTTATTCTCGGTCACCTGTGAAAATAAACAGATCATTTCATGTTATACCTTCAAAATTTCCATCACCAACCTTAGATGCTTAACGAACATGAACACATATATATATATATATACAATATCACCAAAAATTCTGTCATGAATTCAAAATAAAAATAACGAATAAACAGAGATATTTAAATGCACTGGCGTACCCACAATGCACATGCAATGAGAAGGTGATGTCGCATGCAAACATCATGGTAATTACCAATAAGCCTGTAGCATGCAAGCACAACATTTTAACAGTAAAGGAATATTTGCATAGCAAAATGAACTTACCGTTCTTGAACACTTAAAAAGTATAAAAAATACAGCAATATACCTGAACCTGTACTTGGAATTTAAATACCTCTCCTGGAGACTGAAAATGTTACTTAAAAGATATGCAAAATGAAAATAATTTAAAACTATAATTACCTTCAATGAAAACGTTTACAAATTACACATTTCCACCTGTCTAAACTATCAATATATATATAAATATATATATATATATATATATATATTATATATATATATATATATATATATATATATATATATATATCTTAGAGCTATGGACAAAACTTTAAACGCCACTTAAAACATTGATACCTTTCCAAGACACTTAAAATATTACTTCAAAGATACATAAACACACCTACAACTTTAAATAGAAGATAATTATCTTTTTTTTTACCATTTAAAATGAGAATGTCAAGATATTTCAAACACGAAAATTACTTTCATTCAGCACCATCTGCTGGTACAGAATGTTCTGGGGTGTATGCACGTATATGTCAATACTTCCTGTCTCCTTAACATTTGAACATAATACGGGCAAGAGATATGACAAACCTTGGTGTTCCCACATGTAAAGGAATGCGGGGGGGGGGGGGGGGGGGATGAGAGGCGTACGGGGTGAGAGGAAGCATGAGAGGCGTACGGGGGTGAGAGGAAGAATGGGGTGAAATAAATGTGAAGGAAAAAGGGGTACCTGTCGATACAAAGATGGAGAAACAGAGAGAATGGAAAGGAAGGGGAGGGAGGGAGAGAGGGAGCCAAAACGAGAGAAAGGTAGAGGGGAAAAAATTTTTATATTGAAAGAGGTACAGAGGAAGGATTAGATTAGAAGGGATACATGAATGAAGGGAGAGAAGAAGAGAAAGGTGGAGAGATAGAGTAAGGAACGGAGAGGAAAGTGATAAAAGATGATGGGAGACAGGTGGAGAGAGGGGAAGAAAGAGGTATAGAGGAAGAAACATAGGGAGAGGTAGATAGAAAGAAGGGACATAGTAAGGGAGAAAGAGAAGTAGAGAGAGAGAGAGAATGTGGGAAGGAGGAAGCCGAGTACAGACAGTACTACTACCTGCTTCCGCAATGCATGACTGGGTAAACCAGGATCTGAATTAGAGTTTCGGTGTATAACAGTTTCATTTAATTATAATAATGAAGTGTTTTATTTGTTATACATTTTTACTGGCTTCCTTGTATTGTATTACCACAATACATACTTAAAAATAAGGACTACATAACCTACGAAGCTGTAATTAAGATAACTTCACAAAATTTTAATGAATGTCCTGAAAAACAATAAAATAAACATATAAACACAGCAAGACAAACAAACAACGCACAAGGGTTAGATTAATAAAAACACACTGTATAAAGTATGGGAGACTAAAGCAAAGGAATGAAACGAAAACAAATGCAAACGAACCTTCCACATAAAGGCTGATCTCCTGAGCCTCGTTGTCATCGCCCTCGTAGAAAATACTCCTAATTTTGGCACTCTCGTAGTAAAGGCTACTGTTCGTACTGGCCCCCGAGAGGAGCGACGCGTTGTAGTAGCCTGGCGAATAGGCTGTATCGTATGTGTTGGGTTCCGACTGGCCTAGCACGATCGTCGACGACGACGTCACGTACACTGTTTCAGAACAACCAATCAAAAATGCCCGTCAGAATTACGTTGGCTGCAACCTTATCTGATTCATCATTCACCCACGGCTGACAGGTTCAAGTCTGGTGGTCTGGGACTGATCGAAATATCGTATTTTTACTGGTGTACCTTTCTCTACAGATGACTACTCTGTCTGTGTTGAAGTCACCACTC